>NC_060194.1:47099501-47237001 GCF_021184085.1 Oncorhynchus gorbuscha | reverse complement strand
TTTATTTTGGAAACAAATTGTCTGACTTGTGAGACTACTTTTCAGTTACCTCAGAAACCTCCATGTCGTTCAGTTACCTCAGCAACCTCTGTCGTTCAGTTACCTCAGCAACCTCTATGTCGTTCAGTTACCTCAGCAACCTGTATGTCGTTCAGTTACCTCAGCAACCTGTATGTCGTTCAGTTACCTCAGCAACCTGTATGTCGTTCAGTTACCTCAGCAACCTGTATGTCGTTCAGTTACCTCAGCAACCTGTATGTCGTTCAGTTACCTCAGCAACCTCTATGTCGTTCAGTTACTTCAGTTACCTCAGCAACCTCTATGTCGTTCAGTTACCTCAGCAACCTCTATGTCGTTCAGTTACCTCAGCAACCTCTATGTCGTTTAGTTACCTCAGCAACCTCTATGTCGTTCAGTTACCTCAGCAACCTCTATGTCGTTCAGTTACCTCAGCAACCTCTATGTCGTTCAGTTACCTCAGCAACCTGTATGTCGTTCAGTTACCTCAGCAACCTCTATGTCGTTCAGTTACCTCAGCAACCTGTATGTCGTTCAGTTACCTCAGCAACCTCTATGTCGTTCAGTTACCTCAGTTACCTCAGCAACCTCTATGTCGTTCAGTTACCTCAGCAACCTCTATGTCGTTCAGTTAACTCAGCAACCTCTATGTCGTTCAGTTACCTCAGCAACCTCTGTCGTTCAGTTACCTCAGCAACCTCTGTCGTTCAGTTACCTCAGCAACCTCTGTCGTTCAGTTACCTCAGCAACCTGTATGTCGTTCAGTTACCTCAGCAACCTGTATGTCGTTCAGTTACCTCAGCAACCTCTATGTCGTTCAGTTACCTCAGCAACCTGTATGTCATGCAAGAAAAACCAAACACAGTGGCTGTCTTTATTTTAATTTTAAATTGTACCTTTATTTAACTAGGCAAGTCCGTTAAGAACAAATTCTTATTTTCAATGACGGCCTAGGAACAGTGGCTGTTCAGGGGCAGAACGACAGATTTGTACCTTGTCAGCTCGGGGATTCGAACTTGCAACCTTTCAGTTACTAGTCCAATGCTCTAACCACTCGGCTACCCTGCATACCAGACTAGCCTGGTTCCAGATCTGTTTGTGCTGCCTTGCCAACTGCCTTTCCAACTCCTATGGTCAATAAAAACACAAACACATCTGGAACCAGGCTAATATGACCAGACTATAACGAACTAGTGAACATCCACACAATGCTGCTGACACTCACTACCAGGTTTGGGATCCGGCAGCGGACTCGCAATCTGGCATTTCGGGCAAATTCCATATGGGCTGGTACATTTTTAGCCCAGTGGGCCTGTCTAACTTGTTAGTTATCATTTTGGCTCAAAATATCTGGCTAATAATAGAATGGGCCGGTGTGGTTTCATTGAGGTAGAGGTCTACGATGAGGTAGAGGTCTACGATGAGGTAGAGGTCTACGATGAGGTAGAGGTCTACGATGAGGTAGAGGTCTACGATGAGGTAGAGGTCTACGATGAGGTAGAGGTCTACGATGAGGTAGAGGTCTACGATGAGGTAGAGGTCTACGATGAGGTAGAGGTCTACGATGAGGTAGAGGTCTACGATGAGGTAGAGGTCTACGATGAGGTAGAGGTCTACGATGAGGTAGAGGTCTACGATGAGGTAGAGGTCTACGCAGGGTGGATGTCCCGCCATACTGAGCCTGCCCACACAACCGTTGGCTTTCTGTCCCGACTCCCACCTGCTACCGCAAGAACTGGTCCCGAACCCAACCGCAAGAACTGGTCCCGAACCCAACCGCAAGAACTGGGCTGTTGTCGGGGCCTCAATGGAAAATGTGTTTGAAACCCCAGGACTGATTTCTGGACCCAGTCCGCCCATGTTGGGATGAATTCCATTTAAATTCCTATCAGCTCAGATTGGAATTTCCAATGGCAAAATTTCCTATTTGAAAAGAAATGGAATTTCATTGTACTTCCTGAAATTTAATTGACCCCTACCGCGCTCACTACTCCAGGGTCCTCGACGATCGATAATGTCGTCAATTGTCCCCTACTGCGCTCACTACTCCAGGGTCCTCAACGATCGATAATGTTGATGTCGTCACGTATTCTCTGTTCTGTGAATGTAACTGTAAGTGATGCTCATTGTAATAATATGTATTTTTTTTATGTTAGTTCTCAACTGTTTACCCTCTGACCGCACATATACCTCAGGATTTTATACAGATTAATATCTCTTGTTATATTATGTTACTTATCGTGTTTTTAGTCGTTATATTTTACTGCAAGTTTTACTTTTATGTACCGTGGAGATTTCAAATTCTTTGACTCATTAGTTGCATATAGGACGTGTTTAATGTTGGTCAACCCAAATTAGAGGCTTGAACTTGGTATGTAAATACCTGTTGTAATTAGAGGATCTAAGAGCAGGCAGAACAGCACTGTCAGTCAGCCAGGGGAAATCCCCCCAGAGACTTACACAACAGTGTGACACAAACATCTGGGAGTTTGGTATGATGCCTTATAACACTGAGTAACACAGCAATGTCTTTTGGCTCTGTACTGTACAATTGATTAAAGGTTGCAAGATGGTTGCTGTTACCAGTGGCAAAACCCGGGACATTGTCACCCTAGTAGTTGCAAAATACCAAATACCAATACCTGTTGTAATGTACACAGTTGCAGAACACTGATTTTACACCGTATCCTGTTGGGGAAATAATGTTTTTTTCCCTCCATTTTTTTCCCTCCAATTTGAAGAGTGTCTCTGTGGTTTTTATAATTTATTTTCTAAATATCATGGTTCTCCCCTAAATAATATAAGAGGGACTCTGCCCCACCTTGCGGGCCCGGCTGCACCACCTTGCGGGCCGGCTGAGCCACCTTGTGGGCCGGCTGCGGTACCTTGTGGGCTGGCTGAGGCGCTATGCAATTTTATACAGTACCAGTCAAAAGTTTGGACACACCTACTCAAAGGGTTTTTCTTTATTTTTACTATTTTCTACATTGTATAATAATAGTGAAGACATCAAAACTGTGTGTGTGTGTGGAGTCATGTAGTAACCAAAAATGTGTTAAACAAATTAAAATATATTTAAGATTCTTCAAAGAAGCCACCCTTTCCTTTGATGACAGTGCTGCACCTGGCATTCTCTCAACCAGCTTCATGAGGTAGTCACCTGAAATGCTTTTCCAACAGTCTTGAAGGAGTTCCCACATATGCTGAGCACTTGTTGGTTGCTTTTCCTTCACTCTGCAGTCCAACTCATCCTAAACCATCTCAATTGGGTTGAGGTCAGGTGATCTGGGTCATTGTCCTGTTGAAAAGCAAATGATGGTCCCACTAAGCCAAACCAGATGGGACGTTGTATTGCTGCAGAATGCTGTGGTAGCCATGCTGGTTAAGTGTGCCTTGAATTCAAATAAATCACGACAGTGTCACCAGCAAAGCACCCCCACACCATCACACCTCCTCCTCCATGCTTCACGGTGGGAACTAGACATGTGGAGATCATCCATTCACCTACACTGCGTCTCACAAAGACATGGCGGTTGGAACCAAAAAAAGTTCTTAATTTTTTAGATTGACTGACCTTCATGTCTTAAAGTAAAGATGGACTGTCGTTTCTCTTTGCTTATTTGAGCTGTTCTTGCCATAACATGGACTTGGTCTTTTACCAAATAGGGCTATCTTCTGTATACCACCACTACCATGTCACAACACAACTAATTGGCTCAAACACATTAAGTGGGAAAGAAATTCCATAAATTAACGTTTAACAATGCACACCTGTTAATTGAAATGCATTCCAGGTGACTAACACATAAAGCTGGTTGAGAGAATGCCAAGAGTGTGCAAAGCTGTTATCAAGGAAAAGGGTGTCAACTTTGAAGAATCTCAAAAATAATTTTGATTTGTTTAACACTTTTGGTTACATGATTTCATGTGTTATCTCATAGTTTTGATGTCTTCACTATTCTACAATGTAGAAAATAGTCCAAATAAAGAAAAACCCTGGAATGAGTAGGTGTCCAAGCGTTTGACTAGTAGTGTGTGTTTGTTTGTATGTGAGAAACTTTATTTGTTATCATTTATGGCAATGTTTTGCTCTAGATTGCAGGAAATGGCAGTTACAGGTGTTAAAAAATACAACTATCCCGGAGTCCAAAACCCTGGCGGAGAACCCTGAAATAAGGTTGTGTGTTCTTTATTTATATAATATATACGATTGGTATGAGTGGCTCGGGGTCAAAAGCTATGCAGCTAGTGCTTACATTTCACTCTAAGGTAATATGTTGCTAGATTGTGTAATGAACACGATGGGAGACAGAGAGCTGGTTTAAAGAGCAGGGCGCAGCAGGTGTTTATAGGTACCACAGGAGGAGGCAGGTAGCTGGGTCCAGGGGCAGGTAGCTGGGTCCAGGGGCAGGTAGCTGGGTCCAGGGGCAGGTAGCTGGGTCCAGGGGCAGGTAGCTGGGTCCAGGGGCAGGCAGAAGGTCATACACAGTAGGAGGCAGGTAGCTGGGTCCAGGGGCAGGCAGAAGGTCATACACAGGAGGAGGCAGGTAGCTGGGTCCAGGAGCAGGCAGAAGGTCATACACAGGAGGAGGCAGGTAGCTGGGTCCAGGGGCAGGCAGAAGGTCATACACAGGAGGAGGCAGGTAGCTGAGTCCAGGGGCAGGCAGAAGGTCATACACAGGAGGAGGCAGGTAGCTGGGTCCAGGGGCAGGCAGAAGGTCATACACAGGAGGAGGCAGGTAGCTGGGTCCAGGGGCAGGTAGCTGGGTCCAGGGGCAGGCAGAAGGTCATACCACTACAGTGGTGGTTAGGGCTCAGCCAGGTTGGACTGTAGTGGTAGTTATGGCTCAGCCAGGTTGGACTAGTGGTAGTTAGGGCTCAGCCAGGTTGGACTGTAGTGGTAGTTATGGCTCAGCCAGGTTGGACTGTAGTGGTAGTTAGGGCTCAGCCAGGTTGGACTGTAGTGGTAGTTAGGGCTCAGCCAGGTTGAACTGTAGTGGTAGTTAGGGCTCAGCCAGGTTGGACTGTAGTGGTAGTTAGGGCTCAGCCAGGTTGAACTGTAGTGGTAGTTAGGGCTCAGCCAGGTTGGACTAGTGGTAGTTAAGGCTCAGCCAGGTTGGACTAGTGGTAGTTAGGGCTCAGCCAGGTTGGACTAGTGGTAGTTAGGGCTCAGCCAGGTTGGGCTGTAGTGGTAGTTAGGGCTCAGCCAGGTTGGGCTGTAGTGGTAGTTATGGCTCAGCCAGGTTGGACTGTAGTGGTAGTTAGGGCTCAGCCAGGTTGGACTAGTGGTAGTTAGGGCTCAGCCAGGTTGGACTAGTGGTAGTTAGGGCTCAGCCAGGTTGGACTAGTGGTAGTTAGGGCTCAGCCAGGTTGGACTAGTGGTAGTTAGGGCTCAGCCAGGTTGGACTGTAGTGGTAATTAGGGCTCAGCCAGGTTGGACTAGTGGTAGTTAGGGCTCAGCCAGGTTGGGCTGTAGTGGTCGTTAGGGCTCAGCCAGGTTGGGCTGTAGTGGTCGTTAGGGCTCAGCCAGGTTGGACTGTAGTGGTAGTTAGGGCTCAGCCAGGTTGGACTGTAGTGGTAGTTAGGGCTCAGCCAGGTTTTTTAAATTTTTATTTCACCTTTATTTAACCAGGTAGGCTAGTTGAGAACAAGTTCTCATTTGCAACTGTGACCTGGCCAAGATAAAAGCATAGCAGTGTGAACAGACAACACAGAGTTACACATGGAATAAACAATTAACAAGTCAATAACACAGTAGAAAAAAAAAATGGGCAGTCTATATACAATGTGTGCAAAAGGCATGAGGAGGTAGGCGAATAATACAGTTTTGCAGATTAACACTGGAGTGATAAATGATCAGGTCATGTACAGGTAGAGATATTGGTGTGCAAAAGAGCAGAAAAATAAATAAATAAAAACAGTATAAAAACAGTATGGGAATGAGGTAGGTGAAAATGGGTGGGCTATTTTCCTATAGACTATGTACAGCTGCAGCGATCGGTTAGCTGCTCGGATAGCTGATGTTTGAAGTTGGTGAGGGAGATAAAAGTCTCCAACTTCAGCGATTTTTGCAATTCGTTCCAGTCACAGGCAGCAGAGTACTGGAACGAAAGGCGGCCAAATGATGTGTTGGCTTTAGGGATGATCAGTGAGATACACCTGCTGGAGCGCGTGCTACGGATGGGTGTTGCCATCGTGACCAGTGAACTGAGATAAGGCGGAGCTTTACCTAGCATGGACTTGTAGATGACCTGGAGCCAGTGGGTCTGGCGACGAATATGTAGTGAGGGCCAGCCGACTAGAGCATACAAGTCGCAGTGGTGGGTGGTATAAGGTGCTTTAGTGACAAAACGGATGGCACTGTGATAGACTGCATCCAGTTTGCTGAGTAGAGTGTTGGAAGCCATTTTGTAGATGACATCGCCGAAGTCGAGGATCGGTAGGATAGTCAGTTTAACTAGGGTAAGCTTGGCAGCGTGAGTGAAGGAGGCTTTGTTGCGGAATAGAAAGCCGACTCTTGATTTGATTTTCGATTGGAGATGTTTGATGTGGGTCTGGAAGGAGAGTTTGCAGTCTAGCCAGACACCTAGGTACTTATAGATGTCCACATATTCAAGGTCGGAACCATCCAGGGTGGTGATGCTAGTCGGGCATGCGGGTGCAGGCAGCGATCGGTTGAAAAGCATGCATTTGGTTTTACTCGCATTTAAGAGCAGTTGGAGGCCACGGAAGGAGTGCTGTATGGCATTGAAGCTCGTTTGGAGGTTAGATAGCACAGTGTCCAATGACGGGCCGAAAGTATATAGAATGGTGTCGTCTGCGTAGAGGTGGATCAGGGAATCGCCCGCAGCAAGAGCAACATCATTGATATACACAGAGAAAAGAGTCGGCCCGAGAATTGAACCCTGTGGCACCCCCATAGAGACTGCCAGAGGACCGGACAGCATGCCCTCCGATTTGACACACTGAACTCTGTCTGCAAAGTAATTGGTGAACCAGGCAAGGCAGTCATCCGAAAAACCGAGGCTGTAGAGTCTGCCGATAAGAATATGGTGATTGACAGAGTCGAAAGCCTTGGCGAGGTCGATGAAGACGGCTGCACAGTACTGTCTTTTATCGATGGCGGTTATGATATCGTTTAGTACCTTGAGTGTGGCTGAGGTGCACCCGTGACCGGCTCGGAAACCAGATTGCACAGCGGAGAAGGTACGGTGGGATTCGAGATGGTCAGTGACCTGTTTGTTGACTTGGCTTTCGAAGACCTTAGATAGGCAGGGCAGGATGGATATAGGTCTGTAACAGTTTGGGTCCAGGGTGTCTCCCCCTTTGAAGAGGGGGATGACTGCGGCAGCTTTCCAATCCTTGGGGATCTCAGACGATATGAAAGAGAGGTTGAACAGGCTGGTAATAGGGGTTGCGACAATGGTGGCAGATAGTTTCAGAAATAGCGGGTCCAGGTTGGACTGTAGTGGTAGTTATGGCTCAGCCAGGTTGGACTGTAGTGGTAATTAGGGCTCAGCCAGGTTGGGCTGTAGTGGTAGTTATGGCTCAGCCAGGTTGGACTGTAGTGGTAGTTAGGGCTCAGCCAGGTTGGACTGTAGTGGTAGTTAGGGCTCAGCCAGGTTGGACTGTAGTGGTAGTTAGGGCTCAGCCAGGTTGGACTGTAGTGGTAGTTATGGCTCAGCCAGGTTGGACTGTAGTGGTAGTTAGGGCTCAGCCAGGTTGGACTGTAGTGGTAGTTAGGGCTCAGCCAGGTTGAACTGTAGTGGTAGTTAGGGCTCAGCCAGGTTGGACTGTAGTGGTAGTTAGGGCTCAGCCAGGTTGAACTGTAGTGGTAGTTAGGGCTCAGCCAGGTTGGACTAGTGGTAGTTAGGGCTCAGCCAGGTTGGACTAGTGGTAGTTAGGGCTCAGCCAGGTTGGACTAGTGGTAGTTAGGGCTCAGCCAGGTTGGACTAGTGGTAGTTAGGGCTCAGCCAGGTTGGGCTGTAGTGGTAGTTAGGGCTCAGCCAGGTTGGGCTGTAGTGGTAGTTAGGGCTCAGCCAGGTTGGGCTGTAGTGGTAGTTAGGGCTCAGCCAGGTTGGACTGTAGTGGTAGTTAGGGCTCAGCCAGGTTGAACTGTAGTGGTAGTTAGGGCTCAGCCAGGTTGAACTGTAGTGGTAGTTAGGGCTCAGCCAGGTTGAACTGTAGTGGTCGTTAGGGCTCAGCCAGGTTGGACTGCAGTGGTAGTTATGGCTCAGCCAGGTTGGACTGTAGTGGTAGTTAGGGCTCAGCCAGGTTGAACTGTAGTGGTAGTTAGGGCTCAGCCAGGTTGAACTGTAGTGGTAGTTAGGGCTCAGCCAGGTTGAACTGTAGTGGTAGTTATGGCTCAGCCAGGTTGGACTGTAGTGGTAGTTAGTGCTCAGCCAGGTTGGACTAGTGGTAGTTAGGGCTAATAATAATATAATAATAATAATAATAATAATATAATAATAATATATAATAATAATAATAATATAATAATATATAATAATAATAATAATATAATAATATAATAATAATAATAATAATATATGCCATTTAGCAGACGCTTTTATCCAAAGCGACTTACAGTCATGAGTGCATACATTCTACGTATGGGTAGGGCTCAGCCAGGTTGGACTGTAGTGGTCGTTAGGGCTCAGCCAGGTTGAACTGTAGTAGTCGTTAGGGCTCAGCCAGGTTTTTTTCATATTTTGAAAGATGGAAGATTGAAAATTACCTCCATTTAATTTACACTTCTTTGTTTTGTTCATTTCTATGGAAATGTGATTGGGATCAGGTCATTGGGGTTATTCCAAAGAGCTAGATCATTAAGTTAGCCAGCAACTAACTCTTAATAAACAGTCACAGATATCTCTTGATTTTTCTGTTTTAATTTAGAAACAGAAACTTGACTATTGTTTTTCGTTTTATATTTTATTGAGTTAATTATACCGTGCTAATTTCAAGTGTAATATTTCTGGGAAATGGGATGTTATTACAGAATATTTAGGACAGTTAACATGATTAATGTATATATCCTCCTTTCTGGATGAAAAAACCATGAGGCCCTGCGTCGTCTGTGGTGCGTATGGATGGATGAACGTCATGTTGACTACAGTGAGTCAGAACATTTAGAAAGAACTAGATAAGAATGCATCCATCTTTTTTCAGACCAATTAAGTCCTGTGTGTGGATGCAGTACACACAAATACATGTGTAGCCCAACACAACCAGTGGACACTGAAGTGTCTTTGTGTGTTAGTGTAGACTAGGGCTGGGATTCAACCCCTTCAGCTGTACATCTGGGTTATAAGCAAGCTTGACGTTTTCAAGGTAATATCTGATTGAGCCAATATATGCAGTGTTCACAGTGAATGTGGGATTGGATTGAATACCTGGCCCACATTAAAAAGACAAAAATAAAGCTAATATTGATTACACATTCAAGGAAAATAAGGTTATTGCAATGCATAGGCTAAAGAATAAGAATGACGTGGAACAAAATAATCAATATCTTCCAGTTTACTGTACAGTTAATCAAGTTGTAAGATGTCGCCGTCGACTAACCCACAGACTGGAATATTCTCTCTCTCTCTCTCTCTCTCTCTCTCTCTCTCTCTCTCTCTCTCTCTCTCTCTCTCTCTCTCTCTCTCTCTCTCTCTCTCTCTCTCTCTCTCTCTCTCTCTCTCTCTCTCTCTCTCTCTCTCTCTCTCTCTCTCTCTCTCTCTCTCTCTCTCTCTCTCAAGGTGTGTGTGTTACTGATGATGCCCAGTAGGGGGCAGAGTCTACTCCATCTTTAAAGAGATCTTCCCTGGTACGATCGTGGTGATCATTGACAGCTGCTACTTAGATCAGTGAAATGTAGGCTAAATTGAGAACGGAGTGGAGAGCAGAAATCTCAACTAGCAAGCAAGTCGCAGCAAAGAAGAATTGAGTGGGGGGGGGGGTCCTCATTGTGGGGAGAGATTCTGGCGGGGGGGTCGGCACAACACTGGCTCCAGGCAAAAGCAACATAATCTTTTTTAGCATCTCAGTCTGGGTCTCAACTTCCTGTTGACAGTTAGAATAGTAGAATATAAAAGGTGCAATGTGTTTTGTGAGTCACTGACAGTCACTCACTTCGCTATGTCGGCTAACAATTTTTAGATTAGTAAATTTAGTTAATTATCTATTATTATATTATTATCTAAACTGCATGTTCCATACTTGACGCCCATTTACGCGTTCAAAAATATTGAACGCAGCGTAGTGCGGCACCCCCTACGTAGCTGTTTGAATGTTAAATGACGAGACAGAGGCATTGATGCGAGTAACCAGTCTTGTTCAGTACATCACCATAACATCCGGGTATCTCAAGCACACCGGTAAAACACATGAGTTGCAGTAATGAACATTTACCGACAGATGGCATCACTGTGCCATCTTACACCCATAACAGTAGCGTTGCCAAATTGCAAATCCATTGACAGCGGATGACTTCAGTCATAGCGCAAGGAGTTAGCCTGGTGTTGTATTTTTCTATTTATTGACAATAAACTCCGTTTTTCGACTAAAACTGTTTCTGACGTCAAGAAACCTTTTTATGTACACGAGGTAATGGTCAAATTCGTCACGGCGCGCGTGTACTTCCATAGGGAACACACGTGTTGCGGCCACTTGAATGCATCCTGTCTCTGACACTAAATGGCAGGATTTAAAAAACGACTGGCCAGTTTAATTACGTTTGGCAATGTAGTTATTAAGGATCCACCCCCCCCCCAATTTTCACCTAAAATTACATACCCAAATCTACCTGCCTGTAACTCAGGACCTGAAGCGAGGATATGCATATTCTTGATGCCATTTGAAAGGAAACACTTTGTAGTTTATGGAAATGTGAAAGGAATGTAGTAGAATATAAGACAATAGATCTGATAAAATATAATACAAAGAAAGAAAACATTCTTTTGTATGTTTTTGTAGCATCATCTTTGAAATGCAACAGAAAGGCCATACTGTATTATTCCAGGCCAGGTGCAATTTAGATTTTGGCCACAAGATGGCAGCAGTGTATGTGCAACTTTTTTTTGTGTCAAGACTGCCCAAATGTGCCTAATTTGTTTATTAACCCTCCTGTTGTGTTCGTTTCATGTTAATTAATTATGTGTTCCCAGTCCAAAATGGCCGCCCCATTATAGCTGATTTATAAATCCATAATAATAGATATATATTATCACCTAATGTTGTCTTTTTATCAACTTACGTTCTTGTAAACATTACAAGTTTTTAACTTCTATTTGCTATTTATGTCCTGTAAGCCTTATTGACCTGAGCTCATACAACTCCTTTTTGTGTAAAAAAAAGCAGCATAATGTATGGATTATTTTGACTATAACAAATACTCAAATGAAACATATTGTGGTATTTATCACAGACTACTTCACTGTCAGTTTCCTGGCCTCTCTCCTCCTCACCACTGTAAAAAAAAGCACAAAAGTGCAAGTCAGTCCCAGAACAACAGCAAATGGCCTTGAGGACTCTGGAGGAAATGTACACTAAGTTGACTGTGCCTCTAAACAGCTTGGAAAATTCCAGAAAATTCCGTCATGGCCTTAGAAGTTTCTGATAGGCTAATTGACATCATTTGAGTCAATTAGAGGTGTACCTGTGGATGTATTTCAAGGCCTAACTTCAAACTCAGTGCCTCTTTGCTTGGCATCATGGGAAAATCAAGATAAATCAGCCAAGACCTCAGAAAAAAATTGTAGACCTCCACAAGTCTGGTTCATCCTTGGGAGCAATTTCCAAACGCCTGAATGTACCGCGTTCATCTGTACAAACAATAGTATGCAAGTATAAACACCATGGGACCATGGAGCTGTCATACCGCTCAGGAAGGAGACGTGTTCTGTCTCCTAGAGATGAACGTACTTTGGTGCGAAACGTGCAAATCAATCCCAGAACAACAGCAAAGGACCCTGTGAAGATGCTGGAGGAAATAGGTACAAAAGTATCTATATCCACAGTAAAACGAGCCCCATATTGACATATCTTGAAAGGCCGCGCAGCAAGGAAGAAGCCACTGCTCCAAAAACCCCATAAAAAAGCCAGACTACGGTTTGCAACTGCACATGGGGACAAAGATTGTACTTTTTGGAGAAATGTCCTCTGGTCTGATGAAACAAAAATAGAACTGTTTGGCCATAATGACCATCGTTATGTTTGGAA
Source organism: Oncorhynchus gorbuscha (assembly GCF_021184085.1). Classification (NCBI taxonomy): domain Eukaryota; kingdom Metazoa; phylum Chordata; class Actinopteri; order Salmoniformes; family Salmonidae; genus Oncorhynchus; species Oncorhynchus gorbuscha. The sequence goes on along the minus strand of NC_060194.1, from coordinate 47,224,776 downwards.
GAAAAAGGGGGAGGCTTGAAGCGGAAGACCACCATCCCAACTGTGAAGCACGGGGGTGGCAGCATCATGTTGTGGGGGTGCTTTGCTGCAGGAGGGACTGGTGCACTTCACACAATAGATGGCATCATGAGGAGGGAAAATTATGTGGCGATATATTGAAGCACCATCTCAAGACATCAGTTAAAGCTTGGTCGCAAATGGGTCTTCCAAATGGCAAAATGGCTTAAGGACAACAAAGTTAAGGTATTGGAGTGGCCATCACAAAGCCCTGACCTCAATCCTATAGAACATTTGTGGGCAGAGCTGAAAAAGCATGTGCGAGCAAGGAGGCCTACAAACCTGACTCAGTTACACCAGCTGTGTCAGGAGGAATGGGCCAAAATTTACCCAACTTATTGTGGGAAGCATGTGGAAGGCTATCCGACATGTTTGACCCAAGTTAAACAATTTAAAGGCAATGCTACCAAATAGTAATTGAGTGTATGTAAACTTCTGACCCACAAAATCTGAAATAAATCCTTCTCTGTACTATTATTCTGATATTTCACATTCTTAAAATAAAGTGGTGATCCTAACTGACCTAAGACAGGGAATAATTACTAGCATTAGTAATTATTAAAACTGAGTTTAAATGTATTTGGCTAAGGTGTATGTAAACTTCTGACTTTATAAAAGTTATATATATTATTGAAACAATTTTGCAATTGTTTTGTGAGAATGCCAACAGGTGTGATTCTATTGGGGATAGATTCTATTGGGGATAGATTCTATTGGGGATAGATTCTATTGGGGATAGATTCTGTTGGGGAAAGATTCTATTGGGGATAGATTCTATTGGGGATAGATTCTATTGGGGATAGATTGCCGTGGAGGTTGTCATGGAAGCCAAGAAGGGGAGTGAAGTGTGTGTGTGTGTGTGTGTGTATATATATATATGCTCAAACACATATGCATGTGGGGGTCTGGGAGAAGAAGTGTGTCCATTTGATGAATGGGCATGTGCCTGAACTCAATTTTATACACTAATTGTAGTCTCACCCATTCATTTCTAATGACCGGTCATATTTGACCGGGAACACCACAGGTTTATAAAAGTTAAATAAAACACCCAAAATGTAATGGAAATCATCCACATGTATTTTGTGTGTTCAGATGCCCTGTGTGGAACCTTTTCAGGGAGAGAACTTGTAAATCGATCCAATTCGACCAGAACACAACAGGAGGGTTATAACTTTTCATGTTCTAAATTGTGCACTCTCTTCAAACAATAGCATGGTATTATTTCACTGTAATAGCTACTGTAAATTGTGCACTCTCTTCAAAAAATAGCATGGTATTATTTCACTGTAATAGCTACTGTAAGTTGTGCACTCTCTTCAAACAATAGCATGGTATTATTTCACTGTAATAGCTACTGTAAGTTGTGCACTCTCTTCAAACAATAGCATGGTATTATTTCACTGTAATAGCTACTGTAAATTGGACAGTGCAGTAAGATTAACTAGAATTTAAGCTTTCTGCCAATATCAGATATGTCTATGTCCTGGGAAATGTTCTTGTTACTGACAACTTCATGCTAATCGCATTAGCCTACGTTAGCTCAACCGACCCGTGGAAGGGACACCGATCCCGAATAAGTTGAACAAGTATAGGCTATACACATTTAGTTTGAATAGTATAGCTACATAAGCCTAAATTGTGCATTTTACAAAAATGGGTCATTAATTAACAGTAATGTAGTAGTATTTGTGTGGGTCTACTAATATCAATCAAATTTCAATCAAATGTATTTTTAAAGCCTTTTCTTACATCAGCTGATGTCACAAGGTGCTGTACAGAAACCCAGCAGCCTAAAACTCCAAACAGAAAAGTTACACTGAACAAAAATACAAACGCAACACGTAAATCAAATATGCCAGAAATCTTCCATATGTACAAAAAAAGTTTATTTCTCTCACATTTTGTGCACAAATTTGTTTACATCCTCTGTCAGCATTTCTCCTTTGCAAAGATAATCAATAAACCTGACAGATGTGAAGAAGCTGATTAACCAGCATGATCATTACACAGGTGCACCTTGTGCTGGGGATAATAAAAGGCCATTCTAAAATGTGCAATTTTGCCACAACAACACAGATGTCTCAAGTTTTGAGGGAGCGTGTAATTGGCATGCTGAATGCAGGAATGTCCATCAGAGCTGTTGCCAGAAAATTGAACGTTCATTTCTCTACCATGAGCCACCTCCAATGTCGTTTTAGAGAATTTGGCAGTACATCGGCCTCAGAACCGCAGACCACATGTAACCACGCCAGCCTCCGACCTCCACATCTGGCTTCTTCACATGCAGGATGGTCTGAGACCAGCCAATCAGACAGCTGATTAAAATGTGGGTTTGCACCACCTTCGAATTTACAGTAACCATCTCGGGGAAGATCATCATGCCTGTGGTCCTCACCAGAGTCTTGACATGACTTCAGATCCACGTCGTAACCAACTTCAATGGGGAAATGCTCACCTTCGATGGCCACTGACACACTGGAGAAGTGTGCTCTTCACAGATTAATCCCGGTTTCAACTGTACCGGGCAGATGGCAGACAGCGTGTACGGCGTTGTTGTGAACCGAGTGCCCCATGGCGATGGCGTTATGGTATGGGTAGGCATAAGCTGCAGACAACAAACACAATTGCATTTTGTCGATGGCAATTTCAATTCACGGAGATACCGTGACGGGATCCTGAGGCCCATTTGTCGTGCCATTCATCCGCCGTCATCACCTCATGTTTCAGGATGATAATGCACAGCCCCATGTCGCAAGGATCTGTACCCAATACCTGGAAGCTGAAAATGTCCCAGTTCTTCCATGGCCTGCACACTCACCAGACATGTCACCCATTGAGCATGTTTGGGATGCTCTGGATCGACGTGTATGACAGCGTGTTCCAGTTCCCGGCAATATCCAACAAATTCGCACAGTCATTTAAGAGGAGTGAGACAACATTCCACAGGCCACAATCAACAGCCTGATCAACTCTATGTGGAGGAGATGTGTCATGCTGCATGAGGCAAATGGTGATCACACCAGATACTGACTGGTTTTCTGATCCACGCTCCTACCTTGTTTCTAAGGTATCTGTGACCAACAGATGCATATCTCTATTCCAAGTCATGTGAAATCCATAGATTAAGGCCTAATTAATTTATTTAAACAGACTTATTTCCTGTAACTCAGAACAATCTTTTAAATTGTTGCATGTTGTGTTTATTTTAGTTCAGTCTAAATGCATTATTAGTGTTACTTCATCTATAAGTCTTTGCTAGGTAAATCCCCGCCTTATCTCAGCTCACCGGTCACCATAGCAACACCCACCGGTAGCACAAGCTCCAGCAGGTACATATCTCCCTCTCAAACTTTAAACATCAGCTGTCTGAGCAGTTTACCGAACACTGTACCTGTACACAGCCGGTCTGTAAATAGCACACCTGACTAACACATCCCCATATTGTTATTTATCCTCTTGCTCTTTTGCACCCCAGTATCTCTACTTGCACATCATCATCTGCACATCTATCACTCCAGTGTTAATGATAAATTGTAATTATTTTGTCTCTATGGGCTATTTATTGACTACCTCCCTACTCTTCTACATTTGCACACACTGTACATAGATTTTTCTATTTTTCTTTTCTATTGTGTTATTGACTGTATGTTTATTCCATGTGTAACTCTGTGTTGTTGTTTGTGTCTCACTGCTTTGCTTTATCTTGGCAGCAGTTGTAAATGAGAACTTGTTCTCAACTAGACTACCTGGTTAAATAAATAAAACATAACAAATAAATAAAAAATAAACACACTAATGTTAAAATGTACTAAACCATCATCGGGCAACATTACTACATTCTACATCAATCTATTATTTACAGTGCATTTATCGCAACACGTGAATTCGTCGTGGTTCACGGACGCGGTGTAAAATGGAACAATTTACTAGACGACAGTAGAGTGTAGATGAACTATTGTAGGAAGTGTGTGAGCGACAGCCAGGAACAAGGCGGTTCCAGCATCACATGACTGGAGGCTGGAACAGGCAAAGTTGTGAACGCTAAGTGACTCAAACTCAACACGAAGAAGAAGCTATTCTCCTTTTGAAACATGTGGGGGGGGTGTTTTTTCGTTTGTTTTGTTTTTTCAGATTGTATAAAATAACTTTTTATTTGATTTTTTTTAAATTGAGAATGCCACTGGAGTACACAAGTCAGGTGAGTTTCTGATGTTTCTGATAGAGAGAAGAAATGCTACTGCTTAGTCCTCGACTCAAACGTTATTTGGGATGCCAGCACGGCGGAGTTACAGACTCCCTGCTCTATCGGTGCTGACTGGGCGGATATTTTTCCGGTGTAACGTTAGAGCTGGAAATAGACGGTCCCGGTTGATTGTAATAGTAGGTGAGGTGGCTAAAAATATAATAACAGCACATTTACATTTGTAGCTAACAGTTGTAAGAACATCGTAACAAATGTTGACCAACTCTACACTGTAATTGAACTAGATAGCTAACTTAACTATTTAACTGCATGCTACTCATACTTGCTAAATTCTCTTCGTGTATTTAACACAAATAACAAACATGAGATATGATAGAAATAAGTTAAATAACATTGCCAGACAAGTAGCAAGTCAAACAAACAAAACGACCCAACATCTAGTGTTATAGAGCCAACCTGGGACTTAGGATCGGTCAGGACCACCCACACCGGGGGCCAACACCATCCCAGTGGCCTGTAGCGTACTCTAGGTAGACGGGACGGACGGGCACCAGAACCTCTGGGATGATACGGAAGAGCAGCAGTGGTACTGGAGGAGGAGGAGGAGGAGAAGAAGAAGAAGGGAATAATAAAAAACACCAACAGAACAAACAGCATCGCGCCAGCATCACCACCCAGGGCCCGTCTCGTCTCTCCAACATGGGCCGGAGCTCCAGGACCACCAACCCACTGGGGAGTGTGGGTCCTGGGTCCACCGTGGTAGGAGCGCCCGGGGTAGATCCGGACTATGTGATGCAGCTGGTGAATGACGTACGGAGGTTTTCCGATATGCTGCTCAGCCTTAAAGAAGCCTTCCGTTCTGAAGGTGAGTCTGGGTTCACGTTCCAAATCGCACCCGATTCAGTGCACTATCTTTGAGTATAGATCATAGGGGGAGACCGGGAAGCCCCAGTGGTTACTGTACTAGGACCTGGTGTGTGGCAGGATGGGTGGTTGGTTGTGAATACTTTTTTTGGGGGGTAGATACAATAGGCTACATTATGCTAAGGTTTCTCAGAAGTTGTGTGTGTGTGTGTGTGTGTGTGTGTGTGTGTGTGTGTGTGTGTGTGTGTGTGTGTGTGTGTGTGTGTGTGTGTGTGTGTGTGTGTGTGTGTGTGTGTACACACTGTCCTGTTAAAGCAATATAATAAAGGTGAGTGTTCATCAGAGTCAGCTATGTAAAGTGTCAGCTCCTAGAGGGCTGACGCAGCCTTAATTTAGCGTTCCCCTCAGTGACTCCACAGCCTTAATTAGCGCTCCCCTCAGTGACTCCACAGCCTTAATTTAGCGCTCCCCTCAGTGACTCCACAGCTACACAGCCTTAATTTAGCGCTACACAGCTACACAGCCTTAATTTAGGGCTCCCCTCAGTGACTCCACAGCTACTCAGCGTTAGCTTAGCGCTCCCCTCAGTGACTCCACAGCTACACAGCATTAGCTTAGCGCTCCCCTCAGTGACTCCACAGCTCCACAGCCTTAATTAGCACTCCCCTCTGCACCCCCTGTCCTGTCCACTAGGTCAGTGACTCCACAGCTACACAGCGTTAGCTTAGCGCTCCCCTCAGTGACTCCACAGCTACACAGCCTTAATTTAGCGCTCCCCTCAGTGACTCCACAGCTACCCCCAGTGACTCCACGTTAGCTTAGCGCTCCCCTCAGTGACTCCACAGCGTCAGCTTAGCACTCCCCTCTGCTCCCCCTGTCCTGTCCACTAGGTCAGTGACTCCACAGCTACACAGCGTTAGCTTAGTGCTCCCCTCTGCTCCCCCTGTCCTGTCCACTAGGTCAGTGACTCCACAGCTACACAGGCTTAGCTTAGTGCTCCCCTCTGCTCCCCCTGTCCTGTCCACTAGGTCAGTGACTCCACAGCTACACAGCCTTAATTTAGCGCTCCCCTCAGTGACTCCACAGCTACTCAGCGTTAGCTTAGCGCTCCCCTCTGCTCCCCCTGTCCTGTCCACTAGGTCAGTGACTCCACAGGTACACAGCGTTAGCTTAGCGCTCCCCCTGTCCTGTCCACTAGGTCAGTGACTCCACAGGTACACAGTGTTAGCTTAGCGCTCCCCCTGTCCTGTCCACTAGGTCAGTGTCTCCACAGCTACACAGTGTTAGCTTTGCTCTCCCCCTGTCCTGTCCACTAGGTCAGTGACTCCACAGGTCCCGGTCTGGATTACTGCTACGTCCATTCAGGGTTGTGTTCAGTAGGTAAAAAGTGTTAAGTCAAATTATTTTTTTTTTTAAGTATCTAATGATTGCTGCAGTAAAATAACAGGCGAGGCTATTTACAGGTGGTACCGGTTCAGGGTCAATGTGGAGGCTATATACAGGTGGTACCGGTTCAGGGTCAATGTGGAGGCTATATACAGGGTGTACCGGTACAGAGTCAATGTGGAGGCTATATACAGGGTGTACCGGTACAGAGTCAATGTGGAGGCTATATACAGAGGGTACCGGTACAGAGTCAATGTGGAGGCTATATACAGAGGGTACCAGTACAGAGTCAGTGTGGAGGCTATATACAGGGGGTACCGGTACAGAGTCAATGAGGAGGTTATATACAGGGGGTACCAGTACAGAGTCAGTGTGGAGGCTATATACAGGGGGTACCGGTACAGAGTCAATGAGGAGGTTATATACAGGGGGTACCAGTACAGAGTCAGTGTGGAGGCTATATACAGGGGGTACCGGTACAGAGTCAATGAGGAGGTTATATACAGGGGGTACCAGTACAGAGTCAATGTGTGGGGGCACCGGTTAGTCAAGGTAATTGAGGTAATATGTACATGTAAGAAGAATTAAAGTTACTATGCATAGATAATAAACAGAGAGTAGCAGCAGCGTAGAAGAGGGGTCTGGGTAGTCATTTGACTAGTCATATATATATATATATATATATATATATATATATATATATATATATATATATATATATATATATATATATATATATATATATATATATACTAGTCATTTGATTAGCTGTTCAGGAGTCTTTTGCCTTGGGGGTAGAAGCTGTTAACAAGCCTTTTGGACCTTGACTTGGTGCTCCGGTACCGCTTGCCGTAGGATAGCAGAGAGAACAGTCTATGACTTGGGTGACTGGAATCTTTAACGATTTTTTTGGGGGGCTTTCTTTTGACACCGCCTGGTATATAGGGTCCTGTGTGACAGGAAGCCTGGTCTCAGTAATGTACTGGGCCGTACGCACTACCCTGCAAGATAAACACCCTATATCTACTGGGTGAAATACCACAGTGTGCCATCAGAGCAGCAAGATATGTGACCTGTTGCCACAAGAAAAGGGCAACCAGTGAAGAACAAACACCATTGTAAATACAACCCATATTTATTTGTAATTATTTTCCATTTTGTACTTTAACTATTTGCACATCATTACAACACTGTATATAGACATAATATGACATTTGAAATGTCTTTATTCCTTTGGAACTTTTTGTGTAATGTTTACTGTTCACTCTTTATTGTTTATTTAACTTGTATTGTATATTATCTACTTCACTGGCTTTGGCGACGTTAACATATGTTTCCCATGTCAATAAAGCTCTTTGAATTGAAATAGAGATTAAGAGAGGCACATGCCGGCTCTTGTGTTGTTCTGTTCATATGGTGACATGTCAGTGTCACTTGTAGTATGGTGTGAAGCCTGCACAAAGCTCTCTCTAAAAGACGGGCTTTAACAGGCTCCTGCCAGTCTTTAAAAAAAAAAAATCATTTTTGCTGGATAGAGAGGTTAAAGTTTGAGAAGAAAATACCTAGAGAGCAGTGAGCCGGATTCATGTTGGCCCATTTCTGGCAACAGTGTAGAGAAGAGTTCGACACCGGAGTTAAAATTAATTCCTGTTCTGTCTTCTCAAATTCTTACCCAGTTTTTTTAACCCGGCAATTATCTTGTCCGGTCCCGATAAAAATCACTCCTGTCCTGTCCCTTATTCATTTTAACAAGCATAAATCAGAATACAGAGCCCGCTTTAGTCTTTTGGGGGCCCTAAGTGAGATTTGGTCAGGGGCCCTCTATCTGCCTGGGGCCCTAAGCGACCGCTTATGTCCTTTTTAGGTTCCTGAGTGGTGCAGCGGTCTAAGGCACTGCATCTCAGTGCAAGAGGCATCACTACAGTCCCTGGTTTGATTCCAGGCTGTATCACATCCGGCCGTGATTGGGAGTCAACAGCACTTTTCATTGCCTGCCCAGCTGTTACCTGTTAGCTGTTATCTGTTAGCTAGCTACAGTACTTTTCATTGCCTGCCCAGCTGTTACCTGTTACCTGTTAGCTAGCTACAGTACTTTTCATTGCCTGCCAAGCTGTTAGCTGTTAGCTAGCTACAGTACTTTTCATTGCCTGCCAAGCTGTTACCCGTTACCTGTTAGCTAGCTACAGTACTTTTCATTGCCTGCCCAGCTGTTACCTGTTAGCTAGCTACAGTACTTTTCATTGCCTGCCAAGCTGTTAGCTGTTAGCTAGCTACAGTACTTTTCATTGCCTGCCAAGCTGTTAGCTGTTAGCTAGCTACAGTACTTTTCATTGCCTGCCCAGCTGTTAGCTGTTAGCTAGCTACAGTACTTTTCATTGCCTGCCCTCCTGTTAGCTGTTAGCTAGCTACAGTACTTTTCATTGCCTGCCCTCCTGTTAGCTGTTAGCTAGCTACAGTACTTTTCATTGTCTGCCCAGCTGATAAAGGCCTATTCTAATTGTTTTAATAGTGATTGAAGACAGAAGAACACGTGTTACTGTTGGGAGAAGGAGGGGCAAACATAAAAAACATTTAAAAAAAACCAATATGTCCAATAATCTGCTTATTTACACAAGAAGAAAAGAAAAATAACACATTCCTGAACTGTCAGTTCCTGTAGACTGTTGATCCTGTCCCTTCCTGTCCTGAACTTCACTCCCATTCCAGCAGGGATCCTGTTCCCCTGTGTCAGCCTCTAGTACAGAGTGCATCTGCTCCAGAGGCACTGACTTAGACCCCTAGACCCTCCCCAGGCCAGGCTACAGTCCAGCAGGGATCCTGTTCCCCTGTGTCAGCCTCTAGTACCAAGTGCATCTGCTCCAGAGGCAGTGACTTAGACCCCTAGACACACCCCAGGCCAGGCTACAGTCCACAGGGATCCCCTCGCAGTCTTAACCCAGCTCTTGGACACATCCTGCATATTTTGTGATGCATTGCATACAGTTGGTTTTTCTATTTGAGCTATTAGAAAAGCACACTTCACAACAGGGTCAGAAGTATGGTTGGGTGGTGTCCAGATTGTCACACCGGCATATAGTACCATTCTCGGAGTGCACACGAGGGGCGCTATTTTGTTGACGCACAAAATAATTTAGGCAACAGGGACGTTGATCCAGGGGGTGATGGAATGTCTCTGCTATAACCAGGTAGCTTGATCTTGACATCTAGCCACTTAGCTAGCAAGTTAACAAACCACATGCTGTAGTCCTGAGCTGGTTATAATTTATTTGACACGTCTTAGTTATACTTAATTTTTTAGCACGGCAAAAAATATTATAACATGTTTTTTAAAATATATTTTTTGACAGTTTTTGAAAGTCATACCGTCTGTATTTTGAAATACTTCGGTATATGGTATAAAGAGCCCCCCCCCCCATTGGTCATTAATCACACAGATTCAGCCGTGTGGACAAACAAACAATAACATAAAAACTAGATGCTAAAGAGATAAAGGAATAGATAATCTAAACAGAGAGTCAAGCTACTGTCCTTACAGATTGCTTGGCAAAATCAAGTGGGAGTGAGTTCCAGATCATAGGGCCTCTATAGATCATTCCCCGGGTCTAAAATAATATCCCAATGCCCCAGGGCACTGTGACACTGCCCTGTGTAGGATGCCGTCTTTCAAATGGGACGTTAAACGGGTGTCCTGACTCTCTGAGGTCATTAAAGATCCCATGGCACTTATTGTAAGAGTAGGGATGTTAACCCCGGTGTCCTGGCTAAATTCCCAATCTGACCCTCAAACCATCACGGTCACCTAATAATCCCCAGTTTACAATTGGCTCATTCATCCCCCTCCTCTCCCCTGTAACTATTTCTCAGGTCGTTGCTGTAAATGAGAACGTGTTCTCAGTCAACTTACCTGCTAAAATAACGGATAAATAAATAAAAATAAGAATTGGGTTTGTTCTTGAATGTGGGTGACGTAGCTGTTTGTCTGTTTCTTGTTTAGTTTATGGAATTTATCTGGCTGTAACATTTAACATTTGCCTTCATTGTAGGGACATGAGGGAGAAGTAGGGGTGTGTAGGTTCTCAATCCATGTCCATTTCTTATTCCCCCCCCCCACACAAAAAATGCTACTAATTTAGAAGTTTTTTGGGGTGTAATTCCCCTTTAATTGCTCATCTAGCAAGAAAGGAATGTATTGGTCTAGCAATGTCTCTGCTGTTAGGCCTACTACTGTAGAACATGTCATGACAGAGTTTGCAAAAACAATTGCAATTGGCACCCAATTGATACAAACAGTCATGATATAGCCTACTGTAGTTCTGTCAGGTAAACCTAATTTGAAATGTACATTTAATTGTGAAGGTTATGGGGAAAGTCTTTCTGTTTTACCCACAAGACGTCGGTTATCATTAACATTGCTACCATGGCGACGTACGGTAGACAAAACGTGCTAACCAAACAGACACAGGAAGTATTGCTGGAAGTTCATTGGCAGATGTTGTTTTGCTTTTTAAGAGAAACAGTGGCCAACCAGAGTAAGGTTGGCGACATGGTGACAAATGAAATGTGATTTAGATGTGATTTAGGCCCAGTAAGACTGTAAACCACCAGACCTTTATTAGGCTGAGTGTTGCTAAGTTGTCACTTGAGGCACTAGATAGTATATTTTTTAATATTTTTTTTCAATGGAGATTTGTAATACATTTTCTAGGATTGATACTGCTGGCACATGCATAGTCACACACTGACACACACACAGACACTGACACACACACACACACACACACACACACACAGACACACACACAGACACACACACAGACACACACACAGACACTGACACACACACACACAGACACACACACAGACACACACACAGACACAGACACTGACACAGACACTGACACAGACACTGGCACAGACACTGGCACAGACACTGACCCGCAGGAGCGTTGTGCAAAGCAAAACTCATCCTCTCATAGTGGAACAGAAGTCAGACAGACACTGACCTCTGACCTGAACGCTGAAAGATGTTTGTTTTTCCCCCCTTCAACAACACACTCTCTCCCTGTAGGCTAAAGGAAAGGACCAGAGAGCAAATATACTCCAGACGTTTGAATTGATTCAACAACGACTGATACAGGAGCGAACAGGTTTCAGACCACAAACACCAATATGTTTGCCTTAGACTAAGCCCTGAAGTGCAACTGTAAAAAGCATTAGTGCGAAACACACACACACACACACACACACACACACACACACACACACACACACACACACACACACACACACACACACACACACACACACACACACACACACACACACACACACACACACACACACACACACACACACACACACACACACACACACACACACACACACACGTTTGTGTGTGTGTGTGACTGTGTGTCACCACTCAACAGGCTTGACTGTGCGCGAAGGCTCTAGATGGACTAGTGTAGAGAGAATAGGCAGGTCAAGACAGGCCAGTTGATTGTATGTTGTTGTAAGCCGGGGGGGGGGGCAGGCCAGGCCAGGCCAGGCTCAACAGCCTGCCGCAGTATCACTGGCTCCAGATTGGCACAGGCTTTATCACAAAGGACTCAACAAGACCACAGGTCTATGGCTGTATCTGAGATGTGTAATTACAGTATGGGTTTTGTCTAATGCTGTATCTGAGATGTGTAATTACAGTATGGGCGAGAGAGACAGAGAGAGAGAGACACCCTAATTGACAAACAAACAAACCAAAACAAAAGCAAAGTCTTCTCATGCTTTGCTGATTTAAAAAAATCCTTCGACTGTTGGGGGTAAAACACATGACATTATAAAATCCATATGCACAAACTTCAAGTGTGCAGCTAAAATTGGCAAAAAAACACATTTCTTCCCACAGGGTCGTGGGGTGAGACAGGGATGCAGCTTAAGCCCCACCCTCTTCAACATATTTATCAGCAAATTGGCGAGGGTACCAGAAAAGTTTGCAGCACCCGGCCTCACCCTGCTAGAATCTGAAGTCAAATGTCTGCTGTTTGCTGATGATCTGGTGCTTCTGTCACCAACCAAGAAGAGCCTACAGCAGCACCTAGATCTTCTGCACAGATTCTGTCAGACCTGGGCCCTGAGAGTAAATCTCAGTAAGACCAAAATAATGGTGTTCCAAAAAAGGTCCAGTCGCCAGGACCAAAAATACAAATTCCATCTAGACACCGTTGCCCTAGGGCACACAAACTATACATACCTTGTCCTTAACATCAGTGCCAGAGGTAACTTCCACAAAGCTGTGAACGATCTGAGAGACAAGGCAAGAAGGGCATTCTATGCCATCAAAAGGAACATAAAATTCAACATACCAATTAGGATCTGGCAAAAAATACTTGAATCAGTTATAGAACCCATTTGCCCTTCATGGTTGTGAGGTCTGGGGTCCGCTCCGTGTACAACAAGGGAACACAAAATATTGCATGACTTAGGACGATACCCGCTAATTAGGAAAATCCAGAAAAGAGCCGTTAAAATCTACAACCACCTAAAAGGAAGCGATTCACAAACCTTCCATAACCAAGCCATCACCTACAGAGAGATGAACCTGGAGAAGAGTCCCCTAAGCAAGCTGGTCCTGGGGCTCTGCTCACAAACACAAACACACCCCACAGAGCCCCAGGACAGCAACACAATTAGACCCAATCAAATCATGAGAAAACAAAAAGATAATTACTTGACACATTGGAAAGAATTAACAAATAAACAGAGCAAATTAGAATGCTATTTGGCCCTAAGCAGTGAGAACACAGTGGCAGAATACCTGACCACTGTGACTGACCCAAAATTAAGGAAAGCTTTGACTATGTACAGACTCCGTGAGCATAGCCTTGCTATTGAGAAAGGCCACCGTAGGCGGACCTGGCTCTCAAGAGAAGACAGGCTATGTGCACACTGACCCCAAAATGAGGTGGAAACTGAGCTGCACTTCCTAACCTCCTGCCCAATGTATGACCATATTAGAGAGGCATATTTGTTTATTTCACTTTTGTATATTATCTACTTCACTTGCTTTGGCAATGTTAACACATGTTTCCCATGTCAATAAAGCCCCTTGAATTGAATTGAATTGAATTGAGAGAGAGAGAGAGAGAGAGAGACAGGCAGACATGGAGCGACAGGGAGAGATGGAGCGAGAGAGAGAAATCTAATCAAATCAAATTTATTTGTCACATACACATGGTTAGCAGATGTTAATGCAAGTGTAGCGAAATGCTTGTGCTTCTAGTTCCGACAATGCAGTAATAACCAACGAGTAATCTAACAATTCCACAACTACTACCTTTTACACACAAGTGTGAAGGGATAAAGAATATGTACATAAAGATATATGAATGAGTGATGGAACAGAGCGGCATAGGCAAGATGCAGTAGATGGTATCGAGTACAGTATATACATATGAGATGAGTATGTAAACAAAGTGGCATAGTTTAAAGTGGCTAGTGATACATGTATTACATAAGGATGCAGTAGATGATATAGAGTACAGTATATACATATACATATGAGATGAGTAATGTAGGGTATGTAAACATTATATTAGGTAGCATTGTTTAAAGTGGCAAGTGATATATTTTTACATCAATTCCATCAATTTCCATTATTAAAGTGGCTGGAGTTGAGTCAGTGTGTTGGCAGCAGCCACTCAATGTTAGTGGTGGCTGTTTAACAGTCTGATGGCCTTGAGATAGAAGCTGTTTTTCAAGTCTCTCGGTCCCTGCTTTGATGCACCTGTACTGACCTCGCCTTCTGGATGATAGCGGGGTGAACAGGCAGTGGCTCGGGTGGTTGTTGTCCTTGATGATCTTTATGGCCTTCCTGTGACATCGGGTGGTGTAGGTGTCCTGAGGGCAGGTAGTTTGCCCCCGGTGATGCGTTGTGCAGACCTCACTGCCCTCTGGCGAGCCTTATGGTTGAGGGCGGAGCAGTTGCCGTACCAGGCGGTGATACAGCCCGACAGGATGCTCTCGATTGTGCATCTGTAGAAGTTTGTGTATGCTTTTGGTGACAAGCCGAATGTCTTCAGCCTCCTGAGGTTGAAGAGAAGCTGCTGCGCCTTCTTCACGATGCTGTCTGTGTGGGTGGACCAATTCAGTTTGTCTGTGATGTGTACGCCGAGAAACTTAAAACTTACTACCCTCTCCACTACTGTTCCATCGATGTGGATAGGGGGGTGTTCCCTCTGCTGTTTCCTGAAGTCCACAATCATCTCCTTAGTTTTGTTGACGTTGAGTGTGAGGTTATTTTCCTGACACCACACTCCGAGGGCCCTCACCTCCCTGTTGGCCGTCTCGTCGTTGTTGGTAATCAAGCCTACCACTGTTGTGTCGTCCGCAAACTTGATGATTGAGTTGGAGGCGTGTATGGCCACGCAGTCGTGGGTGAACAGGGAGTACAGGAGAGGGCTCAGAACGCACCCATATGGGGCCCCAGTGTTGAGGATCAGCGGGGTGGAGATGTTGTTACCTACCCTCACCACCTGGGGGCGGCCCATCAGGAAGTCCAGTACCCAGTTGCGCAGGGTGGGGTCGAGACCCAGGGTCTCGAGATTGATGACGAGTTTGGAGGGTACTATGGTGTTAAATGCTGAGCTGTAGTCGATGAACAGCATTCTCACATAGGTATTCCTCTTGTCCAGATGGATTAGGGCAGTGTGGTTGAGATTGCGTCATCTGTGGACCTATTGGGGCGGTAAACAAATTGGAGTGGGTCTAGGGTGTCAGGTAGGGTGGAGGTCATATGGTCCTTGACTAGTTTCTCAAAGCACTTCATGGTGATGGAAGTGAGTGCTACGGGGCGGTCAATGGCACTGTATTGTCCTCAAAGTGAGCAAAAAAGTTATTTAGTCTGTCTGGGAGCAAGACATCCTGGTCCGCGACGGGGCTGGTTTTCTTTTTGTTATCCGTGATTGACTGTAGACCCTGCCACATACCTCTTGTGTCTGAGCCGTTGAACTGCGACATAAACAACATTCTAGGTCTACCTTCAAGTTTACTTGTTGTGAGGCTGTATCATCCTCCCTCCTCACGAGGGACAGAAATTAGAATAACAAGACACTAGGCAATATTTATTAAACTTACAGAATGAAAATTTCAGCAGAATGAAAATCTAAATGTTATGATATTTAGTCAACTAATAGTAGAGAATGTTTGACCAGAAATCAAGCCTTTGCTTATTTCTAAATTTTTAGGAAAAATGTATATTTAAACTTAATATAAAAATATATATATAGGTTTTAATTGTACACCTCATGGGAGGAGTGTTGGTTTACATGGAACTTTAACACCCCTTTATGTTAAGTGACACACATTTGAAATGCATAACTCAATTTATAGTCTAGTTATGAGTTCATTATAACATTGCAAAGTCAATCTTTTATTTTTATTTTTTTCTCAGATAGTGAAGAGGTTTTTCCTCTTAGACAGCAAAGCAATAACAGGCCCAGCCAATTCAGGGATTGAATTGCATTCCTATAGAGACATGAGCAAACCTCAACTCTGGTTAACACCGAGACTACTCCCTTGGAAGAGGAGGGGTGTGTGTGTCGGGTACGTTGAGCAGAGGATAAAGTTGATAGGCATGGGCCTGATCTGGGTGTAAACAAACCAAAACCGAAATTGAATTGCATTCCTGTGGACGGAGGATTTCCATGTCCAATTGTACAGGAATGTGACTTGAATCGACTCTGGTCAGGGTTTAGACGAGCAGGCAGGAATGGGGGGGGGGGTATCGCCAAGGGCCTGACCTGGAGGTAAACAAACATTGGATAGACTGAGCGGGAAGCATGGGTGGCTTAGGGGGGTCAGATATCTCACTCCACACCAGAAACCACACACACACACACACATACGCACACACACAGAACCAAAAGACAGGGTGCCCTCGGTTGTGTCAGCAAGGGGTCTTCATGTAAACAATATGTTGTAGTGACCAGCCCAGGGAGTTATAGTGACTAGCCCAGGGAGTTATAGTGACTAGCCCAGGGAGTTATAGTGACTAGACCAGGGAGTTATAGTGACTAGCCCAGGGAGTTATAGTGACTAGACCAGGGAGTTATAGTGACTAGACCAGGGAGTTATAGTGACCATACCAGGGAGTTATAGTGACCATACCAGGGAGTTATAGTGACTAGCCCAGGGAGTTATAGTGACTAGACCAGGGAGTTATAGTGACTAGCCCAGGGAGTTATAGTGACCAGACCAGGGAGTTATAGTGACTAGCCCAGGGAGTTATAGTGACTAGACCAGGGAGTTATAGTGACTAGCCCAGGGAGTTATAGTGACCAGACCAGGGAGTTATAGTGACTAGACCAGGGAGTTATAGTGACCAGACCAGGGAGTTATAGTGACTAGACCAGGGAGTTATAGTGACCAGACCAGGGAGTTATAGTGACTAGACCAGGGAGTTATAGTGACTAGCCCAGGGAGTTATAGTGACTAGCCCAGGGAGTTATAGTGACTAGCCCAGGGAGTTATAGTGACTAGACCAGGGAGTTATAGTGACTAGCCCAGGGAGTTATAGTGACTAGACCAGGGAGTTATAGTGACTAGCCCAGGGAGTTATAGTGACTAGACCAGGGAGTTATAGTGACCAGACCAGGGAGTTATAGTGACCAGACCAGGGAGTTATAGTGACTAGTCCAGCCAAGGAGGGTGGGTGGGTGGAGGGTCAGCCAATTTATGTTCAAAGGTTTAGCCAAGACAATTATCTCCCTTACTTCCTTTAAATGGAACACTAGAGCTGAGGGAGGAGGAAGAGGGGGAGGATGAGGAGGAAGAATAGGAGGAGGAGGGTAGATTAGGCCTCATTTTGTTTGACTGGAGGATGTTTCTCTTAGTCTCACAGCAGTTCTCTTCTCGTGCGGAGTGCTCGCCTGTAGATTCATCGTGTTTCTGTGCTGGAAGTTTCTCTATAAACGAGCAGCACTGTGTTTTAGAAGCCAACCCATTTCTGCAGGCTCTGTTACTAATACTAAGGTGTGTCATTTTGTCTGTAATGAAACTGTCATTCAGGTTCATGAGTTCACCTCAACCACTTCCACCCAAAATATTTTCTGAAAATACTGAACATTTCCTCTGTATATGGGTGGACACCATGCCTGTGTGTGTGTGACTGTATTTGAGTGACACCATGCCTGTGTGTGTGTGTGTGTGTGTGTGTGTGTGTGTGTGTGTGTGTGTGTGTGTGTGTGTGTGTGTGTGTGTGTGTGTGTGTGTGTGTGTGTGTGTGTGTGTGTGTGTGTGTGTGTGTGTGTGTGTGTGTGTGTGACTGTATATATGTGTGTGTGTGTGTATGTGACTGTATATATGTGTGTGTGTGTGTATGTGACTGTATATATGTGTGTGTGTGTGTATGTGCCTGTATATATGTGTGTGTGTGTGTGTGTGCCTGTATATATGTGTGTGTGTGTGTGTGTGACTGTATGTATGTGTGTGACTGTATGTGTGTGTGTGTGTGTGTCTGTATGTATGTGTGTGTGTGTGTGTATGTATGTGACTGTATATATGTGTGTGTGTGTGTATGTGACTGTATATATGTGTGTGTGTGTGTATGTGCCTGTATATATGTGTGTGTGTGTGTGTGTGCCTGTATATATGTGTGTGTGTGTGTGTGTGACTGTATGTATGTGTGTGACTGTATGTGTGTGTGTGTGTGTGTCTGTATGTATGTGTGTGTGTGTGTGTATGTATGTGACTGTATATATGTGTGTGTGTGTGTGTGTGTGTGTGTGTGTGTGCCTGTATATATGTGTGTGTGAGAGGGGAGGGAGGCGTGTTGGACCCTGACCCCCCCCCCCCCACACTGGCTCCTAGTTTTCACTCCCACTGTAATTCCATTGCCTTTCCAATGCATTCTGCCTCTTCGCTCATCCTCCTAGTGCAGTTGTGTCTGCAGAGGGCAGGGTAGAAAAACAGACCGCTCTGGTGTTTCATATCGTCCTAGGTGGTGAGACATGAACTCACCTACTGTCTGGTGCCCAACCCCTAGACCCACAACTGATTACTGCACACCGAGACAAGACAACATCCCCTCCCGTTTCAGTTGTTTCTGCCCACTGTGTAGCTGTCAACAACCCTGTTAGAATTCAGGGGAGATCCGTCGAGACGGTTCGTAGTGAAAGGAGATCCGTCAAGACGGTTCGTAGTGAAAGGAGATCCATCAAGACGGTTCGTAGTGAAAGGAGATCCATCAAGACGGTTCGTAGTGAAAGGATAACTCAGGGGAGATCCGTCAAGACGGTTCGTAGTGAAAGGAGATCCATCAAGACTGTTCGTAGTGAAAGGATAACTCAGGGGAGATCCGTCAAGACGGTCCGTAGTGAAAGGATAACTCAGGGGAGATCCGCCAAGACGGTTCGTAGTGAAAGGATAACTCGGGAGATCCGCCAAGACGGTTCGTAGTGAAAGGATAACTCAGGGGAGATCCGTCAAGACGGTTCGTAGTGAAAGGATAACTCGGGAGATCCGCCAAGACGGTTCGTAGTGAAAGGATAACTCAGGGGAGATCCGCCAAGACGGTTCGTAGTGAAAGGATAACTCAGGGGAGATCCGTCAAGACGGTTCGTAGTGAAAGGAGATCCGTCAAGACGGTTCGTAGTGAAAGGAGATCCGCCAAGACGGTTCGTAGTGAAAGGAGATCCGTCAAGACGGTTCGTAGTGAAAGGAGATCCGCCAAGACGGTTCGTAGTGAAAGGAGATCCGCCAAGACGGTTCGTAGTGAAAGGATAACTCAGGGGAGATCCGCCAAGACGGTTCGTAGTGAAAGGATAACTCGGGAGATCCGCCAAGACGGTTCGTAGTGAAAGGATAACTCAGGGGAGATCCGTCAAGACGGTTCGTAGTGAAAGGATAACTCGGGAGATCCGCCAAGACGGTTCGTAGTGAAAGGATAACTCAGGGGAGATCCGCCAAGACGGTTCGTAGTGAAAGGATAACTCAGGGGAGATCCGTCAAGACGGTTCGTAGTGAAAGGAGATCCGTCAAGACGGTTCGTAGTGAAAGGAGATCCGCCAAGACGGTTCGTAGTGAAAGGAGATCCGTCAAGACGGTTCGTAGTGAAAGGAGATCCGCCAAGACGGTTCGTAGTGAAAGGAGATCCGCCAAGACGGTTCGTAGTGAAAGGATAACTCGGGAGATCCGTCAAGACAGACTAGCCTACTCTTAGTCTATACTAGTACTAGCCTATCACCTGATTGGTTAGTTGAGGCCAGTTACTTAACCTAATCATCATTTGTTGCTCTGTACAGTGAGATATTGTGTTACTGTTTATAACAAAACAAGGCAAATCTTTTTTTAACGAGTTGGCTGAAGTGGAATAGTGTCATTACAAACATCTTCTCTTAACCACAACTACTTTAGTTTCCTGTCTTCCCCAACCCCAGTCCAGAGACAGATATTCTTTATCTTTATTGCTGTCCCTAATGTGGGTGCTGGTAAACACTAAAGAATGCCATACGTTGCATCCTCTCTGCCGATGGGTGACCTACGGGTCACAATGTAACCGGTCGTAGTTCTGATCCCTCACAGATATGGCTGATATGTCGTCTAGAATCTATAGTTGTTGAAATTTCAAACTTTTCAACAACAAAAAAATCCAACTGATTTTAAAAATATAGATATTTGTACTATAATACACTACAAAACAGTTGGACCTAACAGGCTGGGTGGTGATCACCTTTCCTTTAGGCTTCTCAGTGGGGAACTGTCATGCACCTGACATATATAGGAGTTTGTCCTTGGTGACTGTGGCGCAATCATTATTGTTTCAGATTTCTTTCCTATGTTAATATACTTACTTGACAGATCTGTTATTCTTTCTCATCTGTTTTTAATAAAAACATGTTACTTGACAGATGTATTTCTCCTCTGTTCCAGAAAGCCACGAGGGACTCCCTCAGCGGGTACAGGAACGGTTGAGCGAGCTGCTCCGTGTTCTCAAGTCTGTCATCGGCAAACACCAGACCCTCAACTCTGTAGACATCCTCAGGGCTGCCGGCACCGTCATCACTAAGGTCAAAGGTTAGTATCCTTTCACCCGCACATCTTTTCTTTAAATATATATAAAAAATCGAATTTAAAAAACTGCCCTTTTTCAGGACCCTGTCTTTCAAAGATAATTTGTAAAAATCCAAATAACTTCACAGATCTTCATTGTAAAGGGTTTAAACACTGTTTCCCATGCTTGTTCAATGAACCATAAACTATTAATGAACATGCACCTGTGGAACGGTCGTTAAGACACTAACAGCTTACAGACGGTAAGCAATTAAGGTCACAGTTATGAAAACACTAAAGAGGCCTTTCTACTGACTCTGGAAAAACACCAAAATAAATATTCCCAGGGTCCCTGCTCATCTGCGTGAACGTGCCTTAGGCATGCTGCAAGGAGGCATGAGGACTGCAGATGTGACCAGGGAAATAAATTGCAATGTCCGTACTGTGAGACGCCTACAGGCTACAGGGAGACAGGACGGACAGCTGATCGTCCTCGCAGTGGCAGACCATGTGTATCAACACCTGCACAGGATCGGTACATCCGAACATTTCACCTGCGGGACAGGTACAGGATGGCAACATCACTGGCAACAGCGTCGCCTATGGGCACAAACCCAACATCGCTGGACCAGACAGGACTGGCAAAAAGTGCTCTTCACTGACGAATTGCGGTTTTGTCTCACCAGGAGTGATGTTCGGATTCGCGTTTATCGCCGAAGGAATGAGCATTACACAGAGGCCTGTACTCTGGAGCGGGATCGATTTGGAGGTGGAGGGTCCGTCATGGTCAGGGGTGGTGTGTCACAGCATCATCGGACTGAGCTTGTTGTCATTGCAGGCAATCTCAACACTGTGACATCCTCCTATTTTTCTTCTTCTTCAGTCTACCTAAATGATTAGCTACAAACCAGAGGATATTTGTATTATCTGCCCGAAATGTGATCTTTCCTCTGAGGCTTCGGCACAAGAATGGTCCAGAACGGTGTAGAACTCTGGGTCCCAAATGGCACCCTCATCTATACATAGTCCTCTGGGTCTTGGTCAAAAGTACTATTTAGGGAATCCTGTTCTAACGATCGTAGGATTTGCATTCCAGCTTCGTGTGGCGGTTGGCGTGGCCTTCTCGAAATGTGTGTGAAGGCCATGCAGCTCCGTTCTTAGTTCCTTTACGGGTGACACACACACACACACACACACACACACACACACACACACACACACACACACACACACACACACACACACACACACACACACACACACACACACACACACACACACACACACACACACACACGCACAGTATTGACTCACTGTTCGGCAGACAGATAGCTGCCTATCTCTGATCTGAGCATCATTCTGACCCAGAATGCATCTCCCTCATGTTGACACTGAGAGGTGTTTCAAGAATATGCTCAGAATGCGGAAAGGGAACCAAGAAGAAGGAATCGTCATCACCATGGTAACAAGGCATTCCGTCAGGGGTTTTCCTTTTAGTTCTTCAGTTCATTCAAGTAGTGAATGTCACTCTAGTGCAGAGGTCAGGGTCGTGACCCAGGAACTGCAGTGGGGTCACCCCCCCCCCCCAAAAAAAGATACTAAAATGTTATAAATTGGAACCCAAAAATAAGAGTACAAATTATTGTATGGGACAATATATACAAACGTTTTTGAGAAAGATCATTTAAAAAAAATAAAAAAATACAATTTTTATTGAGTAACTGTATTTATTGATTTCTTTTCATTTTGATGAGGGATGAAAATGTAATGAATTGAAGATGATTTGGTGATGTAATAATCACAATGTACTGATTTTTTAAGGTCATTAGATTTGGGGAAAATGTCTTTAGACATTCTGACGGAAGAAATGGGCTGGAAAAGTTTGAATACCAGCTGTTGTAGTGGAAATATCAAGGAGAGCAAGAGTTGTATTTACATTTACATTTAAGTCATTTAGCAGACGCTCTTATCCAGAGCGACTTACAAATTGGTGCATTCACCTTATGACATCCAGTGGAACAGTCACTTTACAATAGTGCATCTAAATCTTAAAGGGGGGGGGTGAGAAGGATTACTTATCCTATCCTAGGTATTCCTTAAAGAGGTGGTAGACGTAGGAAGTGTTTCCAGATCCATAACTTGTTGGGAAGGGAGGGGGCGATGACGTCAAAGTTACCCCACCTTTTTGTAGATTGCCTGCCCTGTGAGTTCTGTTATACT
The DNA here is from genome assembly GCF_021184085.1 of Oncorhynchus gorbuscha. NCBI lineage: Eukaryota > Metazoa > Chordata > Actinopteri > Salmoniformes > Salmonidae > Oncorhynchus > Oncorhynchus gorbuscha. The sequence continues at coordinate 47,202,002 of NC_060194.1, read as the reverse complement.
CAGACATAATTCAAACCGTTTTATAAACTTGTGTTTTCTATCCAATAGTAATAATACGCATATATTAGCAATTTAGGACAGATTTTGATGCAGTTCACTATGGGAACACAATTCATCCAAAGTGAAAATACTGCCCCCTATCTCCAACAGTTAAGGAGAAGTCTCTTTAATTCTGTGAATAACACTTGTATCTTTTATCAATGTTTATTTTGAGTATTTCTGCAAAATCACCAGATGTTTTAGAAACAAAACATTACTGCACTTAACGCGCCAATGTAAACAGATTTTTGGATATAAATATGTACTATATCGAACAAAACATACATGTATTGTGTAACGTGATGTCCTATGAGTGTCATCTGATGAAGAGCAAAGGTTAATGAATACTTTATCTATATATTTGCTTTTTATGACCATCTTTGGCTGGAAAAATGGCTGTTTTTTAGACTTGGCTATGACCTAACAATCATATGTTGTGCTTTCGCTGCCAAACTTTTTAAAATGTATTTATTTATTTTTTAAATCGGACACTATGGGTAGATTAACAAGATGTTTATCTTTCATTTGCTGTATTGGACTTGTCAATGTGTGAAAGTTACATATTTCTAAAAAATATTTTTGAATTTCGTGCGCTGCCTTTATTGGAATTTTGTCGAGGGGTTCCGCTATCGGAACGCCTGCACTAGAAAGGTTAAGTCTCTTTATGTAGTGTCCTATATTTTTAATCCCAGGCTCCCATCCCCACAGGCGGCCTTTTTGTAGGCAGTCGTTGTAAATAATTTGTTAACTGACTTGCCTAGTTAAATTAATTCTAAAGTGCTACATACTTCAATTATGAACAGAAGACTGTTCCAATTAGTTGCATAAGGGTTTAGCTAGTGCGAGTGGCAGAAGGTTTGCACTTATTCAAAGTGCAATTAAATAAGGCTCCTCCCAGCCTTGGCTCAACCTTATTCAGATTGGCACTTAGTAAGTTATTTGACAATGAATCTAGTGGAAATATCAAGGAGAGCAAGAGTTGTATTTGACAATGAATCTAGTGGAAACATCAACCTTATTGTTCCTTCACCTTTAAATCAGTCTTCTATTACAAACAGTTATGAATCCTGGCCACTAGGAGGACAGATGGGGGACACATGGGGGACACATGGAGGACAGATGGAGGACAGATGGAGGACAGATGGAGGACACATGGGGGACACATGGAGGACAGATGGAGGACACATGGGGGACACATGGGGGACACATGGAGGACACATGGAGGACACATGGAAGACACATGGAGGACACATGTGCATCCATTAATGTGTTATAATGGAGCTGGGCGATATAGACAGAAACCAGCTGCATCTATTGATGTGTTATAATGGAGCTGGGTGATATAGACAGAAACCAGCTGCATCTATTGATGTGTTATAATGGAGCTGGGTGATATAGACAGAAACCAGCTGCATCTATTGATGTGTTATAATGGAGCTGGGTGATATAGACAGAAACCAGCTGCATCTATTGATGTGTTATAATGGAGCTGGGTGATATAGACAGAAACCAGCTGCATCTATTGATGTGTTATAATGGAGCTGGGTGATATAGACAGAAACCAGATACATTTTGATAAGTTTCCTGATTTGACGTGTAAACGATAATAGAACAAAACGTTTATAACAATCTGCTCCACATTTTGTTTTTTTAAACGATCCTTTACACTGCTACTAGTTTAATGGTTGTAGTCATCAATCGTCCCGTTAAAAATCACCCGTTTTAACAAACTGATTCTCATTTAAAACTTCACGTTTCTCTAAAATAGGCTACTAATCGTAATGAACGATAGCAGAAACATGTGTGCGATAAGTGATCACTGTGGTTGGTGCTGTTTTGGTTTATCAGCCTTTAGTTCTAGTTCATTACAATTCCTGTGTACGTTTCCTCTTGTCTCATCTCTTCACGCTTTTACACTGTTTTGTGGAGTAAAGATCCTTTCAATGCACAACAGCATCTGATCCAAACGTACACAGCAACAAAGTGAAATCTATCGTCGTGTTGACGATACAGTACTTTATAGTCCTGTCTCTTCAGAGCTGGGCCCATATTTACAAAGTGTTTAATGTCATTTTTTATTATAATGAATGAAGATTAGATGGATTTGGAGGAACCTGATCCTTGCTCATTGAAAGCACAAATCTGACCTAAGTTTTCTCTCCCCTGGTCATGATCCAGACACTGGTCTGATCATTTGTTTTCCACCTCTCTCTACCTGCTGTCTCTCTCTGCTCTCTCTCTCTCCTCTCTCTACCTGCTGTCTCTCTCTGCTCTCTCTCTCTCCTCTCTATCTGCTGTCTCTCTCTCTCTCTCTCTGCTCTCTCCTCTCTCTATCTGCTGTCTCTCTCTGCTCTCTCTCTGCTCTCTACTCTCTCTGCTCTCTCTCTGCTCTCTCTGCTCTCTCTGCTCTCTCTACTCTCTCTTCTCTCTCTGCTCTCTCTGCTCTCTCTGCTCTCTCTTCTCTCTCTGCTCTCTCTGCTCTCTCTGCTCTCTCTCTGCTCTCTCTCTGCTCTCTTTCTGCTCTCTCTGCTCTCTTTCTGCTCTCTCTGCTCTCTTTCTGCTCTCTCTCTCTGCTCTCTCTCTCTGCTCTCTCTCTCTGCTCTCTACTCTCGCTGCTCTCTCTCTCTCTGCTCTCTCTCTGCTCTCTGCTCTCTCTGCTCTCTCCTCTCTCTATCTGCTGTCTCTCTCTGCTCTCTCTCTGCTCTCTGCTCTCTCTGCTCTCTCTGCTCTCTCTACTCTTTCTGCTCTCTCTCTGCTCTCTCTCCTCTCGCTCTGCTCTCCTCTCTTCTGCTCTCTCTCTGCTCTCTCTCTGCTCTCTATTTGCTCTCTCTCTCTGCTCTCCTCTCTTCTGCTTTCTCTTTCTGCTCTCTCTCTCTCTCTCTCTGCTCTCCTCTCTCTATTTGCTCTCTCTCTGCTCTCTTTCTTCTCTCTCTGCTCTCTCTCTGCTCTCTGCTCTCCTCTCTTTGCTCTCTCTCTCTGCTTTCTCTGCTCTCTCTCTGCTTTCTCTGCTCTCTCTCTGCTCTCTTTCTGCTCTCTCTCTTCTCTCTCCTCTCTCTCTGCTCTCTCTCCTCTCTCTCTGCTCTCTTTCTGCTTTCTCTTTCTGTTATCTCTCTCTGCTCTCTCTCCCCTCTATCTGCTGTCTCTCTCTGCTCTCTATCTGCTGTCTCTCTCTGCTCTCTCTCTGCTCTCTCTCCTCTCTCTGCTCTCTGCTCTCCTCTCTCTTTCTGCTTTCTCTTTCTGTTCTCTCTGCTCTCCTCTCTCTTTCTGCTTTCTCTTTCTGTTCTCTCTGCTCTCCTCTCTCTTTCTGCTTTCTCTTTCTGTTCTCTCTGCTCTCTCTCTCTGCTCTCCTCTCTCTATTTGCTCTCTCTCTGCTCTCCTCTCTCTCTCTGCTCTCCTCTCTCTCTCTGCTCTCTGCTCTCCTCTTTCTTTCTGCTTTCTCTTTCTGTTCTCTCTCTCTGCTCTCCTCTCTCTCTCTGCTCTCTCTCTCTGCGACCCTTTCTGCTCTCTCTCTCTGCTCTCTCTCTCTCTCTGCTCTCTTTCTGCTCTCTCTCTCTGATCTCTCTCTGCTCTCCTCCCTCTTTCTGCTTTCTCTTTCTGTTCTCTCTCTCTCTCTCTCTGCTCTCTCTCTCTCTGCTCTCTCTCCGCTCTCTCTGCTCTCTTTCTGCTCTCTCTCTCTGCTGTCTCTTTCTGCTCTCTCTCTGCTCTCTCTGCTCTCTCTGCTCTCTCTCTGCTCTCTCTGCTCTCTCTCTGCTCTCTCTCTCTGCTCTCTCTCTGCTCTCTCTCTCTCTCTGCTCTCTCTCTCTCTCTGCTCTCTCTCTCTCTCTGCTCTCTCTCTCTCTGCTCTCTCTCTCTGCTCTCTCTCTCTGCTCTCTCTCTCTGCTCTCTCTCTCTGCTCTCTTTGCTCTCTCTCTCTCTCTCTCTCTCCTCTCTCTCTGCTCTCTCTCCTCTCTCTCTGCTCTCTTTCTGCTTTCTCTTTCTGTTATCTCTCTCTGCTCTCTCTCCCCTCTATCTGCTGTCTCTCTCTGCTCTCTATCTGCTGTCTCTCTCTGCTCTCTCTCTGCTCTCTCTCCTCTCTCTGCTCTCTGCTCTCCTCTCTCTTTCTGCTTTCTCTTTCTGTTCTCTCTGCTCTCCTCTCTCTTTCTGCTTTCTCTTTCTGTTCTCTCTGCTCTCCTCTCTCTTTCTGCTTTCTCTTTCTGTTCTCTCTGCTCTCTCTCTCTGCTCTCCTCTCTCTATTTGCTCTCTCTCTCTGCTCTCCTCTCTCTCTCTGCTCTCCTCTCTCTCTCTGCTCTCTGCTCTCCTCTTTCTTTCTGCTTTCTCTTTCTGTTCTCTCTCTCTGCTCTCCTCTCTCTCTCTGCTCTCTCTCTCTCTGCGACCCTTTCTGCTCTCTCTCTCTGCTCTCTCTCTCTCTGCTCTCTTTCTGCTCTCTCTCTCTGATCTCTCTCTGCTCTCCTCCCTCTTTCTGCTTTCTCTTTCTGTTCTCTCTCTCTCTCTCTCTGCTCTCTCTCTTTCTGCTCTCTTTCTGCTCTCTCTCCGCTCTCTCTGCTCTCTTTCTGCTCTCTCTCTGCTGTCTCTTTCTGCTCTCTCTCTGCTCTCTCTGCTCTCTCTGCTCTCTCTCTGCTCTCTCTCTCTCTGCTCTCTCTCTGCTCTCTCTCTCTCTCTGCTCTCTGCTCTCTCTCTGCTCTCTCTCTCTCTGCTCTCTCTCTCTGCTCTCTCTCTCTGCTCTCTCTCTCTGCTCTCTCTCTCTGCTCTCTCTCTCTGCTCTCTTTGCTCTCTCTCTCTCTGCTCTCTTTGCTCTCTCTCTGCTCTCTCTCTCTCTCTCTCTCTCTCTCTCTCTCTCTGCTCTCTCTCTCTCTCTCTCTCTCTCTCTCTGCTCTCTCTCTGCTCTCTCTCTCTGCTCTCTCTCTCTCTCTCTTTGCGACCCTTTCCTGAGCCTATTCTGCCGCTTACGAGAGTCCTTGTTATCATATGCAAATTAGCCCAGAAATGGTCGATTAGTGCACATCTGACAATAAAAATAAGTGATACTTACCAAAGACAGACTGACCAATCGTTAAACACTTTCCCTCACTAAGAAACACACTGCACACTGCACACTGCTCATTGTGGTCACTGAGTGTTCTCATGCAGTGAGGGAAAGGAATGTAACAATGCCTCCTGGCCCGGGCTTGAATAATGCAGTTCCCATATTTGTCGGGTTGTGATTGGTGGCAACGAGTGGTGGGATCATTGTTGTAGAACTGCAGGATGTCCTGAGGAAGACGCTCAGCGCTCCGGCCTCTACAGGGGCCTCTACAGCACGGCAGCATTCAGGGGCAGGGCCAAGAGGCACCTCTATATACTTCTCTTACACCCCATTGGTCTCCTGAGGTGCTGCCCAGGCCTGGAACGTGGGTTAACGTTGGCTGTGGATTGCTCCCTCTCCTCTCCAACCCCCTTCCGAAGGTACCAGTAGACAAGAATGTATTTGTTAGAGGGACTGAACAGCAACATCAACAGAGATTTGATTTTTAGTTTTGTGTTGACTGGTTGGTTTAGTCAGACCTCCAGCATTATCAGGATAAAGTGGAAGTGTTAAGAAAATGTGTTTGAAGAGAAGCTCTGCTGTACTGGGAGGGGTGAGGAAACTAAGTCAGCAACGCTTTGGTTCAGACTTCACGGCTCAGCAACCACGATAGAACCAGGAGTTATCAGAGTGTGAGCTCAGCAACCACGATAGAACCAGGAGGGACCAGAGTGTGAGCTCAGCAACCACGATAGAACCAGGAGGGACCAGAGTGTGAGCTCAGCAACCACGATAGAACCAGGAGGGACCAGAGTGTGAGCTCAGCAACCACGATAGAACCAGGAGGGACCAGAGTGTGAGCTCAGCAACCACGATAGAACCAGGAGGGATCAGAGTGTGAGCTCAGCAACCACGATAGAACCAGGAGGGACCAGAGTGTGAGCTCAGCAACCACGATAGAACCAGGAGGGACCAGAGTGTGAGCTCAGCAACCACGATAGAACCAGGAGGGATCAGAGTGTGAGCTCAGCAACCACGATAGAACCAGGAGTTATCAGAGTGTGAGCTCAGGTTGATTGACTGAGCAGGCGGGACAGGTGGCGGGAAAGAAACAGACGGGGGTAAGTTTTACGATGGTCGTTTTGAAGGTTTTCTCAGTGTTCCGTCGAAGAGTTTTTAAGCTGCCTGAGTCGTTTCCTGTGGCGGAGAGACAGGAAGTGAAGTTGGATTTCTGTCTTCTCTCTCTCTCTCTCTCTCTCACTCTCTCACTCTCTCACTCTCTCACTCTCTCACTCTCTCACTCTCTCACTCTCTCACTCTCTCACTCTCTCTGTCTTTCTCTTGGGCTGCTTTCTGCAAATGTCCTCTCTTACTGAACTGAACTGTTTCCTGTGTGAGAACGCTAACGTGCGTCGACGTCTTCTCGAAAGATTTGTCGACACTTCGTTGTCCAAAAAAACATTTGGACAACATATTTTCGGGAATTGCTAACGGGTACGGAAATATGTCTGTAATGTTGACAGGCTCAGTGAGCATGTGACCTGTGTTGAAGAGGTTTGATTGACAGATTGGAAACCTATATTACCACAGGATAATAGAGTGGCGAGATGGTGTGTTTTGCACCATTCGGTTCTACTCTTCAAAAAAGATTTTCAAGAAAAAAATTTGGACACACAGAAAGATGTCCCAAATGGATATCCTTGACTGTGTTCCTGTTAGTCTCTATGTACTGTATGTCTATATCTCTGTGTTCCTGTTAGTCTCTATGTACTGAATGTCTATATCAGTATATATATCCTGTTAGTCTCTATGTACTGTATGTCTATATCTCTGTGTTCCTGTTAGTCTCTATGTACTGTATGTCTATATCTCTGTGTTCCTGTTAGTCTCTATGTACTGAATGTCTATATCAGTGTGTTTTAACATCCTTGACTGTGTTCCTGTTAGTCTCTATGTACTGAATGTCTATATCAGTGTGTTTTAACATCCTTGACTGTGTTCCTGTTAGTCTCTATGTACTGTATGTCTATATCAGTATATATATCCTGTTAGTCTCTATGTACTGTATGTCTATATCAGTGTGTTCCTGTTAGTCTCTATGTACTGTATGTCTATATCAGTGTGTTCCTGTTAGTCTCTATGTACTGTATGTCTATATCTCTGTGTTCATGTTAGTCTCTATGTACTGTATGTCTATATCTCTGTGTTCCTGTTAGTCTCTATGTACTGTATGTCTATATCAGTGTGTTCCTGTTAGTCTCTATGTACTGAATGTCTATATCAGTGTGTTCCTGTTAGTCTCTATGTACTGTATGTCTATATCTCTGTGTTCCTGTTAGTCTCTATGTACTGTATGTCTATATCTCTGTGTTCCTGTTAGTCTCTATGTACTGAATGTCTATATCAGTGTGTTCCTGTTAGTCTCTATGTACTGTATGTCTATATCTCTGTGTTCCTGTTAGTCTCTATGTACTGTATGTCTATATCTCTGTGTTCCTGTTAGTCTCTATGTACTGTTTTAACATCCTTGACTGTGTTCCTGTTAGTCTCTATGTACTGTATGTCTATATCTCTGTGTTCCTGTTAGTCTCTATGTACTGAATGTCTATATCAGTGTGTTCCTGTTAGTCTCTATGTACTGTATGTCTATATCTCTGTGTTCCTGTTAGTCTCTATGTACTGTTTTAACATCCTTGACTGTGTTCCTGTTAGTCTCTATGTACTGTATGTCTATATCTCTGTGTTCCTGTTAGTCTCTATGTACTGTTTTAACATCCTTGACTGTGTTCCTGTTAGTCTCTATGTACTGTATGTCTATATCTCTGTGTTCCTGTTAGTCTCTATGTACTGTATGTCTATATGAGTGTGTTCCTGTTAGTCTCTATGTACTGTATGTCTATATCTCTGTGTTCCTGTTAGTCTCTATGTACTGTATGTCTATATCTCTGTGTTCCTGATAGTCTCTATGTACTGTATGTCTATATCTCTGTGTTTCTGTTAGTCTCTATGTACTGTATGTCTATATCAGTGTGTTCCTGTTAGTCTCTATGTACTGTATGTCTATATCAGTGTGTTCCTGTTAGTCTCTATGTACTGTATGTCTATATCAGTGTGTTCCTGTTAGTCTCTATGTACTGTATGTCTATATCTCTGTGTTCATGTTAGTCTCTATGTACTGTATGTCTATATCTCTGTGTTCCTGTTAGTCTCTATGTACTGTATGTCTATATCAGTGTGTTCCTGTTAGTCTCTATGTACTGAATGTCTATATCAGTGTGTTCCTGTTAGTCTCTATGTACTGTATGTCTATATCTCTGTGTTCCTGTTAGTCTCTATGTACTGTATGTCTATATCTCTGTGTTCCTATTAGTCTCTATGTACTGTATGTCTATGTCAGTGTGTTTTAACATCCTTGACTGTGTTCCTGTTAGTCTCTATGTACTGTATGTCTATATCTCTGTGTTCCTGTTAGTCTCTATGTACTGTATGTCTATATCAGTATATATATCCTGTTAGTCTCTATGTACTGTATGTCTATATCTGTGTTCCTGTTAGTCTCTATGTACTGTATGTCTATATCTCTGTGTTCCTGTTAGTCTCTATGTACTGTATGTCTATATCTCTGTGTTTCTGTTAGTCTCTATGTACTGAATGTCTATATCTCTGTGTTCCTGTTAGTCTCTATGTACTGTATGTCTATATCTCTGTGTTTCTGTTAGTCACTATGTACTGAATGTCTATATCTCTGTGTTCCTGTTAGTCTCTTTGTACTGTATGTCTATATCTCTGTGTTCCTGTTAGTCTCTATGTACAGTATATCTATATATCTGTGTTCCTGTTAGTCTCTATGTACTGTATGTCTATATCTCTGTGTTCCTGTTAGTCTCTATGTACTGAATGTCTATATCAGTGTGTTTTAACATCCTTGACTGTGTTCCTGTTAGTCTCTATGTACTGTATGTCTATATCAGTGTGTTCCTGTTAGTCTCTATCTACTGTATGTCTATATCTCTGTGTTCCTGTTAGTCTCTATCTACTGTATGTCTATATCTCTGTGTTTCTGTTAGTCTCTATGTACTGAATGTCTATATCTCTGTGTTCCTGTTAGTCTCTATGTACTGTATGTCTATATCTCTGTGTTTCTGTTAGTCACTATGTACTGAATGTCTATATCTCTGTGTTCCTGTTAGTCTCTTTGTACTGTATGTCTATATCTCTGTGTTCCTGTTAGTCTCTATGTACTGTATATCTATATATCTGTGTTCCTGTTAGTCTCTATGTACTGTATGTCTATATCTCTGTGTTCCTGTTAGTCTCTATGTACTGAATGTCTATATCAGTGTGTTTTAACATCCTTGACTGTGTTCCTGTTAGTCTCTATGTACTGTATGTCTATATCAGTGTGTTCCTGTTAGTCTCTATCTACTGTATGTCTATATCTCTGTGTTCCTGTTAGTCTCTATCTACTGTATGTCTATATCTCTGTGTTCCTGTTAGTCTCTATGTACTGAATGTCTATATCTCTGTGTTCCTGTTAGTCTCTATGTACTGTATGTCTATATCTCTGTGTTCCTGTTAGTCTCTATGTACTGTATGTCTATATCTCTGTGTTCCTGTTAGTCTCTATGTACTGTATGTCTATATCTCTGTGTTCCTGTTAGTCTCTATGTACTGTATGTCTATATCTCTGTGTTCCTGTTAGTCTCTATGTACTGTATGTCTATATCTCTGTGTTCCTGTTAGTCTCTATGTACTGTATGTCTATATCTCTGTGTTCCTGTTAGTCTCTATGTACTGTATGTCTATATCAGTGTGTTCCTGTTAGTCTCTATGTACTGTATGTCTATATCAGTGTGTTCCTGTTAGTCTCTATGTACTGTATGTCTATATCTCTGTGTTCCTGTTAGTCTCTATGTACTGTATGTCTATATCTCTGTGTTCCTGTTAGTCTCTATGTACTGTATGTCTATATCTCTGTGTTCCTGTTAGTCTCTATGTACTGTATGTCTATATCAGTGTGTTTTAACACTTCTGTCCAGTTTATTGTTGAAAGGGACCATCCCATCACAGTTTCCTCACTATCTGCTCCCCAACAGAAAGAGAGGAAGTTATGAAATGGAGCCTATTTTTAAATGCTTAACCAATGAATGAAGTCATTCTACTGTGTTGATCTAATAAGGACTACCGTGCTACTTGTTATGACTGTGTTGATCTAATAAGGACTACCGTGCTACTTGTTATCTGCTGTGTTGATCTAATAAGGACTACCGTGCTACTTGTTATGACTGTGTTGTTCTAATAAGGACTACCGTGCTACTTGTTATGACTGTGTTGATCTAATAAGGACTACCGTGCTACTTGTTATGACTGTGTTGTTCTAATAAGGACTACCGTGCTACTTGTTATCTGCTGTGTTGTTCTAATAAGGACTACCGTGCTACTTGTTATGACTGCGTTGTTCTAATAAGGACTACCGTGCTACTTGTTATGACTGTGTTGTTCTAATAAGGACTACCGTGCTACTTGTTATGACTGTGTTGATCTAATAAGGACTACCGTGCTACTTGTTATGACTGTGTTGTTCTAATAAGGACTACCGTGCTACTTGTTATGACTGTGTTGTTCTAATAAGGACTACCGTGCTACTTGTTATGACTGTGTTGTTCTAATAAGGACTACCGTGCTACTTGTTATGACTGTGTTGTTCTAATAAGGACTACCGTGCTACTTGTTATGACTGTGTTGATCTAATAAGGACTACCGTGCTACTTGTTATACTTGTTAAACTCTACGGCTGTGTGTGCGTTTAGCTTAATGACCAGGTTAAACTCTACGGCTGTGTGTGTGTTTAGCTTAGTGACCAGGTTAAACTCTATGGCTGTGTGTGTTTAGCTTAATGACCAGGTTAAACTCTACGGCTGTGTGTGTGTTTAGCTTAATGACCAGGTTAAACTCTACGGCTGTGTGTGTGTTTAGCTTAATGACCAGGTTAAACTCTACGGCTGTGTGTGTGTTTAGCTTAATGACCAGGTTAAACTCTACGGCTGTGTGTGTGTTTAGCTTAATGACCAGGTTAAACTCTACGGCTGTGTGTGTGTTTAGCTTAGTGACCAGGTTAAACTCTACGGCTGTGTGTGTGTTTAGCTTAATGACCAGGTTAAACTCTACGGCTGTGTGTGTGTTTAGCTTAATGACCAGGTTAAACTCTACGGCTGTGTGTGTGTTTAGCTTAATGACCAGGTTAAACTCTACGGCTGTGTGTGTGTTTAGCTTAGTGACCAGGTTAAACTCTACGGCTGTGTGTGTGTTTAGCTTAATGACCAGGTTAAACTCTACGGCTGTGTGTGTGTTTAGCTTAATGACCAGGTTAAACTCTACGGCTGTGTGTGTGTTTAGCTTAATGACCAGGTTAAACTCTACGGCTGTGTGTGTGTTTAGCTTAATGACCAGGTTAAACTCTACGGCTGTGTGTGTGTTTAGCTTAATGACCAGGTTAAACTCTACGGCTGTGTGTGTGTTTAGCTTAATGACCAGGTTAAACTCTACGGCTGTGTGTGTGTTTAGCTTAATGACCAGGTTAAACTCTACGGCTGTGTGTGTGTTTAGCTTAGTGACCAGGTTAAACTCTACGGCTGTGTGTGTGTTTAGCTTAATGACCAGGTTAAACTCTACGGCTGTGTGTGTGTTTAGCTTAGTGACCAGGTTAAACTCTACGGCTGTGTGTGTGTTTAGCTTAGTGACCAGGTTAAACTCTACGGCTGTGTGTGTGTTTAGCTTAGTGACCAGGTTAAACTCTACGGCTGTGTGTGTGTTTAGCTTAATGACCAGGTTAAACTCTACGGCTGCTTTTGTTGGTTGATGAATGTTGATTTGGCCTTTCTGTTGAAGTTCTCATGTGAGTTTTTAATCACTTCCCAACAGGCATTAACTTCACGGAAGTGAACCAAGAACAGAACAAGGTTATATTCTGCGAGATATACGCCTCCATTGACAGTTTGGCATTCACATTTGGCAATGTGTGAGTACGACGTTTGTTTATCTTTTCAACGCCGTTGGCTTTGAGTGTCTCTTTGTCACAGAGCCAAGGATTTACCAGGGATTGTGGGAAAGATTTACACCTAAGCCGACGAACAGGGAAAATACCATTACATTTCTTGTAAACAGTATAGTTATGTCACCACAACGTTTTATTTATTTAAACTGAGCATTGTTAGTTGACGGTATAAATAAATATGCAATAACTTTTAGTGTTTGACACTTATCTTTTACACTATGGTCTTGGACACCTGACATTGTTATTTAATGGCATAGATATGTTATAATCTTTAGTCTCGGATCTTCAGTTTCGTTAATCTTGCTCACTTGACGTTGTAATTTATGCTGACTCGTCCTCTACCTCCTCAGAGTGTCTGACTTCCTTATGGGAGATGTGGACAGCCAATCAGGGTTGGGGATCCCCCAGACCAGAAGAAGCAGGGTAAGCCAATCAGGACTCACACATCAAGGGTGCATTCAGAATGCTTGAAATGTCGGCTGAACAGTGTTAAATTGAATGTTTAGTTTACTGAACCGTATCAGTCGAGTATATAAAAGAGCAAAAGTGCAATATGTTGGTAGACTATAACATGTGTGTATTTTGTTTCATTTCTAGTCTTTTGAGAACCTCTCTGGGGATTCTGGGGCGTATGTTCCAGAGAAGAAAGGACTTGTGGGTAAGTGTCTCGCTTCACTCCTTCCTCTTTCTCTTTCTTTTATGGTTTCTCTTCTTTTCCCCTCCTTCTTGTTTCTCTCCTTCTTGTTTCACTCTCCTTCTTGTTTCTCTCCTTCTTGTTTCTCTCTCCTTCTTGTTTCACTCTCCTTCTTGTTTCTCTCCTTCTTGTTTCTCTCTCCTTCTTGTTTCACTCTCCTTCTTGTTTCTCTCTTCTTTTTGTTTCTCTCTTCTTGTTGTTTCTCTCTCCTTGTTTCTCTCTCCTTCTTGTTTCTCTCTCCTTCTTGTTTCTCTCTCCTTCTTGTTTCACTCTCCTTCTTGTTTCACTCTTCTTTTTGTTTCTCTCTTCTTGTTTCTCTCTTCTTCTTGTTTCTCTCTCCTTCTTGTTTCTCTCTTCTTCTTGTTTCACTCGTCTTCTTGTTTCTCTCTTCTTCTTGTTTCTCTCTTCTTCTTGTTTCTCTCTTCTTCTTGTTTCTCTCTCCTTCTTGTTTCTCTTCTTGTTTCTCTCCTTGTTTCTCTCTTCATGTTTCACTCTTCATGTTTCACTCTTCTTCTTGTTTCACTCTTCTTGTTTCTCTCTTCTTCTCGTTTCTTTCTTCTTGTTTCTCTCTTCTTGTTTCTCTCTTCTTGTTTCTCTCTTCTCGTTTCTCTCGTTCTTGTTTCTCTCTTCTCCTTGTTTCACTCTTCATGTTTCTCTCTCCTTCTTGTTTCACTCTTCTTCTTGTTTCACTCTTCTTGATTCACTCTTCTTCTTGTTTCACTCTTCTTCTTGTTTCTCTCTCCTTCTTGTTTCTCTCTCCTTCTTGTTTCTCTCTTCTTCTTGTTTCTCTCTTCTCCTTGTTTCTCTTCTTGTTTCTCTCTCCTTCTTGTTTCTCTCTTCTTGTTTCTCTTCTTCTTGTTTCTCTCTTCTTCTTGTTTCTCTCTTCTTCTTGTTTCTCTCTTCTTGTTTCACTCTTCTTCTTGTTTCTCTCTTCTTCTTGTTTCTCTCTCCTTCTTGTTTCTCTTCTTGTTTCTCTCCTTGTTTCTCTCTTCATGTTTCACTCTTCATGTTTCACTCTTCTTCTTGTTTCACTCTTCTTCTTGTTTATCTCTTGTTTCACTCTTCTTCTTGTTTCACTCTTCTTGTTTCTCTCTTCTTCTCGTTTCTTTCTTCTTGTTTCTCTCTTCTTGTTTCTCTCTTCTTGTTTCTCTCTTCTTCTCGTTTCTCTCCTTCTCGTTTCTCTCGTTCTCGTTTCTCTCGTTCTTGTTTCTCTCTTCTCCTTGTTTCTCTCTCCTTCTTGATTCACTCTTCTTCTTGTTTCACTCTTCTTCTTGTTTCTCTCTCCTTCTTGTTTCTCTCTCCTTCTTGTTTCTCTCTTCTTCTTGTTTCTCTCTTCTCCTTGTTTCTCTTCTTCTTGTTTCTCTCTCCTTCTTGTTTCTCTCTTCTTGTTTCTCTCTTCTTCTTGTTTCTCTCCTTCTTGTTTCTCTCTTCTTCTTGTTTCTCTCCTTCTTGTTTCTCTCTTCTTCTTGTTTCTCTCTTCTTCTTGTTTCACTCTTCTTCTTGTTTCTCTCCTTCTTGTTTCTCTCTTCTCCTTGTTTCTCTTCCACTTGTTTCACTCTTCTTCTTGTTTCACTCTTCTTGTTTCTCTCTTCTTCTTGTTTCACTCTTCTTGTTTCTCTCTTCTTCTCGTTTCACTCTTCTTCTTGTTTCTCTCTTCTTGTTTCTCTCTCCTTCTTGTTTCTCTCTTCTTGTTTCTCTCTTCTTCTTGTTTCTCTCCTTCTTGTTTCTCTCTTCTTGTTTCTCTCTTCTTCTTGTTTCACTCTTCTTCTTGTTTCTCTCCTTCTTGTTTCTCTCTTCTTCTTGTTTCACTCTTCTTCTTGTTTCTCTCCTTGTTTCTCTCTTCTTCTTTTTTCACTCTTCTTGTTTCTCTCCTTGTTTCTCTCTTCTTCTTTTTTCACTCTTCTTGTTTCTCTCCTTGTTTCTCTCCTTCTTGTTTCTCTCTTCTTCTTGTTTCTCTCTCCTTCTTGTTTCTCTCTCCTTCTTGTTTCACTCTTCTTCTTGTTTCTCTCCTTCTTGTTTCTCTCTTCTTCTTGTTTCTCTCTTCTCCTTGTTTCTCTTCCACTTGTTTCACTCTTCTTCTTGTTTCACTCTTCTTGTTTCTCTCTTCTTCTTGTTTCACTCTTCTTCTTGTTTCTCTCTTCTTGTTTCTCTCTTCTTCTTGTTTCTCTCTTCTTGTTTCTCTCTTCTTCTTGTTTCTCTCTTCTTCTTGTTTCTCTCTTCTTCTTGTTTCACTCTTCTTCTTGTTTCTCTCCTTGTTTCTCTCTTCTTCTTTTTTCACTCTTCTTGTTTCTCTCCTTGTTTCTCTCTTCTTCTTTTTTCACTCTTCTTGTTTCTCTCCTTGTTTCTCTCCTTCTTGTTTCTCTCTTCTTCTTGTTTCTCTCTCCTTCTTGTTTCTCTCTTCTTGTTTCTCTCTTCTTCTTGTTTCTCTCTCCTTCTTGTTTCTCTCTTGTTTCTCTCTCCTTCTTGTTTCTCTCCTTCTTGTTTCTCTCCTTCTTGTTTCTCTCCTTGTTTCTCTCTCCTTGTTTCTCTCTTCTTCTTTTTTCACTCTTCTTGTTTCTCTCCTTGTTTCTCTCCTTCTTGTTTCTCTCTTCTTCTTGTTTCTCTCTCCTTCTTGTTTCTCTCTTCTTCTTGTTTCTCTCTCCTTCTTGTTTCTCTCTTCTTGTTTCTCTCTTCTTGTTTCTCTCTCCTTCTTGTTTCTCTCCTTCTTGTTTCTCTCCTTCTTGTTTCTCTCCTTGTTTCTCTCTCCTTGTTTCTCTCTTCTTCTTGTTTCACTCTTCTTGTTTCTCTCGTTCTTCTCTCGTTCTTGTTTCTCTCTTCTTGTTTCTCTCTTCTTCTTGTTTCTCTCTTCTTGTTTCACTCTTCTTCTTGTTTCTCTCTTCTTCTTGTTTCTCTCTCCTTCTTTTTTCTCTCTTCTTCTTGTTTCTCTCTCCTTCTTGTTTCTCTCTTCTTGTTTCTCTCCTTCTTGTTTCTCTTCTTGTTTCACTCTTCTTCTTGTTTCTCTTCTTCTTGTTTCTCTCTCCTTCTTGTTTCTCTCTTCTTCTTGTTTCTCTCTTCTTCTTGTTTCTCTCTCCTTCTTGTTTCTCTCTTCTTCTTGTTTCTCTCTTCTTCTTGTTTCTCTCTTCTTTTTGTTTTTCTCTTCTTCTTGTTTCTCTCTTGTTTCTCTCCTTCTTGTTTCTCTCCTTCTTGTTTCTCTCTTCTTCTTGTTTCTCTCTTCTTCTTGTTTCACTCTTCTTGTTTCTCTCTTCTTCTTGTTTCTCTCTTCTTCTTGTTTCACTCTTCTTCTTGTTTCTCTCCTTCTTGTTTCTCTCTTCTTCTTGTTTCTCTCTTCTTCTTGTTTCTCTCTTCTTCTTGTTTCACTCTTCATGTTTCACTCTTCTTGTTTCTCTCTTCTTCTTGTTTCACTCTTCTTCTTGTTTCTCTCCTTCTTGTTTCTCTCCTTCTTGTTTCTCTCTTCTTATTGTTTCACTCTTCTTCTTGTTTCTCTCTTCTTGTTTTTCTCTCTCTTCTTCTTGTTTCACTCTTGTTTCTCTCTCCTTCTTGTTTCTCTCTCCTTCTTGTTTCTCTCCTTCTTGTTTCTCTCTCCTTCTTGTTTCTCTCCTTCTTGTTTCTCTCTCCTTCTTGTTTCTCTCTCCTTCTTGTTTCTCTCTCCTTCTTGTTTCTCTCTTCTTGTTTCTCTCTTCTTGTTTCTCTCTTCTTCTTGTTTCTCTCTTCTTCTTGTTTCTCTCCTTCTTGTTTCTCTTCTTCTTGTTTCTCTCCTTCTTGTTTCTCTTCTTCTTGTTTCTCTTCTTCTTGTTTCTCTCTCCTTCTTGTTTCTCTCTTCTTCTTGTTTCTCTCTTCTTCTTGTTTCTCTCTTCTTCTTGTTTCTCTCTTCTTCTTGTTTCTCTCTTCTTGTTTCTCTCTTCTTGTTTCTCTCTTCTTCTTGTTTCACTCTTCTTCTTGTTTCACTCTTCTTCTTGTTTCTCTCTTCTTCTTTTTTCACTCTTCTTTTTTCACTCTCCTTGTTTCTCTCCTTCTTGTTTCTCTCTCCTTCTTGTTTCTCTCTCCTTCTTGTTTCTCTCTTCTTGTTTCTCTCTCCTTCTTGTTTCTCTCTTCTTCTTGTTTCTCTCTCCTTCTTGTTTCTCTTCTTGTTTCACTCTTCTTCTTGTTTCTCTCTTCTTCTTGTTTCTCTTCTTCTTGTTTCTCTCTCCTTCTTGTTTCTCTCTTCTTCTTGTTTCTCTCTTCTTCTTGTTTCTCTCTTCTTTTTGTTTTTCTCTTCTTCTTGTTTCACTCTTCTTGTTTCTCTCTTCTTCTTGTTTCACTCTTCTTCTTGTTTCACTCTTCTTCTTGTTTCTCTCTTCTTCTTGTTTCACTCTTCTTGTTTCACTCTTCTTCTTGTTTCTCTCTTCTTCTTCTTGTTTCACTCTTCTTCTTGTTTCTCTCCTTCTTTTTTCACTCTTCTTGTTTTTCTCTCCTTCTTGTTTCTCTCTCTCTTCTTCTTGTTTCACTCTTGTTTCTCTCTCCTTCTTGTTTCTCTCTCCTTCTTGTTTCTCTCTTCTTGTTTCTCTCCTTCTTGTTTCTCTCTTCTTGTTTCTCTCCTTCTTGTTTCTCTCTTCTTGTTTCTCTCTCCTTGTTTCTCTCTTCTTCTTGTTTCTCTCTTCTTCTTGTTTCTCTCTTCTTCTTGTTTCTCTCTTCTTCTTGTTTCTCTCCTTCTTGTTTCTCTCCTTCTTGTTTCTCTCTTCTTCTTGTTTCTCTCTTCTTCTTGTTTCACTCTTCTTATTGTTTCTCTCTTCTTCTTTTTTCACTCTCCTTGTTTCTCTCCTTCTTGTTTCTCTCTCCTTCTTGTTTCTCTTCTTCTTGTTTCTCTCTCCTTCTTGTTTCTCTCTTCTTCTTGTTTCTCTCTCCTTCTTGTTTCTCTCTTCTTCTTGTTTCTCTCTCCTTCTTGTTTCTCTCTTCTTGTTTCTCTCTTCTTTTTGTTTTTCTCTTCTTCTTGTTTCACTCTTCTTGTTTCTCTCCTTCTTGTTTCTCTCTTCTTCTTGTTTCACTCTTCTTCTTGTTTCACTCTTCTTCTTGTTTCACTCTTCTTCTTGTTTCTCTCTTCTTCTTGTTTCACTCTTCTTGTTTCACTCTTCATGTTTCACTCTTCTTGTTTCTCTCTTCTTCTTGTTTCACTCTTCTTCTTGTTTCTCTCCTTCTTGTTTCTCTCTTCTTATTGTTTCACTCTTCTTCTTGTTTCTCTCTTCTTCTTTTTTCACTCTTCTTGTTTCTCTTCTTCTTGTTTCTCTCCTTCTTGTATCTCTCTCCTTGTTTCTCTCTTCTCCTTGTTTCTCTCTTCTCCTTGTTTCTCTCTTCTCCTTGTTTCTCTCTCCTTCTTGTTTTTCTCTCTTCTTGTGTTTCTCTCCTTCTTGTTTCTCTCCTTCTTGTTTCTCTCCTTGTTTCTCTCCTTCTTGTTTCTCTCCTTGTTTCTCTCTCCTTGTTTCACTCTTCTTCTTGTTTCTCTCTTCTTCTTGTTTCTCTCTCCTTCTTGTTTCACTCTTGTTTCTCTCCTTCTTGTTTCTCTCCTTCTTGTTTCTCTCTCCTTCTTGTTTCACTCTTCTTCTTGTTTCTCTCTTCTTCTTGTTTCTCTCTCCTTCTTGTTTCTCTCTTCTTATTTCTCTCTCCTTCTTGTTTCTCTCTTCTTGTTTCTCTCCTTCTTGTTTCTCTTCTTGTTTCTCTTCTTGTTTCTCTCTTCTTCTTGTTTCTCTCTCCTTCTTGTTTCTCTCTTCTTCTTGTTTCTCTCTTCTTCTTGTTTCTCTCTTCTTCTTGTTTCTCTCTTCTTTTTGTTTTTCTCTTCTTCTTGTTTCTCTCCTTCTTGTTTCTCTCTTCTTGTTTCTCTCTTCTTCTTGTTTCTCTCTTCTTCTTGTTTCTCTCTTCTTCTTGTTTCACTCTTCTTCTTGTTTCACTCTTCTTGTTTCACTCTTCTTGTTTCACTCTTCTTGTTTCTCTCCTTCTTGTTTCTCTCTTCTTCTTGTTTCTCTCTTCTTCTTGTTTCACTCTTCTTCTTGTTTCTCTCTTCTTGTTTCTCTCTTCTTCTTGTTTCTCTCCTTCTTGTTTCTCTCTTCTTCTTGTTTCACTCTTGTTTCACTCTTCATGTTTCACTCTTCTTGTTTCTCTCTTCTTCTTGTTTCTCTCCTTCTTGTTTCACTCTTCTTGTTTCACTCTTCATGTTTCACTCTTCTTGTTTCTCTCTTCTTCTTGTTTCTCTCCTTCTTGTTTCTCTCTTCTTCTTGTTTCACTCTTGTTTCACTCTTCATGTTTCACTCTTCTTGTTTCTCTCTTCTTCTTGTTTCTCTCCTTCTTGTTTCTCTCTTCTTCTTGTTTCACTCTTCTTGTTTCACTCTTCATGTTTCACTCTTCTTGTTTCTCTCTTCTTCTTGTTTCACTATTCTTCTTGTTTCTCTCCTTCTTGTTTCTCTCTTATTGTTTCACTCTTCTTCTTGTTTCACTCTTCTTCTTGTTTTTCTCTCCTTCTTGTTTCTCTCTCTCTTCTTCTTGTTTCACTCTTGTTTCTCTCTCCTTCTTGTTTCTCTCCTTCTTGTTTCTCTCCTTCTTGTTTCTCTCTCCTTGTTTCTCTCTTCTTCTTGTTTCTCTCTCCTTCTTGTTTCTCTCTTCTTGTTTCTCTCTCCTTCTTGTTTCTCTCTTCTTGTTTCTCTCTTCTTGTTTCTCTCTCCTTCTTGTTTCTCTCTTCTTCTTGTTTCTCTCCTTCTTGTTTCTCTTCTTCTTGTTTCTCTCTTCTTGTTTCACTCTTCATGTTTCACTCTTCTTGTTTCTCTCTTCTTCTTGTTTCACTATTCTTCTTGTTTCTCTCCTTCTTGTTTCTCTCTTATTGTTTCACTCTTCTTCTTGTTTCACTCTTCTTCTTGTTTTTCTCTCCTTCTTGTTTCTCTCTCTCTTCTTCTTGTTTCACTCTTGTTTCTCTCTCCTTCTTGTTTCTCTCCTTCTTGTTTCTCTCCTTCTTGTTTCTCTCTCCTTGTTTCTCTCTTCTTCTTGTTTCTCTCTCCTTCTTGTTTCTCTCTTCTTGTTTCTCTCTCCTTCTTGTTTCTCTCTTCTTGTTTCTCTCTTCTTGTTTCTCTCTCCTTCTTGTTTCTCTCTTCTTCTTGTTTCTCTCCTTCTTGTTTCTCTTCTTCTTGTTTCTCTTCTTCTTGTTTCTCTCTTCTTCTTGTTTCTCTCTTCTTCTTGTTTCTCTCCTTCTTGTTTCTCTCTTCTTCTTGTTTCTCTCCTTCTTGTTTCTCTCCTTCTTGTTTCTCTCCTTCTTGTTTCTCTCTCCTTCTTGTTTCTCTCTTCTTCTTGTTTCTCTCCTTCTTGTTTCTCTCTTCTTCTTTTTTCACTCTTCTTTTTTCACTCTCCTTGTTTCTCTCCTTCTTGTTTCTCTCTCCTTCTTGTTTCTCTCTCCTTCTTGTTTCTCTTCTTGTTTCTCTCTCCTTCTTGTTTCTCTCTTCTTCTTGTTTCTCTCTTCTTCTTGTTTCTCTCTTCCTCTTTTTTCACTCTTCTTGTTTCTCTCCTTCTTGTTTCTCTCCTTCTTGTTTCTCTCTCCTTGTTTCTCTCTCCTTGTTTCTCTCTTCTTCTTGTTTCTCTCTCCTTCTTGTTTCTCTCTTCTTCTTGTTTCTCTCTTCTTCTTGTTTCTCTCTTCTTGTTTTTCTCTCCTTCTTGTTTCTCTCTTCTTCTTGTTTCTCTCTTCTTCTTGTTTCTCTCTTCTTCTTGTTTCTCTCTCCTTGTTTCTCTCTCCTTGTTTCTCTCTTCTCCTTGTTTCTCTCTCCTTCTTGTTTCTCTCTTCTCCTTGTTTCTCTCTCCTTCTTGTTTCTCCTTGTTTTTCTCTTCTTCTTGTTTCTCTTCTTCTTGTTTCTCTCCTTCTTGTTTCTCTCTCCTTGTTTCTCTCTCCTTGTTTCTCTCTCCTTGTTGCTCTCTCCTTCTTGTTTCTCTCTTCTTCTTGTTTCTCTCTCCTTCTTGTTTCTCTCTTCTTATTTCTCTCTCCTTCTTGTTTCTCTCTTCTTGTTTCTCTCTCCTTCTTGTTTCTCTCTCCTTCTTGTTTCTCTCCTTCTTGTTTCTCTTCTTGTTTCTCTCTTCTTCTTGTTTCTCTCTCCTTGTTTCTCTCTCCTTCTTGTTTCTCTCTTCTTCTTGTTTCTCTCTTCTTCTTGTTTCTCTCTTCTTCTTGTTTCTCTCTTCTTCTTGTTTCTCTCTTCTTCTTGTTTCT
The DNA here is from genome assembly GCF_021184085.1 of Oncorhynchus gorbuscha. Lineage (NCBI taxonomy): Eukaryota > Metazoa > Chordata > Actinopteri > Salmoniformes > Salmonidae > Oncorhynchus > Oncorhynchus gorbuscha. The sequence goes on along the minus strand of NC_060194.1, from coordinate 47,181,007 downwards.
CTCTTCTTTTTGTTTTTCTCTTGTTTCTCTCCTTCTTGTTTCTCTCTTCTTGTTTCTTTCTTCTTGTTTCTCTCTTCTTCTTGTTTCTCTCTTCTTCTTGTTTCACTCTTCTTCTTGTTTCACTCTTCTTCTTGTTTCACTCTTCTTGTTTCACTCTTCATGTTTCACTCTTCATTTTTCACTCTCCTTCTTGTTTCTCTCTCCTTCTTGTTTCTCTCTTCTTCTTGTTTCTCTCCTTGTTTTTCTCTCCTTCTTGTTTCTCTCTCTCTTCTTCTTGTTTCACTCTTGTTTCTCTCCTTCTTGTTTCTCTCCTTGTTTTTCTCTCCTTCTTGTTTCTCTCCTTGTTTTTCTCTCCTTCTTGTTTCTCTCTCTCTTCTTCTTGTTTCACTCTTGTTTCTCTTCTTCTTGTTTCACTCTTGTTTCTCTCTCTCTTCTTCTTGTTTCTCTCCTTGTTTTTCTCTTCTTCTTGTTTCTCTCCTTGTTTTTCTCTCCTTGTTTCTCTCCTTCTTGTTTCTCTCCTTCTTGTTTCTCTCTCCTTCTTGTTTCTCTCCTTCTTGTTTCTCTCCTTCTTGTTTCTCTCTCCTTCTTGTTTCTCTCTTCTTCTTGTTTCTCTCCTTGTTTTTCTCTCCTTCTTGTTTCTCTCTCTCTTCTTCTTGTTTCACTCTTGTTTCTCTCCTTCTTGTTTCTCTCCTTGTTTTTCTCTCCTTCTTGTTTCTCTCCTTGTTTTTCTCTCCTTCTTGTTTCTCTCTCTCTTCTTCTTGTTTCACTCTTGTTTCTCTCCTTCTTGTTTCTCTCTCCTTCTTGTTTCTCTCCTTCTTGTTTCTCTCCTTCTTGTTTCTCTCTCCTTCTTGTTTCTCTCTCCTTCTTGTTTCACTCTTGTTTCTCTCTCCTTCTTGTTTCTCTCCTTCTTGTTTCTCTTCTTCTTGTTTCACTCTTGTTTCTCTCTCCTTCTTGTTTCTCTCCTTCTTGTTTCTCTCTCCTTCTTGTTTCTCTCTCCTTCTTGTTTCTCTCTCCTTCTTGTTTCTCTCTTCTTGTTTCTCTCTTCTTGTTTCTCTCTCCTTCTTGTTTCTCTCTCCTTCTTGTTTCTCTCCTTCTTGTTTCTCTCTCCTTCTTGTTTCTCTCTCCTTCTTGTTTCTCTCTCCTTCTTGTTTCTCTCTCCTTCTTGTTTCTCTCTCCTTCTTGTTTCTCTCTTCTTCTTGTTTCTCTCTTCTTCTTGTTTCACTCTTCATGTTTCACTCTTCTTGTTTCTCTCTTCTTCTTGTTTCACTCTTCTTCTTGTTTCTCTCCTTCTTGTTTCTCTCCTTCTTGTTTCTCTCTTCTTATTGTTTCACTCTTCTTCTTGTTTCTCTCTTCTTGTTTTTCTCTCTCTTCTTCTTGTTTCACTCTTGTTTCTCTCTCCTTCTTGTTTCTCTCTCCTTCTTGTTTCTCTCCTTCTTGTTTCTCTCTCCTTCTTGTTTCTCTCCTTCTTGTTTCTCTCTCCTTCTTGTTTCTCTCTCCTTCTTGTTTCTCTCTCCTTCTTGTTTCTCTCTTCTTGTTTCTCTCTTCTTGTTTCTCTCTTCTTCTTGTTTCTCTCTTCTTCTTGTTTCTCTCTTCTTCTTGTTTCTCTCTTCTTCTTGTTTCTCTCCTTCTTGTTTCTCTTCTTCTTGTTTCTCTTCTTCTTGTTTCTCTCTCCTTCTTGTTTCTCTCTTCTTCTTGTTTCTCTCTTCTTCTTGTTTCTCTCTTCTTCTTGTTTCTCTCTTCTTCTTGTTTCTCTCTTCTTGTTTCTCTCTTCTTGTTTCTCTCTTCTTCTTGTTTCACTCTTCTTCTTGTTTCACTCTTCTTCTTGTTTCTCTCTTCTTCTTTTTTCACTCTTCTTTTTTCACTCTCCTTGTTTCTCTCCTTCTTGTTTCTCTCTCCTTCTTGTTTCTCTCTCCTTCTTGTTTCTCTCTTCTTGTTTCTCTCTCCTTCTTGTTTCTCTCTTCTTCTTGTTTCTCTCTCCTTCTTGTTTCTCTTCTTGTTTCACTCTTCTTCTTGTTTCTCTCTTCTTCTTGTTTCTCTTCTTCTTGTTTCTCTCTCCTTCTTGTTTCTCTCTTCTTCTTGTTTCTCTCTTCTTCTTGTTTCTCTCTTCTTTTTGTTTTTCTCTTCTTCTTGTTTCACTCTTCTTGTTTCTCTCTTCTTCTTGTTTCACTCTTCTTCTTGTTTCACTCTTCTTCTTGTTTCTCTCTTCTTCTTGTTTCACTCTTCTTGTTTCACTCTTCTTCTTGTTTCTCTCTTCTTCTTCTTGTTTCACTCTTCTTCTTGTTTCTCTCCTTCTTTTTTCACTCTTCTTGTTTTTCTCTCCTTCTTGTTTCTCTCTCTCTTCTTCTTGTTTCACTCTTGTTTCTCTCTCCTTCTTGTTTCTCTCTCCTTCTTGTTTCTCTCTTCTTGTTTCTCTCCTTCTTGTTTCTCTCTTCTTGTTTCTCTCCTTCTTGTTTCTCTCTTCTTGTTTCTCTCTCCTTGTTTCTCTCTTCTTCTTGTTTCTCTCTTCTTCTTGTTTCTCTCTTCTTCTTGTTTCTCTCTTCTTCTTGTTTCTCTCCTTCTTGTTTCTCTCCTTCTTGTTTCTCTCTTCTTCTTGTTTCTCTCTTCTTCTTGTTTCACTCTTCTTATTGTTTCTCTCTTCTTCTTTTTTCACTCTCCTTGTTTCTCTCCTTCTTGTTTCTCTCTCCTTCTTGTTTCTCTTCTTCTTGTTTCTCTCTCCTTCTTGTTTCTCTCTTCTTCTTGTTTCTCTCTCCTTCTTGTTTCTCTCTTCTTCTTGTTTCTCTCTCCTTCTTGTTTCTCTCTTCTTGTTTCTCTCTTCTTTTTGTTTTTCTCTTCTTCTTGTTTCACTCTTCTTGTTTCTCTCCTTCTTGTTTCTCTCTTCTTCTTGTTTCACTCTTCTTCTTGTTTCACTCTTCTTCTTGTTTCACTCTTCTTCTTGTTTCTCTCTTCTTCTTGTTTCACTCTTCTTGTTTCACTCTTCATGTTTCACTCTTCTTGTTTCTCTCTTCTTCTTGTTTCACTCTTCTTCTTGTTTCTCTCCTTCTTGTTTCTCTCTTCTTATTGTTTCACTCTTCTTCTTGTTTCTCTCTTCTTCTTTTTCACTCTTCTTGTTTCTCTTCTTCTTGTTTCTCTCCTTCTTGTATCTCTCTCCTTGTTTCTCTCTTCTCCTTGTTTCTCTCTTCTCCTTGTTTCTCTCTTCTCCTTGTTTCTCTCTCCTTCTTGTTTTTCTCTTCTTGTGTTTCTCTCCTTCTTGTTTCTCTCCTTCTTGTTTCTCTCCTTGTTTCTCTCCTTCTTGTTTCTCTCCTTGTTTCTCTCTCCTTGTTTCACTCTTCTTCTTGTTTCTCTCTTCTTCTTGTTTCTCTCTCCTTCTTGTTTCACTCTTGTTTCTCTCCTTCTTGTTTCTCTCCTTCTTGTTTCTCTCTCCTTCTTGTTTCACTCTTCTTCTTGTTTCTCTCTTCTTCTTGTTTCTCTCTCCTTCTTGTTTCTCTCTTCTTATTTCTCTCTCCTTCTTGTTTCTCTCTTCTTGTTTCTCTCCTTCTTGTTTCTCTTCTTGTTTCTCTTCTTGTTTCTCTCTTCTTCTTGTTTCTCTCTCCTTCTTGTTTCTCTCTTCTTCTTGTTTCTCTCTTCTTCTTGTTTCTCTCTTCTTCTTGTTTCTCTCTTCTTTTTGTTTTTCTCTTCTTCTTGTTTCTCTCCTTCTTGTTTCTCTCTTCTTGTTTCTCTCTTCTTCTTGTTTCTCTCTTCTTCTTGTTTCTCTCTTCTTCTTGTTTCACTCTTCTTCTTGTTTCACTCTTCTTGTTTCACTCTTCTTGTTTCACTCTTCTTGTTTCTCTCCTTCTTGTTTCTCTCTTCTTCTTGTTTCTCTCTTCTTCTTGTTTCACTCTTCTTCTTGTTTCTCTCTTCTTGTTTCTCTCTTCTTCTTGTTTCTCTCCTTCTTGTTTCTCTCTTCTTCTTGTTTCACTCTTGTTTCACTCTTCATGTTTCACTCTTCTTGTTTCTCTCTTCTTCTTGTTTCTCTCCTTCTTGTTTCACTCTTCTTGTTTCACTCTTCATGTTTCACTCTTCTTGTTTCTCTCTTCTTCTTGTTTCTCTCCTTCTTGTTTCTCTCTTCTTCTTGTTTCACTCTTGTTTCACTCTTCATGTTTCACTCTTCTTGTTTCTCTCTTCTTCTTGTTTCTCTCCTTCTTGTTTCTCTCTTCTTCTTGTTTCACTCTTCTTGTTTCACTCTTCATGTTTCACTCTTCTTGTTTCTCTCTTCTTCTTGTTTCACTATTCTTCTTGTTTCTCTCCTTCTTGTTTCTCTCTTATTGTTTCACTCTTCTTCTTGTTTCACTCTTCTTCTTGTTTTTCTCTCCTTCTTGTTTCTCTCTCTCTTCTTCTTGTTTCACTCTTGTTTCTCTCTCCTTCTTGTTTCTCTCCTTCTTGTTTCTCTCCTTCTTGTTTCTCTCTCCTTGTTTCTCTCTTCTTCTTGTTTCTCTCTCCTTCTTGTTTCTCTCTTCTTGTTTCTCTCTCCTTCTTGTTTCTCTCTTCTTGTTTCTCTCTTCTTGTTTCTCTCTCCTTCTTGTTTCTCTCTTCTTCTTGTTTCTCTCCTTCTTGTTTCTCTTCTTCTTGTTTCTCTCTTCTTGTTTCACTCTTCATGTTTCACTCTTCTTGTTTCTCTCTTCTTCTTGTTTCACTATTCTTCTTGTTTCTCTCCTTCTTGTTTCTCTCTTATTGTTTCACTCTTCTTCTTGTTTCACTCTTCTTCTTGTTTTTCTCTCCTTCTTGTTTCTCTCTCTCTTCTTCTTGTTTCACTCTTGTTTCTCTCTCCTTCTTGTTTCTCTCCTTCTTGTTTCTCTCCTTCTTGTTTCTCTCTCCTTGTTTCTCTCTTCTTCTTGTTTCTCTCTCCTTCTTGTTTCTCTCTTCTTGTTTCTCTCTCCTTCTTGTTTCTCTCTTCTTGTTTCTCTCTTCTTGTTTCTCTCTCCTTCTTGTTTCTCTCTTCTTCTTGTTTCTCTCCTTCTTGTTTCTCTTCTTCTTGTTTCTCTTCTTCTTGTTTCTCTCTTCTTCTTGTTTCTCTCTTCTTCTTGTTTCTCTCCTTCTTGTTTCTCTCTTCTTCTTGTTTCTCTCCTTCTTGTTTCTCTCCTTCTTGTTTCTCTCCTTCTTGTTTCTCTCTCCTTCTTGTTTCTCTCTTCTTCTTGTTTCTCTCCTTCTTGTTTCTCTCTTCTTCTTTTTTCACTCTTCTTTTTTCACTCTCCTTGTTTCTCTCCTTCTTGTTTCTCTCTCCTTCTTGTTTCTCTCTCCTTCTTGTTTCTCTTCTTGTTTCTCTCTCCTTCTTGTTTCTCTCTTCTTCTTGTTTCTCTCTTCTTCTTGTTTCTCTCTTCCTCTTTTTTCACTCTTCTTGTTTCTCTCCTTCTTGTTTCTCTCCTTCTTGTTTCTCTCTCCTTGTTTCTCTCTCCTTGTTTCTCTCTTCTTCTTGTTTCTCTCTCCTTCTTGTTTCTCTCTTCTTCTTGTTTCTCTCTTCTTCTTGTTTCTCTCTTCTTGTTTTTCTCTCCTTCTTGTTTCTCTCTTCTTCTTGTTTCTCTCTTCTTCTTGTTTCTCTCTTCTTCTTGTTTCTCTCTCCTTGTTTCTCTCTCCTTGTTTCTCTCTTCTCCTTGTTTCTCTCTCCTTCTTGTTTCTCTCTTCTCCTTGTTTCTCTCTCCTTCTTGTTTCTCCTTGTTTTTCTCTTCTTCTTGTTTCTCTTCTTCTTGTTTCTCTCCTTCTTGTTTCTCTCTCCTTGTTTCTCTCTCCTTGTTTCTCTCTCCTTGTTGCTCTCTCCTTCTTGTTTCTCTCTTCTTCTTGTTTCTCTCTCCTTCTTGTTTCTCTCTTCTTATTTCTCTCTCCTTCTTGTTTCTCTCTTCTTGTTTCTCTCTCCTTCTTGTTTCTCTCTCCTTCTTGTTTCTCTCCTTCTTGTTTCTCTTCTTGTTTCTCTCTTCTTCTTGTTTCTCTCTCCTTGTTTCTCTCTCCTTCTTGTTTCTCTCTTCTTCTTGTTTCTCTCTTCTTCTTGTTTCTCTCTTCTTCTTGTTTCTCTCTTCTTCTTGTTTCTCTCTTCTTCTTGTTTCTCTCTTCTTTTTGTTTTTCTCTTGTTTCTCTCCTTCTTGTTTCTCTCTTCTTGTTTCTTTCTTCTTGTTTCTCTCTTCTTCTTGTTTCTCTCTTCTTCTTGTTTCACTCTTCTTCTTGTTTCACTCTTCTTCTTGTTTCACTCTTCTTGTTTCACTCTTCATGTTTCACTCTTCATTTTTCACTCTCCTTCTTGTTTCTCTCTCCTTCTTGTTTCTCTCTTCTTCTTGTTTCTCTCCTTGTTTTTCTCTCCTTCTTGTTTCTCTCTCTCTTCTTCTTGTTTCACTCTTGTTTCTCTCCTTCTTGTTTCTCTCCTTGTTTTTCTCTCCTTCTTGTTTCTCTCCTTGTTTTTCTCTCCTTCTTGTTTCTCTCTCTCTTCTTCTTGTTTCACTCTTGTTTCTCTTCTTCTTGTTTCACTCTTGTTTCTCTCTCTCTTCTTCTTGTTTCTCTCCTTGTTTTTCTCTTCTTCTTGTTTCTCTCCTTGTTTTTCTCTCCTTGTTTCTCTCCTTCTTGTTTCTCTCCTTCTTGTTTCTCTCTCCTTCTTGTTTCTCTCCTTCTTGTTTCTCTCCTTCTTGTTTCTCTCTCCTTCTTGTTTCTCTCTTCTTCTTGTTTCTCTCCTTGTTTTTCTCCTTCTTGTTTCTCTCTCTCTTCTTCTTGTTTCACTCTTGTTTCTCTCCTTCTTGTTTCTCTCCTTGTTTTTCTCTCCTTCTTGTTTCTCTCCTTGTTTTTCTCTCCTTCTTGTTTCTCTCTCTCTTCTTCTTGTTTCACTCTTGTTTCTCTCCTTCTTGTTTCTCTCTCCTTCTTGTTTCTCTCCTTCTTGTTTCTCTCCTTCTTGTTTCTCTCTCCTTCTTGTTTCTCTCTCCTTCTTGTTTCACTCTTGTTTCTCTCTCCTTCTTGTTTCTCTCCTTCTTGTTTCTCTTCTTCTTGTTTCACTCTTGTTTCTCTCTCCTTCTTGTTTCTCTCCTTCTTGTTTCTCTCTCCTTCTTGTTTCTCTCTCCTTCTTGTTTCTCTCTCCTTCTTGTTTCTCTCTTCTTGTTTCTCTCTTCTTGTTTCTCTCTCCTTCTTGTTTCTCTCTCCTTCTTGTTTCTCTCCTTCTTGTTTCTCTCTCCTTCTTGTTTCTCTCTCCTTCTTGTTTCTCTCTCCTTCTTGTTTCTCTCTCCTTCTTGTTTCTCTCTCCTTCTTGTTTCTCTCCTTCTTGTTTCTCTCCTTCTTGTTTCTCTCCTTCTTGTTTCTCTCTCCTTCTTGTTTTTCTCTCCTTCTTGTTTCTCTCCTTCTTGTTTCTCTCCTTCTTGTTTCTCTCTCCTTCTTGTTTCTCTCTCCTTGTTTCTCTCTCCTTCTTGTTTCTCTCTCCTTCTTGTTTCTCTCTCCTTCTTGTTTCTCTCTCCTTCTTGTTTCTCTCTCCTTCTTGTTTCTCTCTCCTTCTTGTTTCTCTCTCCTTCTTGTTTTTCTCTCCTTCTTGTTTTTCTCTCCTTCTTGTTTCTCTCCTTCTTGTTTCTCTCCTTCTTGTTTCTCTCCTTCTTGTTTCTCTCTTCTTGTTTCTCTCTTCTTGTTTCTCTCTCCTTCTTGTTTCTCTCCTTCTTGTTTCACTCTTGTTTCTCTCTCCTTCTTGTTTCTCTCTCCTTCTTGTTTCTCTCTCCTTCTTGTTTCTCTCTTCTTGTTTCTCTCCTTCTTGTTTCTCTCCTTCTTGTTTCTCTCCTTCTTGTTTCTCTCCTTCTTGTTTCTCTCTCCTTCTTGTTTCTCTCTCCTTCTTGTTTCTCTCTCCTTCTTGTTTCTCTCTTCTTCTTGTTTCTCTTATTGTTTCTTTCTTCTTCTTGTATCTCTCTTCTTGTTTCTCTCCTTCTTGTTTCTCTCTTCTTCTTGTTTCTCTCCTTCTTGTTTCTCTCTTCTTCTTGTTTCTCTCTTCTTCTTGTTTCTCTCTCCTTCTTGTTTCTCTCCTTCTTGTTTCTCTCCTTCTTGTTTCTCTCTTCTTCTTGTTTCTCTCTTCTTCTTGTTTCTCTCCTTCTTGTTTCTCTTCTTGTTTCTCTCCTTCTTGTTTCTCTCTTCTTCTTGTTTCTCTCTTCTTCTTGTTTCTCTCCTTCTTGTTTCTCTCCTTCTTGTTTCTCTCCTTCTTGTTTCTCTCCTTCTTGTTTCTCTCCTTCTTGTTTCTCTCCTTCTTGTTTCTCTCTTCTTCTTGTTTCTCTCTTCTTCTTGTTTCTCTCCTTCTTGTTTCTCTCTCTCTTCTTGTTTCACTCTTGTTTCTCTCTCCTTCTTGTTTCTCTCCTTCTTGTTTCTCTCTTCTTCTTGTTTCTCTCCTTCTTGTTTCTCTCTCCTTCTTGTTTCTCTCTCCTTCTTGTTTCTCTCTTCTTCTTGTTTCTCTCCTTGTTTCTTTCTTCTTCTTGTTTCTCTCTTCTTGTTTCACTCTTCTCCTTGTTTCTCTCTTCTTGTTTCACTCTTCTCCTTGTTTCTCTCTTCTTGTTTCTCTCTTCTTGTTTCACTCTTCTTGTTTCTCTCTCCTTCTTGTTTCTCTCTTCTTCTTGTTTCTCTCCTTGTTTCTTTCTTCTTCTTGTTTCTCTCTCCTTGTTTCTCTCTCCTTGTTTCTCTCTTCTCCTTGTTTCTCTCTCCTTCTTGTTTCTCTCTTCTCCTTGTTTCTCTCTCCTTCTTGTTTCTCCTTGTTTTTCTCTTCTTCTTGTTTCTCTTCTTCTTGTTTCTCTCCTTCTTGTTTCTCTCTCCTTGTTTCTCTCTCCTTGTTTCTCTCTCCTTGTTTCTCTCTCCTTGTTGCTCTCTCCTTCTTGTTTCTCTCTTCTTCTTGTTTCTCTCTCCTTCTTGTTTCTCTCTTCTTATTTCTCTCTCCTTCTTGTTTCTCTCTTCTTGTTTCTCTCTCCTTCTTGTTTCTCTCTCCTTCTTGTTTCTCTCCTTCTTGTTTCTCTTCTTGTTTCTCTCTTCTTCTTGTTTCTCTCTCCTTCTTGTTTCTCTCTCCTTCTTGTTTCTCTCTTCTTCTTGTTTCTCTCTTCTTCTTGTTTCTCTCTTCTTCTTGTTTCTCTCTTCTTCTTGTTTCTCTCTTCTTTTTGTTTTTCTCTTCTTGTTTCTCTCCTTCTTGTTTCTTTCTTCTTGTTTCTCTCTTCTTCTTGTTTCTCTCTTCTTCTTGTTTCACTCTTCTTCTTGTTTCACTCTTCTTCTTGTTTCACTCTTGTTTCACTCTTCATGTTTCACTCTCCTTCTTGTTTCTCTCTCCTTCTTGTTTCTCTCTTCTTCTTGTTTCTCTCCTTGTTTTTCTCTCCTTCTTGTTTCTCTCTCTCTTCTTCTTGTTTCACTCTTGTTTCTCTCCTTCTTGTTTCTCTCCTTGTTTTTCTCTCCTTCTTGTTTCTCTCCTTGTTTTTCTCTCCTTCTTGTTTCTCTCTCTCTTCTTCTTGTTTCACTCTTGTTTCTCTTCTTCTTGTTTCACTCTTGTTTCTCTCTCTCTTCTTCTTGTTTCTCTCCTTGTTTTTCTTCTTCTTGTTTCTCTCCTTGTTTTTCTCTCCTTGTTTCTCTCCTTCTTGTTTCTCTCCTTCTTGTTTCTCTCTCCTTCTTGTTTCTCTCCTTCTTGTTTCTCTCCTTCTTGTTTCTCTCTCTTCTTGTTTCTCTCTTCTTCTTGTTTCTCTCCTTGTTTTTCTCTCCTTCTTGTTTCTCTCTCTCTTCTTCTTGTTTCACTCTTGTTTCTCTCCTTCTTGTTTCTCTCCTTGTTTTTCTCTCCTTCTTGTTTCTCTCCTTGTTTTTCTCTCCTTCTTGTTTCTCTCTCTCTTCTTCTTGTTTCACTCTTGTTTCTCTCCTTCTTGTTTCTCTCTCCTTCTTGTTTCTCTCCTTCTTGTTTCTCTCCTTCTTGTTTCTCTCTCCTTCTTGTTTCTCTCTCCTTCTTGTTTCACTCTTGTTTCTCTCTCCTTCTTGTTTCTCTCCTTCTTGTTTCTCTTCTTCTTGTTTCACTCTTGTTTCTCTCTCCTTCTTGTTTCTCTCCTTCTTGTTTCTCTCTCCTTCTTGTTTCTCTCTCCTTCTTGTTTCTCTCTTCTTGTTTCTCTCTTCTTGTTTCTCTCTCCTTCTTGTTTCTCTCTCCTTCTTGTTTCTCTCCTTCTTGTTTCTCTCTCCTTCTTGTTTCTCTCTCCTTCTTGTTTCTCTCTCCTTCTTGTTTCTCTCTCCTTCTTGTTTCTCTCTCCTTCTTGTTTCTCTCTCCTTCTTGTTTCTCTCCTTCTTGTTTCTCTCCTTCTTGTTTCTCTCCTTCTTGTTTCTCTCTCCTTCTTGTTTTTCTCTCCTTCTTGTTTCTCTCCTTCTTGTTTCTCTCCTTCTTGTTTCTCTCTCCTTCTTGTTTCTCTCTCCTTGTTTCTCTCTCCTTCTTGTTTCTCTCTCCTTCTTGTTTCTCTCTCCTTCTTGTTTCTCTCTCCTTCTTGTTTCTCTCTCCTTCTTGTTTCTCTCTCCTTCTTGTTTCTCTCTCCTTCTTGTTTTTCTCTCCTTCTTGTTTTTCTCTCCTTCTTGTTTTTCTCTCCTTCTTGTTTCTCTCCTTCTTGTTTCTCTCCTTCTTGTTTCTCTCCTTCTTGTTTCTCTCTTCTTGTTTCTCTCTTCTTGTTTCTCTCTTCTTGTTTCTCTCTTCTTGTTTCTCTCTCCTTCTTGTTTCTCTCTCCTTCTTGTTTCACTCTTGTTTCTCTCTCCTTCTTGTTTCTCTCTCCTTCTTGTTTCTCTCCTTCTTGTTTCTCTCCTTCTTGTTTCTCTCCTTCTTGTTTCTCTCCTTCTTGTTTCTCTCCTTCTTGTTTCTCTCTCCTTCTTGTTTCTCTCTCCTTCTTGTTTCTCTCTCCTTCTTGTTTCTCTCTTCTTCTTGTTTCTCTTATTGTTTCTTTCTTCTTCTTGTATCTCTCTTCTTGTTTCTCTCTTCTCCTTGTTTCTCTCTTCTTGTTTCTCTCCTTCTTGTTTCTCTCTTCTTCTTGTTTCTCTCTTCTTCTTGTTTCTCTCTCCTTCTTGTTTCTCTCCTTCTTGTTTCTCTCCTTCTTGTTTCTCTCTTCTTCTTGTTTCTCTCTTCTTCTTGTTTCTCTCCTTCTTGTTTCTCTCTTCTTGTTTCTCTTCTTGTTTCTCTCCTTCTTGTTTCTCTCTCCTTCTTGTTTCTCTCTTCTTCTTGTTTCTCTCCTTCTTGTTTCTCTCCTTCTTGTTTCTCTCCTTCTTGTTTCTCTCCTTCTTGTTTCTCTCTTCTTCTTGTTTCTCTCTTCTTCTTGTTTCTCTCCTTCTTGTTTCTCTCTCTCTTCTTGTTTCACTCTTGTTTCTCTCTCCTTCTTGTTTCTCTCCTTCTTGTTTCTCTCTTCTTCTTGTTTCTCTCTTCTTCTTGTTTCTCTCTCCTTCTTGTTTCTCTCTCCTTGTTTCTCTCTTCTTCTTGTTTCTCTCCTTGTTTCTTTCTTCTTCTTGTTTCTCTCTTCTTGTTTCACTCTTCTCCTTGTTTCTCTCTTCTTGTTTCACTCTTCTCCTTGTTTCTCTCTTCTTGTTTCTCTCTTCTTGTTTCACTCTTCTTGTTTCACTCTTCTTGTTTCACTCTTCTCCTTGTTTCTCTCTTCTTGTTTCTCTCTTCTTGTTTCTCTCTTCTTGTTTCTCTCTTCTTCTTGTTTCTCTCTTCTTGTTTCTCTCTTCTTGTTTCTCCTTATTTTCTCTCAACGGCAGCCCCGGTTGCACAACTCCGTTGTGGACTCAACTTTCTGTTGAGAGTTAGAATATTAGAATACACCAAGGTGCAATTCTGAAATTGGGTTGTGCATCAGCAGTTTTTCTCATGTTATGTCAGTCACTGACAGTCACTCAATGAGTCATTCCGTGTCATTTCAGCAAGCCATGACACCCACGGTCTCAGATTGTTTCTATAGTTAGAAACATACAAATATTATTCCTACAACAATATTTTGTTGAAATTGAATTTGATCTCTTGAGAAATTAAGCTAATAGATTGCACCCACATTGGCCTTTTTTATTTTATTTTTAGGACTCACATAATATTAAATAAATATAGTACCCAACATCTGATTTGAACTAAACTTCTTTCTACCATTGAGTAAGACATGAGCAATCCAACAAAATGGTCAAACGCCATCCATGGACCCCACACTCCCACCCCAACAACCAGTGTACATTATCAGTTCTATATGTCTGACAAGTAGTATGAAGCTGCTGCTTGGAGTATTGTTTCTTCATACTATGTATTCCCAGTGAATCTGGTGATGTATTATTTACCAGTAATTAGTGAGAAAGTGCATTGATGCTGCTGTTCTTACTACTGTCACACCCTATTATCCATCTTGCTGGTCTCTAAAATGAATCACAACATTTTATATATATATTTGATCCGAAAAAGTTTGGGGGCCAAATAAAACCTCCTAGTTGATGGGCCGCCAGTTGGGGAACCCTGTTATAGAAGGTAAAGTAAAAACCCAATATATAGTAAAATACGGTATACCGCCCTTCCCAGTTGGGTATCACTTTTGTGAGGTTTAATCGCTTCGATGTCACTGCTCCCAAGTGCAGCCCACAGTGTGTTTACAGCTGGGACAGAAGAGGGTCACTAGACAGCCCACAGTGTGTTTACAGCTGGGACAGAAGAGGGTCAATAGACAGCCCACAGTGTGTTTACAGCTGGGACAGAAGAGGGTCACTATACAGCCCACAGTGTGTTTACAGCTGGGACAGAAGAGGGTCACTAGACAGCCCACAGTGTGTTTACAGCTGGGACAGAAGAGGGTCACTAGACAGCCCACAGTGTGTTTACAGCTGGGACAGAAGAGGGTCACTAGACAGCCCACAGTGTGTTTACAGCTGGGACAGAAGAGGGTCACTAGACAGCCCACAGTGTGTTTACAGCTGGGACAGAAGAGGGTCACTAGACAGCCCACAGTGTGTTTACAGCTGGGACAGAAGAGGGTAATTAGTCAGCCCACAGTGTGTTTACAGCTGGGACAGAAGAGGGTCACTAGACAGCCCACAGTGTGTTTACAGCTGGGACAGAAGAGGGTCACTAGACAGCCCACAGTGTGTTTACAGCTGGGACAGAAGAGGGTCACTAGACAGCCCACAGTGTGTTTACAGCTGGGACAGAAGAGGGTCACTAGACAGCCCACAGTGTGTTTACAGCTGGGACAGAAGAGGGTAATTAGTCAGCCCACAGTGTGTTTACAGCTGGGACAGAAGAGGGTCACTAGACAGCCCACAGTGTGTTTACAGCTGGGACAGAAGAGGGTCACTAGACAGCCCACAGCGTGTACAATATCCAGACGACCACATCTTGTTGGGTGGAGGTGTGGCCGGTCTGCCACGGCCAGTCTGCCACTGCCGGTCTGCCACGGCCCGTTTAATTTGGTATCCGTTGGGGACGGCTTTGGGAAGGATTCCATTCCCCCCTGTAGTTGTGTTGTACCCGAGAGTACCGATAAGAAAAGAACGTAACGTTATGACTATATCTACTGTTCCCTGAAGGAGGTAAAATTAGGTTTCGCCGCATGTTTGGCCCCGTGCCGCCGGGTTGTGGGCTCGGGTGAAGAGCGATACTGAACTGATGGAATGAATGGAAAGCCTCGTGGTTTATTACCTGTGGAAGCCGGGGGCTTCCCAGCGAGGTCGGGGATTTCATTGGCCTTGTCAGGTGTGATTTTAGTTCCTTCAATGGAAGTCGTAAGAGTACAGATCCCTCCCATTAGTTGTGTTGTACCTCGTTTCCCTCCTTCAGAGAACTGTAGTTATAGTGATAACGTTACTCTTTCAGTCCTGGGCTGTGCTGTAGGGTTTTCCTCCAAATAGCTGACATTCTTTAGCAGTTTAGAAATTGTTTTGTCCGAGAGATGGAAAACATGTGTTATCCACATGGCACCCTGTTCCCTACATCACGTGGTTCGTAAAACAACAGCTGTAGACTAACAGTGAAATGCTTACTGACGGGCCCTTCCCAACAATGATAATAGACACATAATATGAAGATGAAGAATAAATACACAATAAGTAGCAATAACATGGCTATACACAGGACGCTCCCTCCTAGTGGTAGCCTAGTGGTTAGAGTGTAGAGGCGGCAGGGTAGCCTAGTGGTTAGAGTGTAGAGGCGGCAGGGTAGCCTAGTGGTTAGAGTGTAGAGGCGGCAGGGTAGCCTAGTGGTTAGAGTGTAGAGGCGGCAGGGTAGCCTAGTGGTTAGAGTGTAGATTGTAGAGGCGGCAGGGTAGCCTAGTGGTTAGAGTGTAGAGGCGGCAGGGTAGCCTAGTGGTTAGAGTGTAGAGGCGGCAGGGTAGCCTAGTGGTTAGAGTGTAGAGGCGGCAGGGTAGCCTAGTGGTTAGAGTGTAGAGGCGGCAGGGTAGCCTAGTGGTTAGAGTGTAGAGGCGGCAGGGTAGCCTAGTGGTTAGAGTGTAGAGGCGGCAGGGTAGCCTAGTGGTTAGAGTGTAGAGGCGGCAGGGTAGCCTAGTGGTTAGAGTGTAGAGGCGGCAGGGTAGCCTAGTGGTTAGAGTGTAGAGGCGGCAGGGTAGCCTAGTGATTAGAGTGTAGAGTGTAGAGGTGGCAGGTAGCCTAGTGGTTAGAGTGTAGAGTGTAGAGGCGGCAGGGTAGCCTAGTGGTTAGCGTGTAGCCTAGTGGTTAGAGTGTAGAGGCGGCAGGGTAGCCTAGTGGTTAGAGTGTAGAGGTGGCAGGGTAGCCTAGTGGTTAGAGTGTAGAGTCGGCAGGGTAGTCTAGTGGTTAGAGTGTAGAGTGTAGAGGCGGCAGGGTAGCCTAGTGGTTAGAGTGTAGAGGCGGCAGGGTAGCCTAGTGGTTAGAGTGTAGAGGCGGCAGGGTAGCCTAGTGGTTAGAGTGTAGAGGCGGCAGGGTAGCCTAGTGGTTAGAGTGTAGAGGCGGCAGGGTAGCCTAGTGGTTAGAGCGTTGGACTATTAACCGGAAGGTTGCAATTTGCAAGTTCAAACCCCCGAGCTGACATGGTACAAATCTGTCGTTCTGCCCCTGAACAGGCAGTTAACCCCACTGTTCCTAGGCCGTCATTGAAAATAAGAATTTGTTCTTAACTGACTTGCCTGGTTAAATAAAGGTTAACTAAAATATATAAATAAAATCTTCTCCGTCCTACCTTGATCCTCCTGTATTACCTCTCCAGGCCCAGAGGTGGCGCTGTCTAAAGAGGAGGAGGTTGACGTGATCCTGCAGAAGAACGACAGCGGGGTGGAGTCAGCTCTGCTCTATGCCAAGGCCTGGTCCAAGTACACCAAGGATCTGCTGGCCTGGGTCGACAAACGCCTGGGACTGGGTTAGTTAGACGTACAGACACACACATATCACCACAACCAACAATCCAATCACACATTCAGTCACACTGACTTATCTGCTATGTCTTCCCCCAGACATTGAATGTGCCAAAAGTTATGCCAAAATGGCAGAATCTGCAAAGACGCTCGCAAGTCAACAGGTAACATTTTTACATAGATTAAAACATAGGTTAACCCCCTTCAACTCACAGTGCACACATCAACATCAACATAGAATGTGACTACTAATATGTTTCTGTATGTTCGTCTGGCCCACAGGACTACATGCCATTCAGAGATATCTATATTTCTACGTTTAAGAATGACATTGAGTATAGCCAACTCCTCCTGCAGACTGCCACTGCCCTGCAGACCAACAAATTCATACAGGTACGAATGCCAGTCTTTATAGGGGTCAGGACCAGTCTTTATAGGGGTCAGTGAAAGTCTTTATAGGGGTCAGTGACAGTCTTTATAGGGGTCAGTGACAGTCTTTATAGGGGTCAGTGACAGTCTTTATAGGGGTCAGGACCAGTCTTTATAGGGGTCAGTGACAGTCTTTATAGGGGTCAGGACCAGTCTTTATAGGGGTCAATGACAGTCTTTATAGGGGTCAGGACCAGTCTTTATAGGGGTCAGTGACAGTCTTTATAGGGGTCAGGACCAGTCTTTATAGGGGTCAGTGAAAGTCTTTATAGGGGTCGGTGAAAGTCTTTATAGGGGTCAGTGACAGTCTTTATAGGGGTCAGTGACAGTCTTTATAGGGGTCAGTGACAGTCTTTATAGGGGTCAGTGACAGTCTTTATAGGGGTCAGTGACAGTCTTTATAGGGGTCAGGACCAGTCTTTATAGGGGTCAGTGAAAGTCTTTATAGGGGTCAGTAACAGTCTTTATAGGGTTCAGTGTCAGTCTTTATAGGGTTCAGTGACAGTCTTTATACAGGGTCAGGACCAGTCTTTATAGGGGTCAGTGACAGTCTTTATAGGGGTCAGGACCAGTCTTTATAGGGGTCAGTGACAGTCTTTACAGGGGTCAGTGACAGTCTTTATAGGGGTCAGTGACAGTCTTTATAGGGGTCAGTGACAGTCTTTATAGGGGTCAGTGACAGTCTTTATAGGGGTCAGTGACAGTCTTTATAGGGGTCAGTGACAGTCTTTATAGGGGTCAGGACCAGTCTTTATAGGGGTCAGTGACAGTCTTTATAGGGGTCGGTGACAGTCTTTATAGGGGTCGGTAAACAGTCTTTATAGGGGTTAATGACAGTCTTTATGGGGGTCGGTGACAGTCTTTATGGGGGTCGGTGGCAGTCTTTATAGGGGTCAATGACAGTCTTTATAGGGGTCAATGACAGTCTTTATAGGGGTCAATGACAGTCTTTATAGGGGTCACTGATAGTCTTTATAGGGGTCACTGACAGTCTTTATAGGGGTCAGTGACAGTCTTTATAGGGGTCAGTGACAGTCTTTATAGGGGTCAATGACAGTCTTTATAGGGATCAATGGCAGTCTTTATAGGGGTCAGTGACAGTCTTTATAGGGGTCACTGATAGTCTTTATTGGGGTCAAGGCCAGTCTTTATAGGGGTCACTGACAGTCTTTATAGGGGCCAGTCTTTATAGGGGTCAGTGACAGTCTTTATAGGGGTCAGTGACAGTCTTTATAGGGGTCAGGACCAGTCTTTATAGGGGTCGGTGACAGTCTTTATAGGGGTCGGTGACAGTCTTTATAGGGGTTAATGACAGTCTTTATGGGGGTCGGTGACAGTCTTTATGGGGGTCGGTGGCAGTCTTTATAGGGGTCAGTGAAAGTCTTTATAGGGGTCAGGACCAGTCTTTATAGGGGTCAGTGACAGTCTTTATAGGGGTCAGGACCAGTCTTTATAGGGGTCAGTGAAAGTCTTTATAGGGGTCAGTGAAAGTCTTTATAGGGGTCAGTGACAATCTTTATAGGGGTCAGTACCAGTCTTTATAGGGGTCAGTGAAAGTCTTTATAGGGGTCAGTGACAGTCTTTATAGGGGTCAGTGACAGTCTTTATAGGGGTCAGTGACAGTCTTTATAGGGGTCAGTGCCAGTCTTTATAGGAGTCACTGACAGTCTTTATAGGGGTCAGTGACAGTCTTTATAGGGGTCAGTGACAGTCTTTATAGGGGTCAGTGCCAGTCTTTATAGGGATCGGTGACAGTCTTTATAGTGGTGAGTGACAGTCTTTATATGGGTCAGTGACAGTCTTTATAGGGGTCACTGACAGTCTTTATACAGGGTCAAGACCGGTCTTTATAGGAGTCACTGACAGTCTTTATAAGGAGTCAATGACAGTCTTTATAGGGGTCAATAACAGTCTTTATAGGGGTCAGTGACAGTCTTTATAGGGGTCAGTGACAGTCTTTATAGGGGTTAATGACAGTTTTTTATGGGGGTCGGTGGCAGTCTTTATAGGGGTCAATGACAGTCTTTATAGGGGTCAGTGGCAGTCTTTATAGGGGTCAGTGCCAGTCTTTATAGGGGTCACTGATAGTCTTTATAGGGGTCAACGACAGTCTTTGTAGGGGTCAACGACAGTCTTTGTAGGGGTCACCGATAGTCTTTGTAGGGGTCACCGACAGTCTTTATAGGGGTCAGTGACAGTCTTTATAGGGGTCAGTGACAGTCTTTATAGGGGTCAGTGACAGTCTTTATAGGGGTCAATGACAGTCTTTATAGGGGTCAGGACAAGTCTTTATAGCGGTCAACAGCATCTTTCTTGGGGTCAATGACAGTCTTTATAGGGGTCAATGACAGTCTTTATAGGGGTCAGGACAAGTCTTTATAGCGGTCAACAGCATCTTTCTTGGGGTCAATGACAGTCTTTATATGGGTCAGTGGCAGTCTTTATAGGGGTTAATGACAGTCTTTATATGGGTCAGTGACAGTCTTTATAGGGGTCAGTGACAGTCTTTATAGGTGCCAACAAAACTTCAAGACTAGAGAATGATCTTGTCTCAAGGCAACAATGTATCATTTTGGGTTCAAAGTAATTTGCGGGAAAGTGATGTGATATAATGGAATGTACACTATACTATAGTTGGTGCCTCTTTGTGCGTCCTGTAGCCGCTGTTGTCCAGAAAGACTGAGTTGGACAAACTGAGGAAAGACATCAAGGAGCAGTGGCAGAGAGAACAGAAGAAAATGGTATGTGAGACTTCTGTCCCTCTGCTGTTTTCTCTGTGTGTACCTGTCTACCTGTATCCTCCCTATAACACACCTGTATACCTGTATCCTCCCTATAACACACCTGTCTACCTGTATCCTCCCTATAACACACCTGTCTACCTGTATCCTCCCTATAACACACCTGTCTACCTGTATCCTCCCTATAACACACCTGTCTACCTGTATCCTCCCTATAACACACCTGTCTACCTGTATCCTCCCTATAACACACCTGTCTACCTGTATCCTCCCTATAACACACCTGTCTACCTGTATCCTCCCTATAACACACCTGTCTACCTGTATCCTCCCTATAACACACCTGTCTACCTGTATCCTCCCTATAACACACCTGTCTACCTGTATCCTCCCTATAACACACCTGTCTACCTGTATCCTCCCTATAACACACCTGTCTACCTGTATCCTCCCTATAACACACCTGTCTACCTGTATCCTCCCTATAACACACCTGTCTACCTGTATCTTACCTATAACACACCTGTCTACCTGTATCCTCCCTATAACACACCTGTCTACCTGTATCCTCCCTATAACACACCTGTCTACCTGTATCCTCCCTATAACACACCTGTCTACCTGTATCCTCCCTATAACACACACCTGTCTACCTGTATCTTACCTATAACACACCTGTCTACCTGTATCCTCCCTATAACACACCTGTCTACCTGTATCCTCCCTATAACACACCTGTCTACCTGTATCCTCCCTATAACACACCTGTCTACCTGTATCCTCCCTATAACACACACCTGTCTACCTGTATCCTCCCTATAACACACCTGTCTACCTGTATCTTACCTATAACACACCTGTCTACCTGTATCCTCCCTATAACACACACCTGTCTACCTGTATCCACCCTATAACACACATGTCTACCTGTATCCTCCCTATAACACACATGTCTACCTGTATCCTCCCTATAACACACATGTCTACCTGTATCCTCCCTATAACACACCTGTCTACCTGTATCCTCCCTATAACACACCTGTCTACCTGTATCCTCCCTATAACACAGAGTGTGTCTACCTGTATCCTCCCTATAACACAGAGTGTGTGTACGTCTCTCACCTGACTGCATCCTCCCCTCTCCTCCTTAGCAAGAGTCCGAGGCGGCTCTGCGTAAGGCTCGGTGGACCCAGGTCCAGAGGAGAGACGAGTACCACAAGGCCCAGTCCTCAGCCAGCCGCTCCCAGGAGGAACAGTCCAAACAGCTGGACAAGAAGAGGAAACTGGAAGAGGAGGCTCTTCAGAAGGTATGAGGGGAGAAATATACTGATGTTTAATGAGCTGAAATAAAACATCCCAGAAATGTTCCATACGCACCAAAATCTTTTCTTCTCTCAAATGTTTTGCACAAATTTGTTTACATATTCAAATTTGTTTACATATTCATATTTGTTTACATATTCAAATTGGTTTACATATTCATATTTGTTTACATATTCATATTTGTTTACATATTCATATTTGTTTACATATTCATATTTGTTTACATATTCATATTTGTTTACATATTCTGTTAGTGAGCGTTTCTCCTTTTGCCAAGATAATCCACCCACCTGACAGGTGTGGCATATCAAGAAGCTGAATAAACAGTATGATAATTACATAGGTGCACCTTGTGCTGGGGACAATAAAAGGCCACTCTAAAATGTGCAGTTTTGCCACAGAAGTCTCAACTTTTGAGGGAGCGTGCAATTGGCATGCTGACTCCAGACATGTTGCCAGAGAATTGAATGTTCATTTTTCTACCATAAGCCGCCTCCAACGTCGTTTTAGAGAATTTGGAAGTACGTCCAACCGGCCTCACAACCGCAGACCGTGTGTAATCACACGAGCTCAGGACCTCCACATCCGGCTTCTTCACCTGTGGGATCGTCTGAGCCACCCGGACATCTGATGAGACTGTGGGTTTACACAACCGAAGTATTTCTGCACAAACTGTCAGAAACCGTCTCAGGGAAGATCATCCGCATGCTCATCATCCTCACCAGGGTCTTGACTCAACTGACTGCAGGTCGGCATCAAAACCCGACTTCAGTGGGCAAATGCTCACCTTCGATGGCCACTGGCAAGCTGGAGAATTGGCCTCTTTAGGGATGAATCCTGGATTCTACTGTACCGGGCAGATGGCAGACAGCGCGTACGGCATCGTGTGGGCGAGCGGTTTGCTGATGTCAATGTTGTGAACAGAGCACCGCATGGTGGCGGTGGGGATATGGTATGGTGCAGGCATAAGCTACGGACAACAAACACAATGTAATTTTATCGATGGCAATTTCAATGGCATTCAGTGACGAAACCATGAGGCCCATTGTTGTGCCCTTCACCCACCACCATCACAGCCCCATGTCACAAGGATCTGGACACAATTCCTGGAAGCTGTAAATGTCCCAGTTCTTCCATGGCCTGCATACTCACCAGACATGTCATCCATTGAGCATGTTTGGGATGCTCTGGATCGACGTGTATGACAGCGTGTTCCAGTTCCCGCCAATATCCAACAAATTCGCACAGCCATTGAAGAGGAGTGAGACAACATTCCACAGGCCACAATCAACAGCCTGATCAACTCTATGTGGAGGAGATGCTGCATGAGACAAATGGTCACACCAGATACTGACTGGTTCTGATCCAAACCCCTACCTCTTTATTAAAGGTATCTGTGACCAACAGATGCAGATCTGTATTCCCAGTCATGTGGAATCCATAGATTAGGTTGTGCACACTTTTTGGATCAAGGGCCACATCGGGATTTTGAAGTTCAACGGAGGTCTGCATTTTTTGGGGGACCAATTGTTTGTTTAAATCAATTTGCCTCCCGAGCGGCACAACGGTCTAAGGCACTGCATCGCAGTGCTTGAGGCAGCACTACAGATCCGGGTTCGATCCCAGGCTGTGTCAAAGCTGGCCTTGACTGGGAAATCCATGAGGCGGCGCACAATTGGCCCAGCGTCGTCCGGGTTAGTAGAGGGTTTGGCAGGCCGAGATATCCTCGTCCCATCGCACTCTAGTGACTTCTGTGGCGCGTCCGTTCACGCTGACACGGTCGCCAGGTGTACGGTGTTTTCCTCCCGGGCTAATCGAGCAGTGTGTCGGGAAGCAGTGCGGTTAGGTCGTGTTTCGGAGGACGTGCGGCTCTCGACCTTCTTCTCTCCCGAGTCCATAAGGGAGTTGCAGCGATGGGACAAGACTGTAACTACCAATCCCCACAAAATTGGGGAGAAAACGGGGGTAAAAAAACAAGCATATTCATTTCTCTTGAATTTATAAAAGATGTATTTATTTATTTATATGAGTTGTAACATCTTTAAAATGGTTGCATTTTGCGTTGATATTTTTGACGTAGGGGATGCCCTGACTCCTATAAGCACGTTCCTGCTGATCTCTATCCCCTGTGTTACTGATCTCTATATCCCCTGTGTTATTGATCTCTACCCCCTATGTTACTGACCTCTATATTCCTGTGTTACTGATCTCTATACCCCTGTGTTACTAATCTCTATACCCCTGTGTTACTGATCTCTCTACCCCTGTGTTACTGATCTCTCTACCCCTGTGTTACTTATCTCTCTACCCCTGTGTTACTTATCTCTATACCCCCTGTGTTATTGATCTCTACCCCCTATGTTACTGACCTCTATATTCCTGTGTTACTGATCTCTATACCCCTGTGTTACTAATCTCTATACCCCTGTGTTACTGATCTCTCTACCCCTGTGTTACTGATCTCTCTACCCCTGTGTTACTTATCTCTCTACCCCTGTGTTACTTATCTCTATACCCCCGGTGTTACTGATCTCTATACCCCCTGTGTTACTGATCTCTATACCCCCTGTGTTACTGATCTCTATATTCCTGTGTTGCTGATCTCTATACCCCTGTGTTACTGATCTCTATACCCCCTGTGTTACTGATCTCTATATTCCTGTGTTACTGATCTCTATATTCCTGTGTTGCTGATCTCTATACCCCTGTGTTACTGATCTCTATACCCCTGTGTTACTGATCTCTATTTTCCTGTGTTACTGATCTCTATACCCCTGTGTTACTGATCTCTATATTCCTGTGTTACTGATCTCTCTACCCCTGTGTTACTGATCTCTACCCCCTGTGTTACTGATCTCTATACCCCTGTGTTACTGATCTCTATACCCCTGTGTTACTGATCTCTATATCCCCTGTGTTACTGATCTCTATATCCCCTGGGTTACTGATCTCCATTCCCCCTGTGTTACTGATCTCTATACCCCCTGTGTTACTGATCTCTATATTCATGTGTTACTGATCTCTATACCCCCTGTGTTACTGATCTCTATATTCATGTGTTACTGATCTCTATACCCCCTGTGTTACTGATCTCTATACCCCTGTGTTACTGATCTCTCTACCCCTGTGTTACTGATCTCTCTACCCCTGTGTTACTGATCTCTATATTCCTGTGTTACTGATCTCTATATTCCTGTGTTACTGATCTCTATATTCCTGTGCTACTGATCTCTATATTCCTGTGCTACTGATCTCTATATTCCTGTGTTACTGATCTCTATATTCCTGTGCTACTGATCTCTATATTCCTGTGTTACTGATCTCTATATTCCTGTGTTACTGATCTCTATATTCCTGTGTTACTGATCTCTATATTCCTGTGTTACTGATCTCTATATTCCTGTGTTACTGATCTCTATACCCCTGTGCGGCTGATAACTAGCCTGTTAGAAGGCCCCCAAGGCTCTTGTGTAGTTCTGAAAGAATTGAAAAGGTAGATAGATCCACTCATTCAGATAATAACAGGTTATGCCATTCCTCACCCCCTCTCTCTACTAGTACAGAGCCTATTATCCCCCCCCCCCTTCAAATCAAATCAAATCAAATTTTATTTGTCACATACACATGGTTAGCAGATGTTAAATGCGAGTGTAGCGAAATGCTTATGCTTCTAGTTCCGACAATGCAGTGATAACCAACAAGTAATCTAACTAACAATTCCAAAACTACTGTCTTATATACAGTGTAAGGGGATAAGGAATATGTACATAAGGATATATGAATGAGTGATGGTACAGAGCAGCATACAGTAGATGGTATCGAGTACAGTATATACATATGAGATGAGTGTGTAGACAAAGTAAACAAAGTGGCATAGTTAAAGTGGCTAGTGATACATGTATTACATAAGGATGCAGTCGATGATGTAGAGTACAGTATATACATATGCATATGAGATGAATAATGTAGGGTAAGTAACATTATATAAGGTAGCATTGTTTAAAGTGGCTAGTGATATATTTACATCATTTCCCATCAATTCCCACTATTAAAATGGCTGGAGTTGGGTCAGTGTCAATGACAGTGTGTTGGCAGCAGCCACTCAATGTTAGTGGTGGCTGTTTAACAGTCTGATGGCCTTGAGATAGAAGCTGTTTTTCAGTCTCTCGGTCCCAGCTTTGATGCACCTGTACTGACCTCGCCTTCTGGATGATAGCGGGGTGAACAGGCAGTGGTTCGGGTGGTTGATGTCCTTGATGATCTTTATGGCCTTCCTGTAACAACGGGTGGTGTAGGTGTCCTGGAGGGCAGGTAGTTTGCCCCCGGTGATGCGTTGTGCAGTCCTCTCTCTACTAGTACAGAGCCTGTTATTCCCCTCCCCCCTCTCTCTCTATCTCAGGCTGAGGATGCCAGAGACCAGTACAGAGTCTGTTAATTCCCCTCTCTCTCTCTCTCGCTCTCGCTCTCGCTCTCGCTCTCTCTATCTCAGGCTGAGGATGCCAGAGACCAGTACATAGTCTGTTAATTCCCCTCTCTCTCTCTATCTCAGGCTGAGGATGCCAGAGACCAGTACAGAGTGTGTGTAACTGATGCAGGGGCCAGGAGGGCAGAGCTGGCCAGCACCAAGACAGACATCCTCACTCAGATCAGAGAACTGGTGACTCAGTGTGACCTCACACTCAAAGCTGTAAGTTATAGTCTCTTCAGAGTATCAGGAGCCAGGCTTGACATGAGTATAGCTCCAGAGTTTATGTGATTGAATGTGATAAAAATGGGTTTGTATATATATATAAGGGTGTCCTATATAAACATTGTCCAATGTTTTTTTTTTTTTTTTTTTTAAGAGGCAAAATGCCGTAAATCCTATTTGAAAGCATCCTAACTTTCTCCCTCCCTCTTTTCTCCAGGTGACAGTCAACTGGCTCCAGCTGCAGCAGGCCCAGACCGTGTCTCTACCCGGCCACTACCAGGCCCTGTGTGAAAACGCGAAGATGTACGAGCCTGGACAGAGATATGCCGAGTTTGTCAGAAATCTTCCCAAAGATCAGATACACATGGAGTCCTTCTCCGTTGATGAACGGTTAGTCGACTTATACTCACTTAGGCTTCGTCTCAAATGGCATTGGAAAGACCTCGCCAGTACACTAAATATAGATTTGTGCTCCATTTAGATATTTTGGGGGACTTACAAGTCCTACGTCAAGGTTCACTGAGAGTGAATAACACAAGTCATAGGGGCATATTTTTTATGTATTTATTTAGTTATTTTTTACCTTTATTTAACCAGGCAAGTCAGTTAAGAAAGAACATATTCTTATTTTCAATGACGGCCTAGGAACCGTGGGTAAACTGCCTGTTCAGGGGCAGAACGACAGATTTGTACCTTGTCAGCTCGGGGGTTTGAACTCGCAACCTTCCGGTTACTAGTCCAACGCTCTAACCACTAGGCTACGCTGCCGTCAAGTCCTAACGTTTAACCAGCTGTTTCATTACAGTTTCACAAACAGAGAAACGGAGAGAAAATGAAAACAGTTTCAGACTGGCGCCTCATAAATGTCTTCCATGTTCTGTTACTGTCCGTGTACAGTAGTACTGACTTCTCACAAAGAGTAACACTATGAGACAGAGAGACAGAGAGAGATAGAAGGGGTGTGAGGGGTTTGGGGGAGAAGGACAGAGGGAGAGAGAGAGAGTAAGGGAGAGAGAGTAAGGGAGAGAGAGTAAGGGAGAGAGAGTAAGGGAGAGAGAGTAAGGGAGAGAGAGTAAGGGAGAGAGAGTAAGGGAGAGAGAGTAAGGGAGAGAGAGTAAGGGAGAGAGAGTAAGGGAGAGAGAGTAAGGGAGAGAGAGTAAGGGAGAGAGTGTAAGGGAGGGGGAGAGAGTAAGGGAGAGAGAGTAAGGGAGAGAGAGTAAGGGAGAGAGAGTAAGGGAGAGAGAGTAAGGAGAGAGTGAGTGTAAGGGAGGGGGAGAGAGTAAGGGAGGGAGAGAGAGTAGGGAGAGTGAGTGAGTTAGGGAGAGTGAGTGAGTTAGGGAGAGAGAGAGAGTAAGGGAGAGATAGAGTAAGGAGAGAGTGTAAGGGAGGGGGAGAGAGTAAGGGAGGGAGAGAGAGTAGGGAGAGTGAGTGAGTTAGGGAGAGTGAGTGAGTTAGGGAGAGTGAGTGAGTTAGGGAGAGAGAGAGAGTAGTAGAGAGAGTAGTAGAGAGAGAGAGTAAGGGAGAGAGAGAGTAGGAGGGAGAGCGAGTAGGGAGAGAGAGAGAGAGTAGTAGGGAGAGAGAGTAAGGGAGAGAGAGAGTAGTAGGGAGAGAGTTGAATTCGAGCCCTTCCTGAGGAAATGACTGTGGAGAGCACTGAATGTAGCTAGATTGAGTGTGGGATTCTGGCTCAGCGTTTTTGAACTAGCTCAAAAAGTTCAGCGCTCTACTTGAGTGATTTAATCAATGTATGTCCACTACCGGTCAAAAGTTTTAGAACACCTTCAATTCAAGGTTTTTTTTCTTCGTTTTTACTATTTTCTACATTGTAGAATAATAGTGAAGACGTCAACTGTAATCATGTAGTAACCCCCCAAAAAGTGTTAAACAAATTCAAATATATTTTATATTTGAGATTCTTCAAATAGCCACCCTTTGCCTTGATGACTGCTTTGCACACTCTTGGCATTCTCTCAACCAGCTTCATGAGGTAGTCACCTGGAATGTATTTCAATTAACAGGTGTGCCGTCTTAAAAGTACATTTATGGAATTTCTTTCCTTCTTAATGCGTTTGAGCCAATCAGTTGTGTTGTGACAAGGTAGGGGTGGTATACAGAAGAGAGTCCTATTTGGTAAAAGACCAAGATAGTCCATATTATGGGAAGAACATCTCAAATAAGCAAAGAGAAACAACAGTCCATCATTACTTTAAGACATGAAGGTCAGTCAATATGGAAAATTTCAAGAACTTTGAATGTTTCTTCAAGTGCAGTTGCTAAAACCATCAAGATGTGATGAAACTGGCTCTCATGAGGACCGCCACAGGAATGGAAGACCCAAAGTTATCTATATAATAATATAATAATAATAATATCTCTGTTGCAGAGGATAAATTCATTATAGTTACCAGCCTCAGAATTTGCAACAACTAAAGCAGGAAGTACCCTGTCTTTTTTTTTTTAAATGGTCAGATGAAGCAGATGCTAAACTACAGGACACACTGATCTAAAGGGTAGAGCAGCCGCTTTCAAGAAGTTGGACTCTAACCCTGATGCTTATAAGAAATCCTGCTATGCCCTCAGACGAACCATCAAACAGGCTACACTGGCTCTGACGCTCGTCGGATGTGGCAGGGCTTGAAAACTATTACTGAACCATGCATGAGAGCACCAGCTGTTCCGGACAACTGTGTGATCCCACTCTCCATAGCCGATGTGAGTAAGACCTTTAAACAGGTCAACATTCACAAGGCCGCAGGGCGAGACGGATTACCAGGATGTATTCTCTTAGCATGCGTTGACCAACTGGCAGGTGTCTTCACTGACATTTTCAACCTCTCCCTGTCCGAGTCTGTAATACCAACATGTTTCAAGCAGACCACCATAGTCCCTGTGCCCAAGAACACAGAGGTAACCTGCCTAAATGACAACCCTTGTCCCGTCTCTGCAACTCCCATACGGACTCGGGAGAGTCGACGGTCGAGAGCCAATGCTTCCTGTGAAACACGGCCTTGCCTAGCACTGCTTTTTTTACACACTGCTCGCTTTAACCAGGAATCCAGCCGCACAAAGGACAGGGGGAAGGAAGGAAACACCGGCCTGCCACAGGGGTCTCTAGAGCACGATGGGACTAGAACATTCCTTCCCCTAACCCGGATAACACTGGGCCAATTGTGTGCCGGTGGGCGGCCGGCTGCGACACAACCTGGGAACCCGGGTTTAAAGGGACGCTTATAGGGACGCTTATAGCACTGCGATGCAGTGCCTTAGACCGCGGCTCCACTCGGGAGGCCCTGTAAATGAGGTATTTCTGTTTTATTTTTAATATGTTTGCAAAAATGTCTAAAAAACCTGTTATCGCTTTGTCATTGTGGGGTATTGTGACGTCATTGTGGGGTATTGTGACGTCATTGTGGGGTATTGAGACGTCATTATGGGGTATTGTGATGTCATTATGGGGTATTGTGATGTCATTATGGGGTATTGTGACGTCATTATGGGGTATTGTGATGTCATTATGGGGTATTGTGACGTCATTATGGGGTATTGTGACGTCATTGTGGGGTATTGTGACGTCATTGTGGGGTATTGTGACGTCATTGTGGGGTATTGAGACGTCATTATGGGGTATTGTGATGTCATTATGGGGTATTGTGATGTCATTATGGGGTATTGTGACGTCATTATGGGGTATTGTGATGTCATTATGCTGCTGGGAGGCCTGCGGGCGTCCTAGGGGGAAAGAGTCTCAAACTGTTTGGACACGACAGACAGAAGTTGGCAGATGGGGCTGTATCGACTTCAGACGAGTCCCAAGGGTTCGTAAAGCAGGTCAAACCATTTTGAACGCGACCTGGCGATTTTGTGAGAAGACAGATTTGGTCTGACAAACAAATGTTTCACCGCAGATGCTAAAGTGTGACAAAAGCGTATTTTGGTGGATAGAAACACATTCAATGCAACAAAAAAAAAAACAGATACTGTATCTCTACCTTAAACTGACACGTGTTTATGGGAACTTTCTTATTATGCTAATTTGATTTGATTTGATATCAGTGGGGGCACGGCCATTGACCTTGGGTGGGTTAAACTTGCCCCTCCAAGTTAATATTTAACAGTCTGTATGCCCCTCCAGGTTTTCTGTGTTCAACAAGCGTTCAACGGGAAGCACCAGTTCCCATAGTAACCTGTCCCAGGTGTCCCTCATCTCCGGTGACGTCCTGAGTGGCGACGAGGTGGATAGTCCTCTGGGGTCACGACCTGGAGAAAGGTCCAACAGCACCACGGACACACAAGGTACAGTACCACTACCACCACCCAACACAAGGTACAGTACCTCTACCACTACCCAACACAAGGTACAGTACCTCTACCACTACCCAACACAAGGTACGGTACCTCTACCACTACCCAACACAATACAAGGTACAGAGACAGAGACAATAGTAGTAAACAAAACTACTAGCCAGACAGTTGGTATACTGTAGCCAGACAGTTGGTATGCTGTTGCCAGACAGTTGGTATACTGTAGCCAGACAGTTGGTATGCTGTAGCCAGACAGTTGGTATACTGTAGCCAGACAGTTGATATACTGTAGCCAGACAGTTGGTATACTGTAGCCAGACAGTTGGTATACTGTAGCCAGACAGTTGGTATGCTGTAGCCAGACAGTTGGTATGCTGTAGCCAGACAGTTGGTATACTGTAGCCAGACAGTTGGTATGCTGTAGCCAGACAGTTGGTATGCTGTAGCCAGACAGTTGGTATGCTGTAGCCAGACAGTTGGTATGCTGTAGACAGTTGGTATACTGTAGCCAGACAGTTGGTATACTGTAGCCAGATAGTTGGTATACTGTAGCCAGACAGTTGGTATACTGTAGCCAGACAGTTGGTATACTGTAGCCAGACAGTTGGTATACTGTAGCCAGATAGTTGGTATGCTGTAGCCAGATAGTTGGTATGCTGTAGCCAGACAGTTGGTATACTGTAGCCAGACAGTTGGTATGCTGTAGCCAGACAGTTGGTATGCTGTAGCCAGACAGTTGGTATGCTGTAGCCAGACAGTTGGTATGCTGTAGCCAGACAGTTGGTATACTGTAGCCAGACAGTTGGTATGCTGTAGCCAGTTGGTATGCTGTAGCCAGAGAGTTGGTATACTGTAGCCAGACAGTTGGTATGCTGTAGCCAGACAGTTGGTATGCTGTAGCCAGACAGTTGGTATGCTGTAGCCAGACAGTTGGTATACTGTAGCCAGACAGTAGGTATACTGTAGCCAGACAGTTGGTATGCTGTAGACAGTTGGTATGCTGTAGCCAGAGAGTTGGTATACTGTAGCCAGACAGTTGGTATGCTGTAGCCAGACAGTTGGTATGCTGTAGCCAGACAGTTGGTATGCTGTAGCCAGACAGTTGTCCCGGAGCAGGTCAGGTGAGGATAGGGCTATTATAACATTTGTTTTTCTCTCTGCTTGTTTGGAAGCGCCCGTTAGTAAGCTTTTTACTGTTCGTCTACACCTGTTGTTTACAAAGCATGTGACAAGTAAGATTAGGGCGTAAACTGTCCATGACTCTGATTGGCCAAATCCAAATGAACCCGTACACACAAGAAATGTTATGATACACAGGGTTCTCGCCAGGATGTTTTAACAAGGAGGTGCTGCTGACTGGCTGGGGAGGGGGCATTTCCTGTAATCTAGAGCAAAACATATTTTTTTTAAGTGTCTCAGCGCATCTCTTACATTCTTTGGGGAGAACCATGATGCAAAATATTTGTATCTTAGAGAACCTGATGGCCAATTACCATATTGCTAATACCTATCTCTCTCTTTCTCTTTCTCTCCTATCGCTTCTCTCTTTCCTCCCCTCTCGTCTCTCGTCTCGGTTCTCTCTCCTCCAGGTCTGAGAGGGGGACAGGGCCCGTTGAGAGCCTGGGCATCAAGTGTCCAGGACAGGGGGATGTGTAGTGACTCAGAGAGTGCTGGCGGCAGCAGTGAGTCACAATCCATGGACTCCCCCACAGCGAGCCCAGGTAAAAACATGAACCAATACCAATACAACACCAATACTACACCAGGTAAGAACATGAACCAATACCAATACAACACCAATACAACACTAGATAAGAACATGAACCAACACCAGATAAGAACATGAACCAATACAACACCAGATAAGAACATGAACCAATACTACACCAGATAAGAACATGAACCAATACAACACCAGATAAGAACATGAACCAATACTACACCAGATAAGAACATGAACCAACACCAGATAAGAACATGAACCAACACAACACCAGATAAGAACATGAACCAACACCAGATAAGAACATGAACCAACACAACACCAGATAAGAACATGAACCAACACAACACTAGATAAGAACATGAACCAATACAACACCAGGTAAGAACATTAACCAACACAACACCAGATAAGAACATGAACCAACACAACACTAGGTAAAAACATGAACCAACACAACACTAGGTAAGAACATGAACCAACACAACACCAGATAAGAACATGAACCAACACAACACCAGATAAGAACATGAACCAACACCAGATAAGAACATTAACCAACACAACACCAGATAAGAACATGAACCAACACAACACCAGATAAGAACATGAACCAACACAACACCAGATAAGAACATGAACCAATAC
Organism: Oncorhynchus gorbuscha; assembly: GCF_021184085.1. Lineage (NCBI taxonomy): Eukaryota > Metazoa > Chordata > Actinopteri > Salmoniformes > Salmonidae > Oncorhynchus > Oncorhynchus gorbuscha. The sequence goes on along the minus strand of NC_060194.1, from coordinate 47,149,846 downwards.
AACACCAGATAAGAACATGAACCAACACAACACTAGATAAGAACATGAACCAACACAACACTAGATAAGAACATGAACCAACACAACACCAGATAAGAACATGAACCAATACAACACCAGATAAGAACATGAACCAACACCAGATAAGAACATGAACCAACACAACACCAGATAAGAACATGAACCAACACAACACTAGATAAGAACATGAACCAACACCAGATAAGAACATTAACCAACACAACACCAGATAAGAACATGAACCAACACAACACTAGATAAGAACATGAACCAATACAACACCAGGTAAGAACATTAACCAACACAACACCAGATAAGAACATGAACCAACACAACACTAGATAAGAACATGAACCAACACCAGGTAAGAACATTAACCAACACAACACTAGGTAAAAACATTAACCAACACAACACCAGATAAGAACATGAACCAACACCAGGTAAGAACATTAACCAACACAACACTAGATAAGAACATGAACCAATACAACACCAGGTAAGAACATTAACCAACACAACACCAGATAAGAACATGAACCAACACAACACTAGATAAGAACATGAACCAACACCAGATAAGAACATTAACCAACACAACACCAGATAAGAACATGAACCAACACAACACTAGATAAGAACATGAACCAACACCAGATAAGAACATTAACCAACACAACACCAGATAAGAACATGAACCAATACAACACTAGATAAGAACATTAACCAACACAACACCAGATAAGAACATGAACCAACACAACACCAGATAAGAACATGAACCAACACAACACCAGATAAGAACATGAACCAATACAACACTAGATAAGAACATTAACCAACACAACACCAGGTAAGAACATGAACCAACACCAGATAAGAACATGAACCAACACAACACCAGATAAGAACATGAACCAACACCAGATAAGAACATGAACCAATACAACACTAGGTAAGAACATGAACCAACACCAGATAAGAACATGAACCAACACCAGATAAGAACATGAACCAACACCAGATAAGAACATGAACCAAAACAACACTAGATAAGAACATGAACCAACACAACACTAGATAAGAACATTAACCAATACAACACCAGATAAGAACGTGAACCAATACAACACTAGATAAGAACATTAACCAACACAACACCAGGTAAGAACATGAACCAACACCAGATAAGAACATGAACCAACACCAGATAAGAACATTAACCAACACAACACCAGATAAGAACATGAACCAACACAACACTAGATAAGAACATGAACCAACACAACACCAGATAAGAACATGATCCAACACAACACTAGATAAGAACATGAACCAATACCAATACAACACCAGGTAAAAACATGAACCAACACAACACCAATACAACACCAGATAAGAACATGAACCAACACAACACCAGATAAGAACATGAACCAACACAACACCAGATAAGAACATGAACCAACACCAGATAAGAACATTAACCAACACAACACCAGATAAGAACATGAACCAACACAACACTAGATAAGAACATGAACCAACACAACACTAGATAAGAACATGAACCAACACAACACCAGATAAGAACATGAACCAACACAACACTAGATAAGAACATGAACCAACACAACACCAGATAAGAACATGAACCAACACAACACCAGATAAGAACATGAACCAACACAACACTAGATAAGAACATGAACCAACACAACACCAGATAAGAACATGAACCAATACAACACTAGGTAAGAACACGAACCAACACAACACCAGATAAGAACATGAACCAATACAACACTAGGTAAGAACATGAACCAACACCAGGTAAGAACATGAACCAACACCAGATAAGAACATGAACCAACACTAGATAAGAACATGAACCAACACAACACTAGATAAGAACATGAACCAACACAACACCAGGTAAGAACATGAACCAACACCAGATAAGAACATGAACCAACACAACACCAGGTAAGAACATGAACCAACACCAGATAAGAACATGAACCAACACAACACCAGATAAGAACATGAACCAACACAACACTAGATAAGAACATGAACCAACACAACACTAGATAAGAACATGAACCAACACAACACTAGATAAGAACATGAACCAACACAACACCAGATAAGAACATGAACCAACACAACACTAGATAAGAACGTGAACCAACACCAGATAAGAACATGAACCAACACAACACTAGATAAGAACATGAACCAACACAACACTAGATAAGAACGTGAACCAACACCAGATAAGAACATGAACCAACACAACACTAGGTAAGAACATGAACCAACACCAGATAAGAACGTGAACCAACACCAGATAAGAACATGAACCAACACAACACCAGATAAGAACATGAACCAACACCAGATAAGAACATGAACCAACACAACACCAGATAAGAACATGAACCAACACAACACCAGGTAAGGGAACATGACACAGCCCAGCACTGGCCTTATCAGTAGGGCCCAAGAGTTTCTGCTGACCAAAACTCCAGGCCCTATTTATAGGTAGGGCTGTGTTTTGGCACCATAATACAGTGTATATATACATATCAAATACAGAAGTGCAAGGTGGCACCTACAGAGATGGTCGCCTCGTTTCGAGTCCTTAGGAAACTTCGCAGTATTTCTTTTTTTAAATTTTTATTATTTATTACATTGTTACCCCAGGAAATCGTAAGTCTTATTACATACAGCCAGGAAGAACTATTGGATATAAACCAGGAAGAACTATTGGATATAAACCAGGAAGAACTATTGGATATAAACCAGGAAGAACTATTGGATACAGCCCGGGAAGAACTATTGGATATAAACCAGGAAGAACTATTGGATATAAACCAGGAAGAACTATTGGATATAAACCAGGAAGAACTATTGGATACAGCCGGGAAGAACTATTGGATATAAACCAGGAAGAACTATTGGATATAAACCAGGAAGAACTATTGGATACAGCCGGGAAGAACTATTGGATATAAACCAGGAAGAACTATTGGATACAGCCGGGAAGAACTATTGGATACAGCCGGGAAGAACTATTGGATATAAACCAGGAAGAACTATTGGATACAGCCGGGAAGAACTATTGGATATAAACCAGGAAGAACTATTGGATACAGCCGGGAAGAACTATTGGATATAAACCAGGAAGAACTATTGGATACAGCCGGGAAGAACTATTGGATATAAACCAGGAAGAACTATTGGATATAAACCAGGAAGAACTATTGGATATAAACCAGGAAGAACTATTGGATATAAACCAGGAAGAACTATTGGATACAGCCGGGAAGAACTATTGGATATAAGAGCAACGTCAACTTTCCCGAAGTGGATTTGTTTTTTTATTTCCCGAAGTGGATTCTCTGTTCGAACCACCACCCAGGACAATGGATCTAATCCCAGAAGCCGTCCCAAAACAATGGCGCTGCAGAAGGGACAGACGGAGCGGCCTTCTGGTCAGGCTCCTTAGATGTGCACATCGTCCGCCGCTCCCCAGTATACTACTCGCCAATGTCCAGTCTCTTGACAACAAGGTAGACGAAATTCGAGCAAGGGTTGTCTTTCAGAGAGACATCAGAGATTGTAACATTGGTCCTGGTCAGTTCCTGGATGGGAGACCAGATGCTGCTGGAGGTGGTGTTGGAGGGCCTGTAGGAGGCACTATTTCCTCTGGTCTAAAACAATATCCAAATGCCCCAGGGCAGTGATTGGGGACACTGCCCTGTGTAGGGTGCCGTCTTTCGGACGGGACGTTAATCGGGTGTCCTGACTCTCTGAGGTCATTAAAGATCACATGGCACTTATCGTAAGAGTAGGGGTGTTAACCCCGGTGTCCTGACTCTCTGAGGTCATTAAAGATCACAGGGCACTTATCGTAAGTGTAGGGGTGTTAACCCCGGTGTCCTGGCTAAATTCCCAATCTGGCCCTCAAACTTTCACGGTCACCTAATAATCCCCAGTTTACAATTGTCTCATTCATCCCCCTCCTCTACCCTGTAACTATTCCCCAGATCGTTGCTGCAAATTACAGACTAAAAACCTTCTTTGCCCGCTTTGAGGATAATACAGTGCCACCATCGTGGCCCGCTAACAAGGATTGCGCCTCTCCTTCTCCGTGACTGATGTGAGTAAAACATTTGAACGTGTTAACCCTCGCAAGGCTGCTGGCCCAGATGGCATCCCAAGCCGCGTCCTCAGAGCATGTGCAGACCAGCTGGCTGGTGTGTTTACGGACATATTCAATCAATCCCTATCCCAGTCTGCTGTCCCCACATGCTTCAAGACGGCCACCATTGTTCCTGTACCCAAGAAGGCAAAGATAACTGAACTAAATGACTAAATCGCCCGTAGCAGTCACTTCTGTCATCATGAAGTGCAACTCAATCATCAAGTTTGCAGATGACACAACAGTAGTGGGCTTGATTACCAACAATGACGAGATGGCCTACAGGGAGGAGATGAGGGCACTCAGAGTGCGGTGGCTGGAACCCTAACTCTCTCACTCAACATCAACAAAACAAAGGAGATGATCGTGGACTTCAGGAAACAGCAGAGGGAGCACCTCTCTATCCACATCGACGGAACAGCAGTGGAGAAGGTGGAAAGTTTTAAGTTCCTCGTTGTACACATCAACGACAAACTGAAATGGTCCACCCACACAGACAGCGTCGTGAAGAAGGCGCAGCAGGGCCTCTTCAATCTCAGGAGGCTGAAGAAATTTGGCTTGTCACCCAAAACCCTGACTAACATTTACAGATGCACAGTCGAGAGCATGCTGTCGTTCTGTATCACAGCCTGGTACGGCAACTGCTCCGCCCACAACCACAAGATTCTCCAGAGGGTGGTACGGTCTTCATAACGCATCACTGGGGGCAAACTACCTGCCCTCCAGGACACCTACACCACCCGATGTCACAGGAAGGTCAAGAAGATCATCAAGGACATCAACCACCCGAGCCACTGCCTGTTCACCCCGCTACCATCCAGAAGGCGAGGTCTGTACAGGTGCTTCAACGCTGGGACTGAGAGACTGAAAAACAGCTTCTATCTCAAGGCCATCAGACTGTTAAACAGCCATCACTAACTCAGAGAGGCTGCTGTCTACATTGAGACCCAATCACTGGCCACTTTAATAAATGGATCACTAGCCACTTTAATAAATGGATCACTGGTCACTTTAATAAATGGATCACTAGTCACTTTAATAAATGGATCACTAGTCACTTTAATAAATGGATCACTAGTCACTTTAATAAATGGATCACTGGTCACTTTAATAAATGGATCACTGGTCACTTTAATAAATGGATCACTGGTCACTTTAATAAATGGATCACTAGTCACTTTAATAAATGGATCACTAGTCACTTTAATAAATGGATCACTAGTCACTTTAATAAATGGATCACTAGCCACTTTAATAAATGGATCACTAGCCACTTTAATAAATGGATCACTAGTCACTTTAATAAATGGATCACTAGTCACTTTAATAAATGGATCACTAGTCACTTTAATAAATGGATCACTAGTCACTTTAATAAATGGATCACTAGCCACTTTAATAAATGGATCACTGGTCACTTTAATAAATGGATCACTGGCCACTTTAATAAATGGATCACTGGCCACTTTAATAAATGGATCACTAGTCACTTTAATAAATGGATCACTGGCCACTTTAATAAATGGATCACTAGTCACTTTAATAAATGGATCACTGGCCACTTTAATAAATGGATCCCTGGCCACTTTAATAAATGGATCACTAGCCACTTTAATAAATGGATCACTAGCCACTTTAATAAATGGATCACTAGCCACTTTAATAAATGGATCACTGGCCACTTTAATAAATGGATCACTGGCCACTTTAATAAATGGATCACTGGCCACTTTAATAAATGGATCACTGGCCACTTTAATAAATGGATCACTGGCCACTTTAATAAATGGATCACTAGTCACTTTAATAAATGGATCACTAGTCACTTTAATAAATGGATCACTAGCCACTTTAATAAATGGATCACTGGCCACTTTAATAAATGGATCACTGGCCACTTTAATAAATGGATCACTGGCCACTTTAATAAATGGATCACTGGCCACTTTAATAAATGGATCACTGGCCACTTTAATAAATGGATCACTGGCCACTTTAATAAATGGATCACTGGCCACTTTAATAAATGGATCACTGGCCACTTTAATAAATGGATCACTAGTCACTTTAATAAATGGATCACTAGTCACTTTAATAAATGGATCACTAGTCACTTTAATAAATGGATCACTAGCCACTTTAATAAATGGATCACTAGCCACTTTAATAAATGGATCACTAGCCACTTTAATAAATGGATCACTGCCACTTTAATGTTTACATATCTTACATTACTCATATCATATGTATATAGTGTATTTTATACCATCTGTTGCACCTTGCCTCTGCCCAGATTTGTGTGTATAAGGTAGTTGTTGAGGAATTGTTAGATTACTTGTTAGATATTACTGCACTGTCGGAACTAGAAGCACACGCATTTCACTAAACTCGCATTAACATCTGTTAACATGTTATTAGATTTGATCTTTAATCTGTGTTTTCAGTGTTAAATGAGTGGTTTCCACTATAGAGTTCCACATATGATGTTTGAGGTAGTGTTTTACTTCCTGCTCTCAGGTGACTTTAAACGCAGACTACCCAGAACCCCCTCCACTGGCACTATGTCCTCGGCAGACGACCTCGATGAGAGACAGCCACCTTCACCCTCAGACAATGGTAAGAGAGAGAGAGTGAGTGTCTGTCTAAAGAGCTGTCATTAATACAGCCACGGTCTGAAGTTGTTTTGGTGTGTTTTGGTGTGTGCGTCGTTGCCGTGTCTGTGTGTATCTCTGCGTGTGTGAGGACCGGTGAGCTTCAACCCTCACACTAAATGTTTTTTTTAGTTGTTTTTTTTTATACTCTGTGCACAGCTGTAGGGATGAGGTGTGTTGGTTTTGGCTTGCGGCCACAGCTAGCTAGTTCCTGTCTTTAGCCTGAACTCTCTCCCTGCAGGGGAATGTGTTGTTATTTGATCAACTCTTTGTTGTTCGAGGCATCAGGGACTTCTGCTACTGTTACAAGGATCAAGTGTTTGATTATTCACTTAATGTCCAATAAGGCTGTTCTATTACGTTGCTATAACAACAATGATTATTCACTTAATGTCCAATAAGGCTCTTCTATTACGTTGCTATAACAACAATGATTACTCACTTAATGTCCAATAAGGCTGTTCTATTACGTTGCTATAACAACAATGATTATTCACTTAATGTCCAATAAGGCTGTTCTATTACGTTGCTATAACAACAATGATTATTCACTTAATGTCCAATAAGGCTGTTCTATTACGTTGCTATAACAACAATGATTATTCACTTAATGTCCAATAAGGCTGTTCTATTACGTTGCTATAACAACAATGATTATTCACTTAATGTCCAATAAGGCTGTTCTATTACGTTGCTATAACAACAATGATTATTCACTTAATGTCCAATAAGGCTGTTCTATTACGTTGCTATAACAACAATGATTACTCACTTAATGTCCAATAAGGCTGTTCTATTACGTTGCTATAACAACAATGATTACTCACTTAATGTCCAATAAGGCTGTTCTATTACGTTGCTATAACAACAATGATTATTCACTTAATGTCCAATAAGGCTGTTCTATTACGTTGCTATAACAACAATGATTATTCACTTAATGTCCAATAAGGCTGTTCTATTACGTTGCTATAACAACAATGATTATTCACTTAATGTCCAATAAGGCTGTTCTATTACGTTGCTATAACAACAATGATTATTCACTTAATGTCCAATAAGGCTGTTCTATTACGTTGCTATAACAACAATGATTATTCACTTAATGTCCAATAAGGCTGTTCTATTACGTTGCTATAACAACAATGATTATTCACTTAATGTCCAATAAGGCTGTTCTATTACGTTGCTATAACAACAATGATTATTCACTTAATGTCCAATAAGGCTGTTCTATTACGTTGCTATAACAACAATGATTATTCAAATGTCAATAAGATTATTGCTATAACAACAATGATTAATGTCCAATAAGGCTGTTCTATTACGTTGCTATAACAACAATGATTACTCACTTAATGTCCAATAAGGCTGTTCTATTACGTTGCTATAACAACAATGATTATTCACTTAATGTCCAATAAGGCTGTTCTATTACGTTGCTATAACAACAATGATTATTCACTTAATGTCCAATAAGGCTGTTCTATTACGTTGCTATAACAACAATGATTATTCACTTAATGTCCAATAAGGCTGTTCTATTACGTTGCTATAACAACAATGATTATTCACTTAATGTCCAATAAGGCTGTTCTATTACGTTGCTATAACAACAATGATTATTCACTTAATGTCCAATAAGGCTGTTCTATTATTATTCGTTGCTATAACAACAATGATTATTCACTTAATGTCCAATAAGGCTGTTCTATTACGTTGCTATAACAACAATGATTACTCACTTAATGTCCAATAAGGCTGTTCTATTACGTTGCTATAACAACAATGATTATTCACTTAATGTCCAATAAGGCTGTTCTATTACGTTGCTATAACAACAATGATTATTCACTTAATGTCCAATAAGGCTGTTCTATTACGTTGCTATAACAACAATGATTATTCACTTAATGTCCAATAAGGCTGTTCTATTACGTTGCTATAACAACAATGATTATTCACTTAATGTCCAATAAGGCTGTTCTATTACGTTGCTATAACAACAATGATTATTCACTTAATGTCCAATAAGGCTGTTCTATTACGTTGCTATAACAACAATGATTATTCACTTAATGTCCAATAAGGCTGTTCTATTACGTTGCTATAACAACAATGATTATTCACTTAATGTCCAATAAGGCTGTTCTATTACGTTGCTATAACAACAATGATTATTCACTTAATGTCCAATAAGGCTGTTCTATTACGTTGCTATAACAACAATGATTATTCACTTAATGTCCAATAAGGCTGTTCTATTACGTTGCTATAACAACAATGATTATTCACTTAATGTCCAATAAGGCTGTTCTATTACGTTGCTATAACAACAATGATTATTCACTTAATGTCCAATAAGGCTGTTCTATTACGTTGCTATAACAACAATGATTACTCACTTAATGTCCAATAAGGCTGTTCTATTACGTTGCTATAACAACAATGATTATTCACTTAATGTCCAATAAGGCTGTTCTATTACGTTGCTATAACAACAATTATTATTCACTTAATGTCCAATAAGGCTGTTCTATTACGTTGCTATAACAACAATTATTATTCACTTAATGTCCAATAAGGCTGTTCTATTACGTTGCTATAACAACAATAATTATTCACTTAATGTCCAATAAGGCTGTTCTATTACGTTGCTATAACAACAATGATTATTCACTTAATGTCCAATAAGGCTGTTCTATTACATTGCTATAACAACAATGATTATTCACTTAATGTCCAATAAGGCTGTTCTATTATTCGTTGCTATAACAACAATGATTATTCACTTAATGTCCAATAAGGCTGTTCTATTACGTTGCTATAACAACAATGATTATTCACTTAATGTCCAATAAGGCTGTTCTATTACGTTGCTATAACAACAATGATTATTCACTTAATGTCCAATAAGGCTGTTCTATTACGTTGCTATAACAACAATGATTATTCACTTAATGTCCAATAAGGCTGTTCTATTACGTTGCTATAACAACAATGATTATTCACTTAATGTCCAATAAGGCTGTTCTATTACGTTGCTATAACAACAATGATTATTCACTTAATGTCCAATAAGGCTGTTCTATTACGTTGCTATAACAACAATGATTATTCACTTAATGTCCAATAAGGCTGTTCTATTACGTTGCTATAACAACAATGATTATTCACTTAATGTCCAATAAGGCTGTTCTATTACGTTGCTATAACAACAATGATTATTCACTTAATGTCCAATAAGGCTGTTCTATTACGTTGCTATAACAACAATGATTATTCACTTAATGTCCAATAAGGCTGTTCTATTACGTTGCTATAACAACAATGATTATTCACTTAATGTCCAATAAGGCTGTTCTATTACGTTGCTATAACAACAATGATTATTCACTTAATGTCCAATAAGGCTGTTCTATTACGTTGCTATAACAACAATGATTATTCACTTAATGTCCAATAAGGCTGTTCTATTACGTTGCTATAACAACAATGATTATTCACTTAATGTCCAATAAGGCTGTTCTATTACGTTGCTATAACAACAATGATTATTCACTTAATGTCCAATAAGGCTGTTCTATTACGTTGCTATAACAACAATGATTACTCACTTAATGTCCAATAAGGCTGTTCTATTACGTTGCTATAACAACAATGATTACTCACTTAATGTCCAATAAGGCTGTTCTATTACGTTGCTATAACAACAATGATTATTCACTTAATGTCCAATAAGGCTGTTCTATTACGTTGCTATAACAACAATGATTATTCACTTAATGTCCAATAAGGCTGTTCTATTACGTTGCTATAACAACAATGATTATTCACTTAATGTCCAATAAGGCTGTTCTATTACGTTGATATAACAACAATGATTATTCACTTAATGTCCAATAAGGCTGTTCTATTACGTTGCTATAACAACAATGATTATTCACTTAATGTCCAATAAGGCTGTTCTATTACGTTGCTATAACAACAATGATTATTCACTTAATGTCCAATAAGGCTGTTCTATTACGTTGCTATAACAACAATGATTATTCACTTAATGTCCAATAAGGCTGTTCTATTACGTTGCTATAACAACAATGATTATTCACTTAATGTCCAATAAGGCTGTTCTATTACGTTGCTATAACAACAATGATTATTCACTTAATGTCCAATAAGGCTGTTCTATTACGTTGCTATAACAACAATGATTACTCACTTAATGTCCAATAAGGCTGTTCTATTACGTTGCTATAACAACAATGATTATTCACTTAATGTCCAATAAGGCTGTTCTATTACGTTGCTATAACAACAATGATTATTCACTTAATGTCCAATAAGGCTGTTCTATTACGTTGCTATAACAACAATGATTATTCACTTAATGTCCAATAAGGCTGTTCTATTACGTTGCTATAACAACAATGATTATTCACTTAATGTCCAATAAGGCTGTTCTATTACGTTGCTATAACAACAATGATTATTCACTTAATGTCCAATAAGGCTGTTCTATTACGTTGCTATAACAACAATGATTATTCACTTAATGTCCAATAAGGCTGTTCTATTACGTTGCTATAACAACAATGATTATTCACTTAATGTCCAATAAGGCTGTTCTATTACATTGCTATAACAACAATGATTATTCACTTAATGTCCAATAAGGCTGTTCTATTACGTTGCTATAACAACAATGATTATTCACTTAATGTCCAATAAGGCTGTTCTATTACGTTGCTATAACAACAATGATTATTCACTTAATGTCCAATAAGGCTGTTCTATTACGTTGCTATAACAACAATGATTATTCACTTAATGTCCAATAAGGCTGTTCTATTACGTTGCTATAACAACAATGATTATTCACTTAATGTCCAATAAGGCTGTTCTATTACGTTGCTATAACAACAATGATTATTCACTTAATGTCCAATAAGGCTGTTCTATTACGTTGCTTAACAACAATGATTATTCACTTAATGTCCAATAAGGCTGTTCTATTACGTTGCTATAACAACAATGATTATTCACTTAATGTCCAATAAGGCTGTTCTATTACGTTGCTATAACAACAATGATTATTCACTTAATGTCCAATAAGGCTGTTCTATTACGTTGCTATAACAACAATGATTATTCACTTAATGTCCAATAAGGCTGTTCTATTACGTTGCTATAACAACAATGATTATTCACTTAATGTCCAATAAGGCTGTTCTATTACGTTGCTATAACAACAATGATTATTCACTTAATGTCCAATAAGGCTGTTCTATTACGTTGCTATAACAACAATGATTATTCACTTAATGTCCAATAAGGCTGTTCTATTACGTTGCTATAACAACAATGATTATTCACTTAATGTCCAATAAGGCTGTTCTATTACGTTGCTATAACAACAATGATTATTCACTTAATGTCCAATAAGGCTGTTCTATTACGTTGCTATAACAACAATGATTATTCACTTAATGTCCAATAAGGCTGTTCTATTACGTTGCTATAACAACAATGATTATTCACTTAATGTCCAATAAGGCTGTTCTATTACGTTGCTATAACAACAATGATTATTCATTGTATATGTTTGGTGAAGATTAGGGAAAGTAATGTGGAGTTCCCACCCCCCTTCTCCCCCCTCTCTCTTTCCCCTCCCTCCTCTCCCCCCTCTCTTTCTTCCTCTCTCTCTCTCCCCTCACTCTCTCTCTCCCCTCACTCCCCCCCCCCTCTCTCTCCCTACCCCCCCAGGTCTGGGTGAGATGGTGACAGAGACGGCCAGTTCCCCAGGTCCGTTTCGTAACGCCCAGATGTCCAAGGCGTCTCAGACACACAAGCTGAGGAAACTCAGAGCTCCGTCTAAATGCAGGGAGTGTGACAGTCTGGTGGTGTTCCACGGAGCAGAATGTGAAGAGGTGGAAATACAAGCTCACACACACACACACACACACACACACACACACACACACACACACACACACACACACACACACACACACACACACACACACACACACACACACACACACACACACACACACACACACATACACACACACACAAGCTGAGGAAACTCAGAGCTCCGTCTAAATGCAGGGAGTGTGATAGCACCCCCTATCCTAATATCTATCCTCCGATCTAATATCTATCATCCAGTCTAATATCTATCCTCCATATCTAATATCTATCCTCCAGTCTAATATCTATCCTCCTATCCTAATATCTATCCTCCAGTCTAATATCTATCCTCCAGTCTAATATATATCCTCCAGTCTAATATCTATCCTCCAGTCTAATATCTATCCTCCAGTCTAATATCTATCCTCCATATCTAATATCTATCCTCCAATCTAGGATCTATCCTCCAATCTAGGATCTATCCTCCGATCTAATATCTATCCTCCAGTCTAATATCTATCCTCCAATCTAGGATCTATCCTCCGATCTAATATCTATCCTCCAGTCTAATATCTATCCTCCATATCTAATATCTATCCTCCATATCTAATATCTATCCTCCAATCTAGGATCTATCCTCCAATCTAATATCTATCCTCCATATCTAATATCTATCCTCCAGTCTAATATCTATCCTCCATATCTAATATCTATCCTCCGATCTAATATCTATCCTCCGATCTAATATCTATCCTCCAGTCTAATATCTTTCCTCCAGTCTAATATCTATCCTCCATATCTAATATCTATCCTCCAATCTAGGATCTATCCTCCAATCTAATATCTATCCTCCATATCTAATATATATCCTCCAATCTAGGATCTATCCTCCAATCTAGGATCTATCCTCCAGTCTAATATCTATCCTCCAGTCTAATATCTATCCTCCAGTCTAATATCTATCCTCCAATCTTATCCTCCAGTCTAATATCTATCCTCCAATCTTATCCTCCGATCTAATATCTATCCTCCAGTCTAATATCTATCCTCCAGTCTAATATCTATCCTCCAGTCTCATATCTATCCTCCAGTCTAATATCTATCCTCCAGTCTAATATCTATCCTCCATATCTAATATCTATCATCCAGTCTAATATCTATCCTCCAGTCTAATATCTGTCTTCCAGTCTAATATCTCTCCTCCAATCTAAGTGTATTTCTCTCTCGGTCTACTGTCTCAGTGCTCCCTGGCCTGTCATAAGAAGTGTCTGGAGACTCTGGCCATCCAGTGTGGTCATAAGAAACTGCAGGGACGACTACAGCTGTTTGGGATAGACTTCACCCAGGCAGCGAAGAACAGCCCAGATGGGATCCCCTTCATCATCAGGAAGTGTACCTCTGAGATAGAGAACAGAGCGCTCAACCTCAAGGTAAAACCCATACTGTTATAAAGCCAAGGTATACTGTGTAACCATAACAACTGACATGTGTATATATACAGTCACCACTATAATTATTGGCACCCTTGATAAAGATACTGAGCTATATTCTACGCTCAAAAAACATGTCATTATTCTATTCTAATACAATCGCTTCGAGAAAGAGATGGGGTTGGAAATGATTGGATCCCCTGTTTTCAATACACCAGTACCCTCCCCTTGCGAGAACGACACTGAGCATTTAAAAAAAACACACACACACATTGGGAGGGATTTTAGACCGTTCCCCAGAATCTTTCCAGATCCTTGATATCCTTCGTCTGTTCTTATGGACTGGCCTCTTCAATTCAAACCACAGGTTTTTAATGGGGTTCAAGTCCAGAGACTGAGATGGCCATTGTAAAATGATTTTTGTGGTCAATTAACCGTTTCTTTGTGCATGTTGACGTGTGCTTGCGGTTATCGTCTTGCTGGAAGAGTCACTTGTGGCCAAGTTTCAGCCTCCTGGCAGAGGCGACCAGGTTTTGGGCAAAAATAATGATCCTGGTACTTGGTAAAGTTCATGATGACGTTGACCTTACGAAGAGCCCCAGATCCAAAATGACAAAACAAAATATCTGAGTAAATGTATAAAATATTAAGATTTATTTTTTGGAGCATACAATAATAGCTAAGTATTGGTATTACTTATTTTATACTTAAGCAATAAGAGAACCTCAGGAATTATCGTGTGACGAAAAGAATACATTAGTTTTATTTCATCTTTCCACCAGACAATTTAGTCCAGGCAGTTGTTAATTCTGAAGTTACTAACCAAACGGGCTGGTCGTTAATTATTTTAGGATGCTTTGAGTCATTCTAGTCACAGAGTCATTCTATTCATTTCATGTTGCCATGCCAAACAGATCGTTAGCATGTAGCTAGCTAGCTAGCAGACGTTCAATGATTACAAAAGACAAGAACTTCAATGAATAACTAATTAATGAATAATTTATAAATAGGCAACAAGAACGTCATCTAACCAGCTGATTTGTGAAGTCAATAAAATATTAATGAAGGATCGCTAGGCCATCTTTACTTCTCCTCTGCTAGCTAGCCAACTAAAGCTAACACACAATCACATCAAAGCAGGAGAAATGACAACAATCTATGCAAACTATGAAACCAAACTGTGCGTTTTGGTTTCTTTTACCTTTTCTATTGGAGATTTATTTCAATATATCCATTACAATGATGCTGATAAATGAATTCGCCTGGCTCATAGAAGCTGTCAGTCTTGTCACGTTTATATGCATGGCACGGTGGCCCAAAAACCTGCAACGTGTTGCCCAGGTCAGATAGGCACACAGTGAGGCTTATATTAACCCCCGTTGTACCAAAATAAATGCTAGGCTAATAGTATGGGGAAATATTGTGTTGACACTCTTTTTTCCAGGAGAGATTACGTTTATAAATTGACTGGCTGGGCTGTGGGACAGTGGATTCCAATGGAACTGTTAACAGGCATTACTCATGGAATGTGGGTGATTGTGGTGCTATAACTGTAAAAAGAGATTTAACTTGTTCAGATACACTCCCATTTAAATGATTTGCCATTCTCATAGTCTCTAATGTGCAATACATTAGTGCAATAACTGAAGCTAATGGGCTTTGATGTTGGTGATCTGGTGTATTGTGTGTGTGTTTGTCCAGGGAATCTACCGTGTGAACGGGGCTAAGTCTCGTGTGGAGAAGCTGTGTCAGGCGTTTGAGAACGGCAAAGACCTGGTAGAGCTCTCTGACCTCTCACCCCACGACATCGCCAACGTGCTCAAACTCTACTTGAGACAGGTGGGACACTGTCCATTTTCTGTTTGTTTTTTTCTCAACTAAAATGGTGATAAAGAGCATCCTTGTTTTACACCACTAGATCATTCTTATGTAATAATGTACAACACATTTCCCAAAGATCTTGATTGATTAATATCTTCTGTAGTTACCAGAGCCGTTGATCCTGTACCGCTACTATAATGACTTCATCGGATTGGCCAAGGAGAGCCAGAGGGTGATCATCGAAGAGAAGGCTGTAGCCAGGGTCCTCCAGGAACAGGGGAGGCCAGGGGGTGAACAACCCCGATCAGGAGGCACCCAGCCTGGGGTAGAGGGAGAGCAGCCTCCCCTGACGACCAGCCAACCTGGAGGAGAGCTGCCCAAACAGCCCAGTATCAAACTCAATAGAGTCATCTTTAAGATTAGAGACCTGTTACGACAGCTTCCTCCTGCACACTACAGGACCCTCCGCTTCCTCACGGCACACCTACATAGGTAAAGAGATGGGTGGAAGCACATGCAGGCACACCCCCCCTCATACACACCCCACCTCGCCCCCTCACCCCTCCCACACACCCCACCCCCCACCCCACTCTCCACATCCCCGTCACACACCCCACCTCACCCCCCCCTCACACCACCCCCTTACACTCACCCCCCCCCAAACACCTCACCCCTTCCACACACCCCACCCCCTCACCTCCCTCTCCACATCTCACCCCCTTCCCCTCACCCCCTCCCCCTCACCTCCCACCCAACCCCATGATTTATGTTATTTATCTCTTAGGGTGACGGAGCAGGCAGAGGAGAACAAGATGACAGCCAGTAATCTGGGCATTATCTTTGGCCCTACGCTGGTCAAACCCCGACAGACTGACGCAGAGGTCTCACTGTCTTCTCTGGTCGACTACCCCTACCAGGTGAGTTCCTGTTAATTCTAACCATACCAGGTGAGTTCCTGTTAATTCTAATTCTAACCATACCAGGTGAGTTCTAGTTAACCCTAACCCTACCAGGTATGTACCTGTAGACTACCCCTAACCCTACCAGGTATATGTACCTGTATACTACCCCTAACTCTACCAGGTATATACCTGTATACTAACCCTACCAGGTATATAATTCCTGTAGACTACCCGTAACCATACCAGGTATATATACCTGTAGACTACCCCTAACCCTACCAGGTATGTACCTGTATACTACCCCTACCAGGTATGTACCTGTATACTAACCCTACCAGGTATATGTACCTGTATACTAACCCTACCAGGTATATGTACCTGTATACTAACCTTACCAGGTGTATGTACCTGTATACTACCCCTAACCCTACCAGGTATATGTACCTGTATACTAACCCTACCAGGTATGTACCTGTATACTAACCCTACCAGGTGTATGTACCTGTATACTAACCCTACCAGGTATATGTACCTGTATACTAACCTTACCAGTTGTATGTACCTGTATACTAACCCTACCAGGTATATGTACCTGTATACTAACCCTACCAGGTATGTACCTGTATACTAACCCTACCAGGTGTACGTAACTGTATACTAACCCTACCAGGTATATGTACCTGTATACTAACCCTACCAGGTGTATGTACCTGTATACTAACCCTACCAGGTGTATGTACCTGTATACTAACCCTACCAGGTGTATGTACCTGTATACTAACCCTACCAGGTGTATGTACCTGTATACTAACCCTACCAGGTGTATGTACCTGTATACTAACCCTACCAGGTGTATGTACCTGTATACTAACCCTACCAGGTATATGTACCTGTATACTAACCCTACCTGTATACTAACCCTACCAGGTATATGTACCTGTATACTAACCCTAACCCTACCAGGTATGTACCTGTATACTAACCCTACCAGGTATATGTACCTGTATACTAACCCTACCAGGTATATGTACCTGTATACTAACCTTACCAGGTGTATGTACCTGTATACTAACCCTACCAGGTATATGTACCTGTATACTAACCTTACCAGGTGTATGTACCTGTATACTAACCCTACCAGGTATATGTACCTGTAGACTAACCCTACCTGTATACTAACCCTACCTGTATACTAACCCTACCAGGTATATGTACCTGTATACTAACCCTACCAGGTATATATTCCTGTAGACTACCCCTAACCCTACCAGGTGTATGTACCTTTATACTAACCCTACCAGGTATATGTACCTGTATACTAACCCTACCAGGTATATGTACCTGTATACTAACCCCACCAGGTATATATTCCTGTAGACTACCCCTAACCCTACCAGGTATATGTACCTGTATACTAACCCTACCAGGTGTATGTACCTGTATACTAACCCTACCAGGTGTATGTACCTGTATACTAACCCTACCAGGTATATATACCTGTATACTAACCCTACCAGGTATATGTACCTGTATACTAACCCTACCAGGTATACGTACCTGTATACTAACCCTACCAGGTGTATGTACCTGTAGACTAACCCTACCAGGTGTATGTACCTGTAGACTAACCCTACCAGGTGTATGTACCTGTATACTAACCCTACCAGGTATACGTACCTGTATACTAACCCTACCAGGTGTATGTACCTGTAGACTAACCCTACCAGGTGTATGTACCTGTAGACTAACTCTACCTGTATACTAACCCTACCAGGTGTATGTACCTGTAGACTAACTCTACCTGTATACTAACCCTACCAGGTGTATGTACCTGTATACTAACCCTACCAGGTGTATGTACCTGTAGACTAATCCTACCTGTATACTAACCCTACCAGGTATATGTACCTGTATACTAACCCTACCAGGTGTATGTACCTGTAGACTAACCCTACCTGTATACTAACCCTACCAGGTATATGTACCTGTATACTAACCCTACCAGGTGTATGTACCTGTAGACTAACCCTACCTGTATACTAACCCTACCAGGTATATGTACCTGTATACTAACCCTACCAGGTGTATGTACCTGTAGACTAACCCTACCTGTATACTAACCCTACCAGGTATATGTACCTGTATACTAACCCTACCAGGTGTATGTACCTGTAGACTAACCCTACCTGTATACTAACCCTACCAGGTATATGTACCTGTATACTAACCCTACCAGGTGTATGTACCTGTAGACTAACCCTACCTGTATACTAACCCTACCAGGTATATGTACCTGTATACTAACCCTACCAGGTGTATGTACCTGTAGACTAACCCTACCTGTATACTAACCCTACCAGGTATATGTACCTGTATACTAACCCTACCAGGTGTATGTACCTGTAGACTAACCCTACCTGTATACTAACCCTACCAGGTATATGTACCTGTATACTAACCCTACCAGGTATATGTACCTGTATACTAACCCTACCAGGTATATGTACCTGTATACTAACCCTACCAGGTATATGTACCTGTATACTAACCCTACCAGGTATATGTACCTGTATACTAACCCTACCAGGTATATGTACCTGTATACTAACCCTACCAGGTATACGTACCTGTATACTAACCCTACCAGGTATATGTACCTGTATACTAACCCTACCAGGTATATGTACCTGTATACTAACCCTACCAGGTATACGTACCTGTATACTAACCTTACCAGGTATACGTACCTGTATACTAACCCTAACCCTACCAGGTATACGTACCTGTAGACTACCCCCTTGTTATTTTATAACAGTGTTGCCTGTGAAAGAACTTGAAAACATCTAAATGATAAACGTTTGCTTTGTCCCCTTTATTGACTGTTGTCACTCCCAGGCTCTGATGGTGGAGCTGCTGGTACGTCACTTCCAGGTGATCTTTGACTTGTCCAGCCCCTCTTCCTACCCCCCCACCACCACCTCCACTGTGGGCCAGTCCTCCCCCCAACTCACCCCTCAGGAGAAGGAGCAGAGACTCAGCCCCTCCTCCTACCCCCCCACCACCACCACCTCCACGGTGGGCCAGTCCTCCCCCCGACTCACCCCTCAGGAGAAGGAGCAGAGACTCAGCCGCCACTCCACCTCCCTGCTCGACATGAAGGAGGTGAGGAGGTCCAAGTGTCTTTTAATGATTCAACCGGTTATGCAAAGGGAGGAGGTGAACTCTGAAGTCTCAGGAGCAGTTGGGGGGAGGGATCAGGGTTCATTAGGATCAGAACTTTTTATTATACCAATCAAAGCATAGTATGAGGTTGTATGAGGGTGTATGAGGGTGTATGAGGTTGTATGAGGTTGTATGAGGGTGCATGAGGGTGTATGAGGTTGCATGAGGGTGTATGAGGTTGCATGAGGTTGCATGAGGGTGCATGAGGGTGCATGAGGGTGCATGAGGGTGTATGAGGTTGTGTGATGTTGTATGAGGGTGTATGTAAAGATTGGCCACCTTGGTTAGAATCAATTGACCGTTTATCTTTGTGGTCGTTCTGTGATGGTCCTAACCGTCTCCAAGCAGAGTGCCAAAGTCGACAAGAGGCACTCGTCAGTCATCCAGTCCTCTCAAACCCTGGATGATGTGAGGGAGGTGAAGACAGACAGGACAGGACCAGACAGGAGAGAGTTAACAGCCGGCTCCTCCTCCTCTGCTGCCGGCTCCTCCTCCTCTGCTGCTGGCTCCTCCTCCTCCTCCTCTGCTGCTGGCTCTGCCTCGGTTAGTTGGTTTGTTTCTGAGTGAGAGAGTGAAATAGTGAGAGAGTGATTAATTTAGTTATGAAATGTATTTCAACAAGGACAATGCACATAAATGTACTTTTCAGGTTCAACATCGATGCTAAAGTGTCAGAGTTAGGAGAAGTTAGCAACGCAACACAACACATTTCTTTTGTCCCGTAGGTTCAGAGATCTACCCTGGTGTTTGGCCGTCCCAGCCTCAACCTCTCCTCCTCTGCTACGGCCCCGAAGGTCCAGCTCCGGCCCCAGCGTGCTAGAATCCTGTCTCGACCAATCAGCATGCCCCTGGAACGCTTGCCCCTCCCCACCCCTTCACAGGTCACCACCCATCATTTTAACTGCTGTTGTATTCATTGTACATATTGTAATTGTCTTGTGATTGTTTTTTAATGTTGTGTACTATTGTTTTTTAACGATGGCTGTAAGGATGATAAACCTTCATGGGGATTAAATATAGTACACTCATCTCATCTCTCAGGTGCTCGACAGAAACAGCCGTAACAACAACGCTGCAATCACGATGGATCCCACCGCTAACACCATCGTGGAGTCAGCCGAGCCGGAGAAGCCTCGGATTGGTGGGGGGTCAAGGGTCAGTACCTATTACATCGACACCCAGCAGGCCGTGCAGCGGAGGCCCTGGGACAGGAAGTACAAACACTACGACGTCACGCCACGCACCGCCATGATCATGGCTAACTTACCGCCGGCCGGTACTAACCCTGGCCCAAAACCGGGGAAACAGCCAACGATGCCGACACAACTGCCCGTGTCTGGGCCAACCAGCTCTGCTCTCCCATCCAATAGTAGTTTCAGCACTATATTCCCCTACAGCCCATACACAGTGTCGCTGAAGGCTGGCCAGGCGTCCACAAGAGACAGAGAGGAGACTAAGGACAGGTCTGCTGCTGGAGGTGGTGGGGAGACCAGAACATCTACCAACTCCCCCATAAAGTTCAGACAACCAAGGATTCTGCAGCCTCCACCCGGAACCTTCTATAAGCCTTCTGGTTATTCAGGCGCCAGAGGCTGGCCATCATTAAGTACCTCTGGGACCACTAGCCTCACCAAAATGTCCCCAACTTGTCCTACTGTTAAAGCCTCTTCCCAGACTTCTCCTACAGTTAAAACCTCTTCCCAGACTTCTCCTACAGTTAAAACCTCTTCCCAGACTTCTCCTACAGTTAAAACCTCTTCCCAGACTTCTCCTACAGTTAAAACCTCTTCCCAGACTTCTCCTACAGTTAAAACCTCTTCCCAGACTTCTCCTACTGTTAAAACCTCTTTCCAGACATCTCCTACTGTTAAAACCTCTTCCCAGACTTCTCCTACAGTTAAAACCTCTTCCCAGACTTCTCCTACTGTTAAAACCTCTTCCCAGACTTCTCCTACTGTTAAAACCTCTTCCCAGACTTCTCCTACAGTTAAAACCTCTTCCCAGACATCTCCTACTGTTAAAACCTTCCCAACCTCCCCTACTGTCACTGCTCCTCTCCCCCTCTCTTCCTCCCAATCCTCCAGCATGACTTTCTCCTCTTCTCCTATGGTTACCACCACTACCCCATCCCCTACTGCCACATACATCCTTCAAACCTCACACCTCCCCACACACACCCTACAGGACTCTGTGGACAGCTCTGTTAGTGTTGACCCCGAGGTCACGACCTCCGCCGACCTTTCCCCCCGCCAGTCCCCTCCCCCCAGCAGCCCGGAGGACCCCAGCCCGCCCGAGGTCGTCCCGCTGCAACAAAGACTGAGACCCCGGCCCAGACCCGGCGCTCGCCTGCAGGAGTTAGAACACAGAGAGGCCCATTTTGTCTGAACCGTAAGAGTAGACTTCAGTAGTCTGATATCATCACACACAGACAGGGCCACTTCCTGCTTACAAAAAGACTACTGGTATGTCTTTATGAATAGGGAGGGCATCGCTTGGGAAGAACCAATGGTGGAACTGTTGGGAGATACAGTGCCCTTGCGAAAGTATTCGGCCCCCTTGAACTTTGCGACCTTTTGCCACATTTCAGGCTTCAAACATAAAGATATAAAACTGTATTTTTTGTGAAGAATCAACAACAAGTGGGACACAATCATGAAGTGGAACGACATTTATTGGATATTTCAAACTTTTTTAACAAATCAAAAAACGGAAAAATTGGGCGTGCAAAATGGGCCGTATACTTCCTCAAGGCAATGTATTTGGGAGAACGTTGATGTCTGTAAGCTGGAAGTTGTCCCCACTGTGTATGATGATGTCATACTGCTGTCTACCTTTGAAGCCAGATATATTTTGTCTGTGTGTGTGTACAGTGTGTGTGTACAGTGTGTACAGTGTGTGTACAGTGTGCAGTGTGTGTGTGTACAGTGTGCAGTGTGTGTGTGTACAGTGTGCAGTGTGTGTGCGTACGGTGTGTGCAGTGTGTGTACAGTGTACAGTGTGTGTACAGTGTGTGTGTGTGTGTGTACAGTGTGTGTGTGTAAATATGTTGTTACTGTGTATCTCTGTACCATATTATATATTGGGGGGGAACAGGACTATTATATTGACGCCAAGACAAGATGTGTGAAAGGAACCCACTGAACGTGTTACATTACACGTGTTTCATATATTCTATGTTTACAGTCCTTACAAACAGAAGCATGATCTGTGAACAGTCGCTCCCTAGACATTTGGAACAAGCATTTAGTTATTAGTTATTCAATCTATTGCAGATACAGGATTTCCAGATAGCAGCGGAAAAACTTTTATATCAAAGGTTAATTTTCACGTGCAGCTGTCCATTTCTGTGTGCCAGTGTCAACTCCATCCATTTATTTGCTGCTATGCAAATCAAATGCACTTCTCAAACCGCTATCCAGAAACCCACTATCTGCAATGAATTGAATCCTGTATAAGTTACTGTGTGATGTCTGTCCTGGTCAATACTACCTGTTACATCTCATGGTCAACACTGCCTGTTTTTGTTACAAATAGGATCTATCTGCCATTACTGCCATGTCATCAATAGATTCTACCTGCCATCAATAGATTCTATCTGCCAATACTGCCATGTTATCAATAGATTATATCTGCCAATACTGCCATGTCATCAATAGATTCTATCTGCCAATACTGCCATGTTATCAATAGATTATATCTGCCATTACTGCCATGTCATCAATAGATTCTACCTGTCATTACTGCCATGTCATCAATAGATTCTACCTGTCATCAATAGATTCTACCTGTCATCAATAGATTCTACCTGTCATCAATAGATTCTATCTGTCATCAATAGATTCTACCTGTCATCAATAGATTCTCTGTCATCAATAGATTCTACCTGCCATTACTGCCATGCCATCAATAGATTCTACCTGCCATTACTGCCATGTCATCAATAGTTTCTACCTGTCATTACTGCCATGTCATCAATAGATTCTACCTGTCATTACTGCCATGTCATCAATAGATTCTACCTGCCATTACTGCCATGTCATCAATAGATTCTACCTGTCATCTATAGATTATACCTGCCATTACTGCCATGTCATCAATAGATTCTACCTGCCATTACTGCCATGTCATCTATAGATTCTATCTGCCATCAATAGATTCTACCTGCCATTACTGCCATGTCATCAATAGATTCTACCTGCCATTACTGCCATGTTATCAATAGATTCTACCTGTCATTACTGCCATGTTATCAATAGATTGTATCTGCCATCAATAGATTCTACCTGCCATTACTGCCATGTTA
This sequence comes from Oncorhynchus gorbuscha, assembly GCF_021184085.1. Lineage (NCBI taxonomy): Eukaryota > Metazoa > Chordata > Actinopteri > Salmoniformes > Salmonidae > Oncorhynchus > Oncorhynchus gorbuscha. The sequence goes on along the minus strand of NC_060194.1, from coordinate 47,125,373 downwards.
TCAATAGATTGCATCTGCCATCAATAGATTCTACCTGCCATTACTGCCATGTCATCAATAGATTCTATCTGCCATTACTGCCATGTCATCAATAGATTCTACCTGCCATTACTGCCATGTCATCAATAGATTCTACCTGCCATTACTGCCATGTCATCAATAGATTCTACCTGCCATTACTGCCATGTCATCAATAGATTCTACCTGCCATTACTGCCATGTCATCTATAGATTCTACCTGCCATTACTGCCATGTCATCTATAGATTCTACCTGTCATTACTGCCATGTCAGCAATAGATTCTACCTGTCATTACTGCCATGTCATCAATAGATTCTACCTGCCATTACTGCCATGTCATCTATAGATTCTACCTGCCATTACTGCCATGTCATCAATAGATTCTACCTGCCATTACTGCCATGTCATCAATAGATTCTACCTGCCATCAATAGATTCTATCTGCCATCAATAGATTCTACCTGCCATTACTGCCATGTCATCAATAGATTCTACCTGCCATTACTGCCATGTCATCAATAGATTCTACCTGTCATCAATAGATTCTATCTGTCATCAATAGATTCTACCTGCCATTACTGCCATGTCATCTATAGATTCTACCTGCCATTACTGCCATGTCATCAATAGATTCTACCTGCCATTACTGCCATGTCATCAATAGATTCTACCTGCCATCAATAGATTCTACCTGCCATTACTGCCATGTCATCAATAGATTCTACCTGCCATTACTGCCATGTCATCAATAGATTCTACCTGTCATCAATAGATTCTATCTGCCATCAATAGATTCTACCTGCCATTACTGCCATGTCATCAATAGATTCTATCTGCCATCAATAGATTCTACCTGCCATTACTGCCATGTCATCAATAGATTCTACCTGCCATTACTGCCATGTCATCAATAGATTCTACCTGCCATTACTGCCATGTCATCAATAGATTCTATCTGTCATCAATAGATTCTATCTGCCATCAATAGATTCTACCTGCCATTACTGCCATGTCATCTATAGATTCTACCTGCCATTACTGCCATGTCATCAATAGATTCTACCTGCCATTACTGCCATGTCATCAATAGATTCTACCTGCCATTACTGCCATGTCATCAATAGATTCTACCTGTCATCTATAGATTCTATCTGCCATCAATAGATTCTATCTGTCATCAATAGATTCTACCTGCCATTACTGCCATGTCATCAATAGATTCTATCTGCCATTACTGCCATGTCATCAATAGATTCTACCTGTCATCAATAGATTCTACCTGCCATTACTGCCATGTCATCAATAGATTCTATCTGTCATCAATAGATTCTATCTGCCATCAATAGATTCTACCTGCCATTACTGCCATGTCATCAATAGATTCTATCTGTCATCAATAGATTCTATCTGTCATCAATAGATTCTACCTGCCATTACTGCCATGTCATCAATAGATTCTACCTGTCATCAATAGATTCTATCTGTCATCAATAGATTCTACCTGCCATTACTGCCATGTCATCAATAGATTCTATCTGTCATCAATAGATTCTATCTGCCATCAATAGATTCTACCTGCCATTACTGCCATGTCATCAATAGATTCTACCTGTCATCAATAGATTCTATCTGTCATCAATAGATTCTACCTGCCATTACTGCCATGTCATCAATAGATTCTACCTGCCATTACTGCCATGTCATCAATAGATTCTACCTGCCATTACTGCCATGTCATCAATAGATTCTACCTGCCATTTCTGCCATGTCATCAATAGATTCTACCTGCCATTACTGCCATGTCATCTATAGATTCAACCTGCCATTACTGCCATGTCATCTATAGATTCAACCTGCCATTACTGCCATGTCATCTATAGATTCAACCTGCCATTACTGCCATGTCAGCAATAGATTCTACCTGCCATTACTGCCATGTCAGCAATAGATTCTACCTGCCATTACTGCCATGTCAGCAATAGATTCTACCTGTCATCTATAGATTCTATCTGTCATCAATAGATTCTATCTGCCATCAATAGATTCTATCTGCCAATACTGCCATGTCAGCAATAGATTCTATCTGTCATCAATAGATTCTATCTGCCATCAATAGATTCTATCTGCCATCAATAGATTCTATCTGCCATCAATAGATTCTATCTGCCAATACTGCCATGTCATCATAAATTGGAACATTTTTGGGAGTTCCAAAATTGAGCTGGAATGAAGTTACACTTCTCAAAATTATCATAGCATCAAGTCCTTGTCTTAATGTTACAGAGAAGCATTTCATTTGTTTTGTTGGGAGTTAAATACCTGTTATTATATGTTAGTATTTACTTGTCCATTTACACAGTACATGAAATGTTCTACTTTGTTCCTGTATTGTATGTCATGTGATTTGATTCCAGCTACATTAATTAAGCACTTACTTCATTCAGGTCAAATGTTTTTATGTTTTCCAAACGTTGTTTAAACATGTATGTCATCGCAATACATTCCACAGAGAAGAGATGGAAGCATTTTATTAAGTTTCAACATTTAAAAAAATATATAATAATAATAATTCACCCATATTGCTGTTCGGATTATAATAATCTAAATCGTATGTATCTATATCTGTTTTATTTTAATTTTAAATATGTGACATATAAACTGCAAGGTTTTGTTTCAGTAAATTGTTTGTAACTACAAAAAAAGACCAAATGCAAAAAATGTCTTGCATTAAATTAAAGTATAGTTGACAGTTTTGAGTGTTGACATTTATTTTATTATTATGTCCAAATAACTAATGTTCAATACATGAATATATACAGTACCAGTTATATATATATATGATTGTAACCCTTTGCCATAGTGCACGTTCCACCATACAGGTGATTATATTCTGCCTGTTAAGCCCTTATCACCCTCCTAAAGCCTAATTACTTATGTCACCTGCCCTTTCCAAAGTCTTACATGACTCAACAGAACCACTCAGTCCAGTTTAGGTAGCTGTATGACTCAACAGAACCACTCGGTTCAGGTAGCTATATGACTCAACAGAACCACTCAGTCCAGTTTAGGTGGCTATATGACTCAACAGAACCTCTCAATTCAGTTTAGGTAGCTATATGACTCAACAGAACCACTCGGTTCAGGTAGCTATATGACTCAACAGAACCACTCAGTCCAGTTCAGGTAGCTATATGACTCAACAGAACCACTCGGTTCAGGTAGCTATATAACTCAACAGAACCACTCGGTTCAGGTATCTATATGACTCAACAGAACCACTCGGTTCAGGTAGCTATATAACACAACAGAACCGCTAAGTTCAGGTAGCTATATGACACAACAGAACCACTCGGTTCAGGTAGCTATATGACTCAACAGAACCACTCGGTTCAGGTAGCTATATGACTCAACAGAACCACTCGGTTCAGGTAGCTATATGACTCAACAGAACCACTCGGTTCAGTTCAGGTATCTATATGACTCAACACACACCTGATGGTAGTCCAAACCCCCAACACATCTTTACCTAACACCTAGGCCCCCAACACATCTTTACCTAACACCTAGACCCCCAACACATCTTTACCTTACACATCTTTACCTAACACCTAGGCCCCAACACACCTTTACCTACCACCTAGGCCGCCAACACATCTTTATCTAACACCTAGGCCCCCAACACATCTTTACCTAACACCTAGGCCCCAACACACCTTTACCTACCACCTAGGCCCCCAACACATCTTTATCTAACACCTAGGCCCCCAACACACCTTTACCTAACACCTAGGCCCCAACACATCTTTATCTAACACCTAGGCCCCCAACACATCTTTACCTAACACCTAGGCCCCCAACACATCTTTACCTAACACCTAGGCCCCCAACACATCTTTATCTAACACCTAGGCCCCCAACACACCTTTACCTAACACCTATGCCCCAACACATCTTTATCTAACACCTAGGCCCCCAACACATCTTTACCTAACACCTAGGCCCCCAACACATCTTTACCTAACACCTAGGCCCCCAACACATCTTTACCTAACACCTAGGCCCCCAACACATCTTTATCTAACACCTAGGCCCCAACACATCTTTATCTAACATCTAGGCCCCCAACACATCTTTACCTAACACCTAGGCCCCCAACACATCTTAACCTAACACCTAGGCCCCCAACACATCTTTACCTAACATCTAGGCCCCCAACACATCTTTACCTAACACCTAGGCCCCCAACACATCTTTACCTAACACCTACAGTTGAAGTCGTAAGTTTACATACACTCAGGTTGGAGTCATTAAAACTCGTTATTCAACCACTCCACAAATGTCTTATCAACAAACTATAGTTTTGGCAAGTCGGTTAGGACATCTATGTTGTGCATGACACAAGTCATTTATCCAGCAATTGTTTACAGACAGATTATTTCACTTATAATACACTGTATCACAATTCCAGTGGGTCAGAAGTTTACATACACTAAGTTGACTGTGCCTTTAAACAGCTTGGAAAATTCCAGAAAATGATGTCATGGCTTTAGAAGCTTCTGATTTGTGTCAATTGGAGGTGTACCTGTGGATGTATTTCAAGGCCTACCTTCAAACTCAGTGACTTTTTGCTTGACATCATAGGAAAATCAAAAGAAATCAGCCAAGACCTCCACAAGTCTGATTCATCCTTGGGAGAAATGTCCAAATGCCTGAAGGTACCGCATTCATCTGTACAAACAATAGTACCCAAGTATAAAACACCATGGGACCACGCAGACGTCATACCCCTCAGGAAGGAGACGCGTTCTGTCTCCTAGAGATGAACGTACTGTGGTGTGAAAAGTGCAAATCAATCCCAGAACAACAGCAAAGGACCTTGTGAAGATGCTGGAAGAAACAGGTACAAAAGTATCTATATCCACAGTAAATCAAGTCCTATATTGACATAACCTGAAAGGCCACTCAGCAAGGAAGAAGCCTCTGCTCCAAAACCACCATAAAAAAGGCCAGACTACGGTTTGCAACTGCACATGGGGACAAAGATCGTACTTTTTGGAGATATGTCCTCTGGTCTGATGAAACAAACATTGAACTGTTTGGCCATAATGACCATCGTTATGTTTGGAAGAAATAGGGGGAGGCTTGCAAGCTGAAGAACACGCTTTGGATAAAAGCGTCTGCTAAATGGCATATATTATTATATTATTATTAACACCATCCCAACTGTGAAGCACGGGGGTGGCAGCATCATGTTGTGGGGTTGCTTTTCTGCAGGAGGGACTGGTTCACTTCACGAAATAGTTGGCATCATGATGAAAGAAAAGGATGTGGATATATTGAAGCAACATCTCAAGACATCTGTCAGGAAGTTAAAGCTTGATCTCAAATGGGTCTTCCAAATGGACAAATGGACAAAGTTGTGGCAAAATGGCTTAAGGACAACAAAGTCAAGGTATTGGAGTGGCCATCACAAAGCCCTGGCCTCAATCCTATAGAAAATGTGTGGGCAGAACTGAAAAAGCGTGTGCGAGCAAGGAGGCCTACAAACCTGACTCAGTTCCACCAGCTCTGTCAGGAGGAATGGGCCAAAATTCACCCAACTTATTGTGGGAATCTTGTGGAAGACTACCTGAAACGTTTGACCCAAGTTAAGCAATTTAAAGGCAATGCTACCGAATACTAATTGAGTGTATGTAAACTTCTGACCCACTGGGAATGTGATGAAATAAATAAAAGCTGAAATAAATAATTCTCTCTACTATTATTCTGACATTTCACATTCTTAAAATAAAGTGGTGATCCTAACTGACCTAAGACATGACATTTTTACTTGGATTAAATTGTGAAAACACTGAGTTTAAATGTATTTGGCTAAGGTGTATGTAAACTTCCGACTTCAACTGTAGCTCCCCAGCACAGCCATTTAACTCCTAAACATCACTACTCAAACAACGTGATAACAACTTCAACAACCCCACAGCCCCTCATGTTTAGTCAATGATTCGTCACAGCTACAGGTCTGAAACAAAATGGATGACTGTTTTTCTTTTCTGTTGCTCCTGTGGCTGTGCATGTTGAGCTGCCTCAGGACTAGGACGAGGAGATTAAGGGAATGGGATTAAGGAGGAGTGTTACTAACCTGGAAGAAGACAGCTGCCTTTATGCAGACAACAGTAAAGAGAGGAGAGGAGCGGCAACTGGGACTGAAGAAGAGAGAAGAGAGGTAATTGGGACTGAAGAGAAGAGCAGTAAACTGAGACTTTTAATTTAACCCGAACAAATTGTTATTTCCAATGACAGCCTAGGAACAGTGAGTTAACTGCCTTGTTCAACAGATTTGTACCTTGTCAGCTCAGGGATTCAATCTTGCAACCTTTCGGCTACTAGTCCAAAGCTTTATCCCATAGGCTACTGTTCTGCCGACTGAAGAAAAGATTGGTAACTGGGACTGAAGAGAAGAGAGATAACTGGGACTGAAGAGAAGAGAGATAACTGGGACTGAAGAGAAGAGAGATAACTGGGACTGAAGAGAAGAGAGATAACTGGGACTGAAGAGAAGATAACTGGGACTGAAGAGAAGATAACTGGGACTGAAGAGAAGATAACTGGGACTGAAGAGAAGAGAGATAACTGGGACTGAAGAGAAGAGAGAACTGGGACTGAAGAGTAGAGCCGTAACTGGGACTGAAGAGAAGAGAGAGAACTGGGACTGAAGAGAAGAGAGGTAACTGGGACTGAAGAGAAGAGAGATAACTGGGACTGAAGAGAAGAGAGGTAACTGGGACTGAAGAGAAGAGGGATAACTGGGACTGAAGAGAAGAGAGATAACTGGGACTGAAGAGAAGAGAGATAACTGGGACTGAAGAGAAGAGAGATAACTGGGACCGAAGGAAAGATGGGTAACTGGGACTGATGAGAAGAGCTTTACCTACAGCTTCAACGTCTGGGATTATATTGCCTTTATTACATTATTTCTCTAGATGTATGATTTCTCCATCTGTCTCCTAGAGGTAAGGATGTAATTGGTTTTTGTCTTGGTAGATGAGTTCACTGTATAGGGTCAAGCAGTCCATGGGTCAAATGGACAACTTATAAGGCCCTAAATCATTTATAATTCACCTTAAACAAACTATACCGTATTGACATTCAGGCATAGGGATTACATTCCTGTGTTGAATGTTTATCATGTCTCTGGACAGGGCTAGTTACTGTGTTGATTCTTTATCATGTCTCTGGACAGGGCTAGTTACTGTGTTGATTCTTTATCATGTCTCTGGACAGGGCTAGTTACTGTGTTGATTCGTTATCATGTCTCTGGACAGGGCTAGTTACTGTGTTGATTCTGTATCATGTCTCTGGACAGGGCTAGTTACTGTGTTGATTCTGTATCATGTCTCTGGACAGGGCTAGTTACTGTGTTGATTCAGGGCTAGTTACTGTGTTGATTCAGGGCTAGTTAATGTGTTGATTCAGGGCTAGTTACTGTGTTGATTCAGGGCTAGTTACTGTGTTGATTCAGGGCTAGTTACTGTGTTGATTCAGGGCCAGTTATGTGTTGATTCAGAGCCAGTTACTGTGTTGATTCAGGGCTAGTTACTGTGTTGATTCAGGGCTAGTTAATGTGTTGATTCAGGGCTAGTTACTGTGTTGATTCAGGGCTAGTTACTGTGTTGATTCAGGGCTAGTTACTGTGTTGATTCAGGGCCAGTTATGTGTTGATTCAGAGCCAGTTATGTGTTGATTCAGGGCTAGTTACTGTGTTGATTCAGGGCTAGTTACTGTGTTGATTCAGGGCTAGTTACTGTGTTGATTCAGGACTAGTTACTGTGTTGATTCAGGGCTAGTTACTGTGTTGATTCAGGGCCAGTTACTGTGTTGATTCAGGACTAGTTACTGTGTTGATTCAGGGCTAGTTACTGTGTTGATTCAGGGCTAGTTACTGTGTTGATTCAGAGCCAGTTACTGTGTTGATTCAGGGCTAGTTACTGTGTTGATTCAGGGCTAGTTACTGTGTTGATTCAGGGCCAGTTACTGTGTTGATTCAGGACTAGTTACTGTGTTGATTCAGGGCTAGTTACTGTGTTGATTCAGGGCCAGTTACTGTGTTGATTCAGGACTAGTTACTGTGTTGATTCAGGGCTAGTTACTGTGTTGATTCAGGGCCAGTTACTGTGTTGATTCAGGGCCAGTTACTGTGTTGATTCAGGGCTAGTTACTGTGTTGATTCAGGGCTAGTTACTGTGTTGATTCAGGGCCAGTTACTGTGTTGATTCAGGACTAGTTACTGTGTTGATTCAGGGCTAGTTACTGTGTTCAGGCTAGTTACTGTGTTGATTCAGGGCTGTGTTGATTCAGGGCTTACTGTGTTGATTCAGGGCTAGTTACTGTGTTGATTCAGGGCTAGTTACTGTGTTGATTCAGGGCTAGTTACTGTGTTGATTCAGGGCTAGTTACTGTGTTGATTCAGGGCTAGTTACTGTGTTGATTCAGGGCTAGTTACTGTGTTGATTCAGGGCTAGTTACTGTGTTGATTCAGGGCTAGTTACTGTGTTGATTCAGGGCTAGTTACTGTGTTGATTCAGGGCTAGTTACTGTGTTGATTCAGGGCTAATTACTGTGTTGATTCAGGGCTAGTTACTGTGTTGATTCAGGGCTTGTTACTGTGTTGATTCAGGGCTTGTTACTGTGTTGATTCAGGGCTAGTTACTGTGTTGATTCAGGGCTAGTTACTGTGTTGATTCAGGGCCAGTTACTGTGTTGATTCAGGACTAGTTACTGTGTTGATTCAGGGCTAGTTACTGTGTTGATTCAGGGCTATTTACTGTGTTGATTCAGGGCTAGTTACTGTGTTGATTCAGGGCTTGTTACTGTGTTGATTCAGGGCTTGTTACTGTGTTGATTCAGGACTAGTTACTGTGTTGATTCAGGGCTAGTTACTGTGTTGATTCAGGGCCAGTTACTGTGTTGATTCAGGACTAGTTACTGTGTTGATTCAGGGCTAGTTACTGTGTTGATTCAGGGCCAGTTACTGTGTTGATTCAGGACTAGTTACTGTGTTGATTCAGGGCTAGTTACTGTGTTGATTCAGGGCCAGTTAAGTGTTGATTCAGAGCCAGTTACTGTGTTGATTCAGGGCTAGTTACTGTGTTGATTCAGGGCTAGTTACTGTGTTGATTCAGGGCCAGTTACTGTGTTGATTCAGGACTAGTTACTGTGTTGATTCAGGGCTAGTTACTGTGTTGATTCAGGGCTAGTTACTGTGTTGATTCAGGGCTAGTTACTGTGTTGATTCAGGGCTAGTTACTGTGTTGATTCAGGGCTAGTTACTGTGTTGATTCAGGGCTTGTTACTGTGTTGATTCAGGGCTAGTTACTGTGTTGATTCAGGGCTAGTTACTGTGTTGATTCAGGGCTAGTTACTGTGTTGATTCAGGGCTAGTTACTGTGTTGATTCAGGGCTAGTTACTGTGTTGATTCAGGGCTAGTTACTGTGTTGATTCAGGGCTAGTTACTGTGTTGATTCAGGGCTAATTACTGTGTTGATTCAGGGCTAGTTACTGTGTTGATTCAGGGCTTGTTACTGTGTTGATTCAGGGCTTGTTACTGTGTTGATTCAGGGCTAGTTACTGTGTTGATTCAGGGCCAGTTACTGTGTTGATTCAGGGCCAGTTACTGTGTTGATTCAGGACTAGTTACTGTGTTGATTCAGGGCTAGTTACTGTGTTGATTCAGGGCTATTTACTGTGTTGATTCAGGGCTATTTACTGTGTTGATTCAGGGCTTGTTACTGTGTTGATTCAGGGCTTGTTACTGTGTTGATTCAGGGCTAGTTACTGTGTTGATTCAGGGCTAGTTACTGTGTTGATTCAGGGCCAGTTACTGTGTTGATTCAGGACTAGTTACTGTGTTGATTCAGGGCTAGTTACTGTGTTGATTCAGGGCCAGTTACTGTGTTGATTCAGGACTAGTTACTGTGTTGATTCAGGGCTAGTTACTGTGTTGATTCAGGGCCAGTTATGTGTTGATTCAGAGCCAGTTACTGTGTTGATTCAGGGCTAGTTACTGTGTTGATTCAGGGCTAGTTACTGTGTTGATTCAGGGCCAGTTACTGTGTTGATTCAGGACTAGTTACTGTGTTGATTCAGGGCTAGTTACTGTGTTGATTCAGGGCTAGTTACTGTGTTGATTCAGGGCTAGTTACTGTGTTGATTCAGGGCTAGTTACTGTGTTGATTCAGGGCTAGTTACTGTGTTGATTCAGGGCTTGTTACTGTGTTGATTCAGGGCTAGTTACTGTGTTGATTCAGGGCTAGTTACTGTGTTGATTCAGGGCTAGTTACTGTGTTGATTCAGGGCTAGTTACTGTGTTGATTCAGGGCTAGTTACTGTGTTGATTCAGGGCTAGTTACTGTGTTGATTCAGGGCTTGTTACTGTGTTGATTCAGGGCTTGTTACTGTGTTGATTCAGGGCTAGTTACTGTGTTGATTCAGGGCTAGTTACTGTGTTGATTCAGGGCTAGTTACTGTGTTGATTCAGGGCTAGTTACTGTGTTGATTCAGGGCTAGTTACTGTGTTGATTCAGGGCTAGTTACTGTGTTGATTCAGGGCCAGTTACTGTGTTGATTCAGGGCCAGTTACTGTGTTGATTCCTTCCTTGTCTCTGGACAGGGCTAGTTACTGTGTTGATTCCTTCCATGTGTCTGGACAGGGCTAGTTACTGTGTTGATTATTTATCATGTCTCTGGATAGGGCTAGTTACTGTGTTGATTCTTTATCATGTCTCTGTACAGGGCTAGTTACTGTGTTGATTCCTTCCTTGTCTCTGGACAGGGCTAGTTACTGTGTTGATTCCTTCCTTGTCTCTGGACAGGGCTAGTTACTGTGTTGATTCCTTCCTTGTCTCTGGACAGGGCTAGTTACTATGTTGATTCTTTATCATGTCTCTGTACAGGGCTAGTTACTGTGTTGATTCCTTCCTTGTCTCTGGACAGGGCTAGTTACTGTGTTGATTCCTTCCTTGTCTCTGGACAGGGCTAGTTAATGTGTTGATTCCTTCCTTGTCTCTGGACAGGGCTAGTTACTGTGTTGATTCTTTATCATGTCTCTGTACAGGGCTAGTTACTGTGTTGATTCCTTCCATGTCTCTGTACAGGGCTAGTTACTGTGTTGATTCCTTCCTTGTCTCTGGACAGGGCTAGTTACTGTGTTGATTCCTTCCTTGTCTCTGGACAGGGCTAGTTACTGTGTTGATTCTTGTGTTGTTACGGTGGACATTTTCTGGTACAGTTGGCTGGTTGGGTTTGGCAATTGCAGGATGACAGGATGAGAGGATGACAGAATGGCAGGATGACAGGATGACAGGATGGCAGGATGACAGGATGACAGGATGACAGTATGGCAGGATGACAGGTTTGGGATGACAGGATAACAGGATGGCAGGATGACAGGTTTGGGATGACAGTATGACAGTATGGCAGTATGGCAGGATGACAGTATGACAGTATGACAGTATGACAGGATGACAGTATGGCAATATGGCAGGATGACAGGATGACAGTATGGCAGGATGACAGGATGAATGGATGACAGGATGACAGTATGGCAATATGGCAGGATGACAGGATGACAGTATGGCAGGATGACATGATGACAGGATGACAGTATGGCAGGATGACAGTATGACAGTATGGCAATATGGCAGGATGACAGGATGACAGTATGACAGTATGACAGTATGGCAGGATGACAGGATGAAAGGGATGACAGTATGACAGTATGACAGGATGACAGGATGACAGGTTTGGGACATCAGTATGCTGGACCTTCTTGACCTATATTGTTAATTAGGATTCATGGCAGTATTCCTCTCCAGTCCAAATGACCTGATTTGACTTGGATTATGTATCATATAATCACAAACTTGTTTCCATGAACAGTACACACATTGAGACTAAATGATTACAAACTGGGAAGGAACATACCTGCATACCGTCTAACAATATATTTATGACGAGGACAGGGCTAGTTACTGTGTTGATTCAGGGCTAGTTACTGTGTTGATTCAGGGCTAGTTACTGTGTTGATTCAGGGCTAGTTACTGTGTTGATTCAGGGCTAGTTACTGTGTTGATTCAGGGCCAGTTACTGTGTTGATTCAGGGCTAGTTACTGTGTTGATTCAGGGCCAGTTACTGTGTTGATTCAGGGCCAGTTACTGTGTTGATTCAGGACTAGTTACTGTGTTGATTCAGGGCTAGTTACTGTGTTGATTCAGGGCTAGTTACTGTGTTGATTCAGGGCTAGTTACTGTGTTGATTCAGGGCTAGTTACTATGTTGATTCAGGGCTAGTTACTGTGTTGATTCAGGGCTAGTTACTGTGTTGATTCAGAACTCGTTACTGTGTTGATTCAGGGCTAGTTACTGTGTTGATTCAGGGCTAGTTACTGTGTTGATTCAGAGCTCGTTACTGTGTTGATTCAGGGCTAGTTACTGTGTTGATTCAGAGCTAGTTACTGTGTTGATTCAGGGCAAGTTACTGTGTCGATATTTATGACACATGCTTTTACCGTCTGAGATCACTAGGACATAGTTGGATCAGTTTCAATAAGGATGTCGTCCTTCTAAGTGCTATACACAGAGTTGTTTTTGTCATCCCTAATTAGTATTTGAGTTACCGGATTTTAATTACCTACATTTTGTCAGACAGATAATGACAGCTTGTCAAATCCCTTTGGAAAGTACCTCCCGTCGTATTCTCTGCTCCAGGCCTGGTATTCCAGACAGCTGGTTGTCTACCTAGTACATCAGTCTGCCATGTCATAGTCCATCTGTTGCGCCTGTCGCTCCAAGCCAGTAGTTACTGGACGTCTATCTAGTTACTGGACGTGTACCTAGTTACTGGACGTGTACCTAGACCACCAAGCCAGTAGTTACTGGACGTCTATCTAGTTACTGGACGTCTATCTAGTTACTGGACGTGTACCTAGACCACCAAGCCAGTAGTTACTGGATATCTATCTAGTTACTGGACGTGTACCTAGACCACCAAGCCAGTAGTTACTGGACGTGTACCTAGACCACCAAGCCAGTAGTTACTGGACGTCTATCTAGTTACTGGACGTGTACCTAGACCACCAAGCCAGTAGTTACTGGACGTCTATCTAGTTACTGGACGTGTACCTAGACCACCAAGCCAGTAGTTACTGGACGTGTTCTGAACCATTCAACTGACACGTCTGACATTTTCTGAAGTGGAGGAGCACACGTGCACCTGACTTTGACGCCTGACACACACACACATACACACATACACACACACATACACACACACACACACACACACACACACCAGTCGTCTGAATCATCTGTTTGACATAAAGTGGTGAACATTACCATTGAAAGTTGTGCATTCCCCAGGTCTGACAGTGTAGGAGGACCCGTTGAGGGCTTGAGAAGCAGAGTGATGCATACAGGAAGTCAGATTCGCCTTCTGCTGTGGAAGAATTGGACTCTACGCAAGAGACAGAAGGTACTGCTAACTCGCTATCCCAACTGTCTTTCATCAACACGGTGTTGTATAAATTAATCAAAGTATTGTTCCTTTGAGTAAATCAACAACGAAACAGTTCAGTAACACCCTCCCTGGTGTGTCATATATCTGCTTCCTCAGTTGATATATCTGCTTCCTCAGTTGATATATCTGCTTCCTCAGTTGATATATCTGCTTCCTCAGTTGATATATCTGCTTCCTCAGTTGATATATCTGCTTCCTCAGTTAATATATCTGCTTCCTCAGTTGATATATCTGCTTCCTCAGTTGATATATCTGTTTCCTCAGTTGATATATCTGCTTCCTCAGTTGATATATCTGTTTCCATCTGTTTCCTCAGTTGATGTCATATATCTGCTTCCTCAGTTGATATATCTGCTTCCTCAGTTGATATATCTGCTTCCTCAGTTGATATATCTGCTTCCTCAGTTGATATATCTGTTTCCATCTGCTTCCTCAGTTGATATATCTGCTTCCTCAGTTGATATATCTGCTTCCTCAGTTGATATATATCTGTTTCCATCTGCTTCCTCAGTTGATATATCTGCTTCCTCAGTTGATATATCTGCTTCCTCAGTTGATATATCTGTTTCCATCTGCTTCCTCAGTTGATATATCTGCTTCCATCTGCTTCCTCAGTTGATATATCTGCTTCCTCAGTTGATATATCTGCTTCCTCAGTTGATATATCTGCTTCCTCAGTTGATATATCTGTTTCCTCAGTTGATATATCTGCTTCCTCAGTTGATATATCTGCTTCCTCAGTTAATATATCTGTTTCTTCAGTTGTAAGTTATTACAACAGCTATTATAACAGCTATTATAACATCTATTACAACAGCTATTATAACAGCTATTACAACAGCTATTACAACAGCTAGTATAACAGCTAGTATAACAGCTAGTATAACAGCTAGTATAACAGCTATTACAACAGCTATTACAACAGCTAGTATAACAGCTAGTATAACAGCTATTACAACAGCTAGTACAACAGCTAGTACAACAGCTAGTATAACAGCTAGTATAACATCTATTATAACAGCTAGTATAACAGCTAGTACAACAGCTAGTACAACAGCTAGTACAACAGCTAGTACAACAGCTAGTACAACAGCTATTACAACAGCTATTACAACAGCTATTACAACAGCTATTACAACAGCTATTACAACAGCTATTACAACAGCTATTACAACAGCTATTACAACAGCTATTACAACAGCTATTACAACAGCTATTACAACAGCTAGTACAACAGCTAGTATAACAGCTAGTATAACAGCTAGTATAACAGCTAGTATAACAGCTATTACAACAGCTATTACAACAGCTAGTATAACAGCTAGTATAACAGCTAGTATAACAGCTATTACAACAGCTATTACAACAGCTAGTATAACATCTATTATAACAGCTAGTATAACAGCTATTACAACAGCTATTACAACAGCTATTACAACAGCTATTATAACAGCTAGTATAACAGCTAGTATAACAGCTAGTATAACAGCTAGTATAACAGCTATTACAACAGCTATTACAACAGCTATTACAACAGCTATTACAACAGCTAGTATAACAGCTAGTATAACAGCTAGTATAACAGCTAGTATAACAGCTAGTATAACAGCTAGTATAGCAGCTAGTATAGCAGCTAGTATAATTGCTAGTATAGCAGCTATTACAACAGCTATTACAACAGCTAGTACAACAGCTAGTATAACAGCTAGTATAACAGCTAGTATAACAGCTAGTATAACAGCTAGTACAACAGCTAGTACAACAGCTAGTACAACAGCTAGTACAACAGCTAGTACAACAGCTAGTACAACAGCTATTACAACAGCTATTACAACAGCTATTACAACAGCTATCACAACAGCTATCACAACAGTTTTTACAACAGCTATTACAACAGCTATCACAACAGCTATTACAACAGCTAGTATAACAGTTAATACGAAAGTTATTACACTATTCAGTTATATTAATACATATACTGTAAATTAGTAAGTAAATTCTCTCTCTTCCACATCTCTGTTCAGACCCGCTTCCTGGTGGAGATTCTGTGGCCGGTGGTTCTGTTCATTGGTCTGGTGTGGTTGAGGAAAGCCAACCCTCTTTACAAACAACATGAATGTAAGACTCACTTATAACTATTTCTCTCTGTGCCGTGTATTAGCTATAACTATTTCTCTCTGTGCCGTGTATTAGTATCTTATAGAGTCTGGGGGACCTGAAAATGGTTTCTATCACAGAAATGACTGAAGCAAATGAAATGAAATCCTCTTGATAAGAGATTAGATGGTTGTTTTCAGTTTGAACCTGGTCTGACTGCTTCTCACGTTTCTTCAGTGCTCAAGTAATTCAATATATTTGTTATACTTCATATTTCACTCCCTGTCATGTCTCTCCAGGTCACTTCCCCAACAAGGCCATGCCTTCCACAGGTATCATCCCATGGATCCAGGGTATCTTCTGTAACGCCAACAACCCCTGCTTCAAACACCCTACCAGGGCAGAGGGCAATGGGGTCGTCTCCAACTACAACAACTGCCTGTGAGATACCTTATAACCTCTTATAACCCCTTATAACCCCTCATAACCCACCGTATGTGAGCTCAACAACTACAACAACTACATGTGAGATCCAGGATAGTGTACATCTTACGCCCTCCTAACTTTTATAGGTTATATTTATTTTATTACAACTTTCTCCTTTCTCATCCTTCTCTTCCTAGATCTCTCTTCTCCTCTCTCTCTTTCCCTCTCTCCTCTCTCTCTTCCGCTCTCTCCTCTCTCCTCTCTCTCTTCCCCTCTCTCCTCTCTCCTCTCTCTCTTCCCTTCTCACCTCTCTCTCTTCCCCTCTCTTCCCCTCTCTCCTCTCTCTCTTACCCTCTCTCCCCCTCTCTCCTCTCTCTCTTCCCCTCTCTCCTCTCTCTCTTCCCCTCTTCCCCTCTCACCTCTCTCTCTTCCCCTCTCTTCCCCTCTCTCCTCTCTCTCTTACCCTCTCTCCCCCTCTCTCCTCTCTCTCTTACCCTCTCTCCTCTCTCTCTCCCCCTCTCTCCTCTCTCTCTTACCCTCTCTCCTCTCTCTCTTCCCCTCTCACCTCTCTCTCTTCCCCTCTCTCCTCACTCTCTTACCCTCTCTCCCCCTCTCTCCTCTCTCTCTTACCCTCTCTCCCCTCTCTCCTCTCTTACCCTCTCTCCTCTCTCTCTTCCCCTCTCTCCTATCTCTCTTCCCCTCTCTTCCCCTCTCTCCTCTCTCTCTTACCCTCTCTCCCCCTCTCTCCTCTCTCTCTTACCCTCTCTCCTCTCTCTCTCCCCCTCTCTCCTCACTCTCTTACCCTCTCTCCTCTCTCTCTTCCCCTCTCACCTCTCTCTCTTCCCCTCTCTCCTCTCTCTCTTACCCTCTCTCCCCCTCTCTCCTCTCTCTCTTACCCTCTCTCCCCTCTCTCCTCTCTCTCGTACCCTCTCCCCCCACTCTCCTCTCTCTTACCCTCTCTCCTCTCTCTTTCCCCTCTCTCCTCTCTCTCTTACCCTCTCTCCCCCTCTCTCCTATCTCTCCTACCCTCTCTCCTCTCTCTCTTCCCATCTCTCCTCTCTCTCATACCCTCTCTCCTCTCTCTCTTACCCTCTCTCCTCTCTCTCTTCCCCTCTCTCCTCTCTCTTCCCCTCTCTCCTCTATCTCTTCCCCTCTCTCCTCTATCTCTTCCCCTCTCTCCTCTCTCTTCTCTCCTTTCTTCATCAATATATCATCCTTCTCTTTCTAGATCTCTATGGAGTTTTCTTGTAAAAGTCCGTCCTCTGTCCTTTCTTCCCCACCCTCTCTCCTCAGTGACCCGGAAACCGATAAGTGGTTGAGTGGTTGAGGAGTGTGTCAATTCGTTAGTAGGCAAATGGAACAGTGGCCTCCTCGTTAGCCACTTTTCATTGAGAATACTCATGTACACATTGTTTATTTTGGGAATCAGCCCTGTAAACGTTTCAGTCTCATCCCTCTCTCCCTCACCATCTCTCAGTCTCATCCCTCTCTCCCTCACTGTCTCTCAGTCTCATCCCTCTCTACCTCACCATTTCTCAGTCTCATCCCTCTCTCCCTCTCCATCTCTGTCTCATCCCTCTCTCCCTCTCCGTCTCTCAGCCTCATCCCTCTCTCCCTCACCATCTCTCAGTCTCATCCCTCTCTCCCTCACCATTTCTCAGTCTCATCCCTCTCTCCCTCACCATTTCTCAGTCTCATCCCTCTCTCCCTCACCATTTCTCAGTCTCATCCCTCTCTCCCTCACCATTTCTCAGTCTCATCCCTCTCTCCCTCTCCATCTCTGTCTCATCCCTCTCTCCCTCTCTCCCTCTCCGTCTCTGTCTCATCCCTCTCTCCCTCTCCGTCTCTCAGCCTCATCCCTCTCTCCCTCATCATCTCTCAGTCTCTTCCCTTTCTGCTTCTCCGCCTCCCAGTCTCATCCCTCTCTCTCTCCGTCTCTCTCATCCCTCTCTCCCTCTCTGTCTCTCAGCCTCATCCCTCTCTCCCTCACCGTCACTCAGTCTCATCCCTCTTATCCCTCTCTCCCTCACCGTCTCTCAGTCTCATCCCTCTCTCCCTCTTGTATCTCAGTCTCATCCCTTTCTACTTCACCGTCTCTCAGTCTCATCCCACTCTCCCTCACCCACATCATCTCTCAGTCTCATCCCTCTCTCCCTCTCCGTCTCTGTCTCCTCCCTCTCCCTTACCATCTCTCAGTCTCATCCCTCTCTCCCTCTCCCTCATCATCTCTCAGTATCATCCCTCTCTCCCTCTCCCTCATCATCTCTCAGTCTTATCCCTCTCTCCTTGTCCGCCTCTGTCTCCTCCCTCTCTACTCCAACCTCTCATCCTTTTCTCTATTACCACCAAGAAGAACATGTGTCTTTTAGACTCAGATGTTCTCCTGGGTTCTCCATGGTTCTGTGCTGTAAACTAAGATGTTCTGCTGGGTTCTTCACGGTTCTATACTCAATTGTCTTGTTTGGTTCTATGTTCTGTGTTTTAGACTGGCGCGGTTCTGGGCTGATTCCAATGAGCTGTTGTTCGACGACCCAGAGTTCCAGCAGTTGGGTCGGCTGTGGGAGGACATGGCTGTCATGAACAACTTCATGGACACCATATGTAACACACCAGAACAGATAGCCGGTACTGACAATCTCCCTGCACCACCATGAGTCCAGGGATGTATTTATTAATGCTGAAGCAAACCATAGAAAAACATTACAACAAACAAGTCCAGGTTAGTTACAACAAAAAAGTCCAGGTTAGTTACAACAAACAAGTCCAGGTTAGTTACAACAAACAAGTCCAGGTTAGTTACAACAAACAAGTCCAGGTTAGTTACAACAAACATGTCCAGGTTAGTTACAACAAACAAGTCCAGGTTAGTTACAACAAACAAGTCCAGTATCTACCTCCTCTTCCTCTCCCTCAGTATACCTCCTCTTCCTCTCCTGCAGTATACACCTCCTCTACCTCTCCCTCAGTATACACCTCCTCTTCCTCTCCCTCAGTATACACCTCCTCTTCCTCTCCTGCAGTATACACCTCCTCTTCCTCTCCTGCAGTATACACCTCCTCTACCTCTCCTGACACTCTCCCTCAGTATACACCTCCTCTTCCTGTCCCGCAGTATACACCTCCTCTACCTCTCCCTCAGTATACACCTCCTCTTCCTCTCCTGCAGTATACACCTCCTCTACCTCTCCCTCAGTATACACCTCCTCTTCCTCTCCCTCAGTATACACCTCCTCTTCCTCTCCCTCAGTATACACCTCCTCTTCCTCTCCTGCAGTATACACCTCCTCTTCCTCTCCTGCAGTATACACCTCCTCCTCTCCCTCACCTCCCTCAGTATACACCTCCTCTACCTCTCCCCTCAGTATACACCTCCTCTTCTCTTCCTCTCCCTCAGTATACACCTCCTCTTCCTCTCCTGACACCTCTCCCTCAGTATACACCTCCTCTCCTCTCAGTATACACCTCCTCTTCCTCTCCTGCAGTATACACCTCCTCTACCTCTCCCTCAGTATACACCTCCTCTACCTCTCCCTCAGTATACACCTCCTCTACCTCTCCCTCAGTATACACCTCCTCTTCCTCTCCTGCAGTATACACCTCCTCTACCTCTCCCTCAGTATACACCTCCTCTTCCTCTCCCTCAGTATACACCTCCTCTTCCTCTCCTGCAGTATACACCTCCTCTTCCTCTCCTGCAGTATACACCTCCTCTACCTCTCCCTCAGTATACACCTCCTCTTCCTCTCCCTCAGTATACACCTCCTCTACCTCTCCCTAGGTATACATACCTCCTCTTCCTCTCCCTCGATATACACCTCCTCTACCTCTCCCTCATTATACACCTCCTCTACCTCTCCCTCAGTATCTACCTCCTCTTCCTCTCCTGCTGTATACACCTCCTCTTCCTCTCCTGCAGTATACACCTCCTGTTCCTCTCCTGCAGTATACACCTCCTCTTCCTCTCCCACAGGATACACCTCCTCTTCCTCTCCCTCAGGATACACCTCGTCTTCCTCTCCCACGGGATACACCTCCTCTTCGTTATCCCTCAGTATCCATGTTTAATTCCTGTTACAGGTCGAGGTCTGAAGATAGAGGATATCCTGAAGGATGATGAGATCTTGACAGCCTTCCTGCTGAGAGACGTTGGCCTGTCAGAGTCTGTGGTTCATCAGCTGGTCAACGCTCAAGTCCGTCCAGAACAGGTATATAGGAAGAACAGGTAGAACTAATAACTAGGGAGATAGGGTGCTCTGTTTTGCTGTTGTTTCAGTCCCGTGGACTGGCTAGAAGGAAACATGGGACGGTTGTTGTTTCAGTCCCGTGGACTGGCTAGAAGGAAACATGGGGAGGTTGTTGTTTCAGTCCCGTGGACTGGCTAGAAGGAAACATGGGGAGGTTGTTGTTTCAGTCCCGTGGACTGGAATAGAAGGAAACATGGCTAGAAGGAAACATGGGGAGGTTGTTGTTTCAGTCCCGTGGACTGGCTAGAAGGAAACATGGGGAGGTTTGTATTTTCAGTCCCGTGGACTGGCTAGAAGGAAACATGGGGAGGTTGTATTAGAAACAACTTTTCTGATGCTTTTTTGGGGGGGACACATTTCTGTCTGCAACGTTTGTTGATGGTAATTTATCTCATCCATACTGGGACAACAAAATGAAATACCAAATAAAATGTAATCTGACCATGGTCTTCTCTCTCTCTCTCTCTCTCTCTCTCTCTCTCTCTCTCTCTCTCTCTCTCTCTCTCTCTCTCTGTGTCTCTGTGTCTCTGTCTCTGTCCCTCTCTGTCTCTCTGTCTGTCTGTCTCTCTGTCTCTCTCTGTCTGTCTGTCCCTCTCTGTCTGCCTCTGTCTCTCTCTCTCTCTGTCTCTCTCTCTCTCTCTGTCCCTCTCTCTCTGTCTGTCTGTCTGTCTGTCTCTGTCTCTGTCTGTCTCTCTCTCTCTCTCTCTCTCTCTCTCTCTCTCTCTCTCTCTCTCTCTCTCTCTCTCTCTCTGTGTCTCTCTGTGTGTGTCTCTGTCTCTCTGTCTCTCTGTCTCTCTGTCTCTCTCTCTCTCTCTCTCTCTCTCTCTCTCTCTCTGTCTCTCTCTCTCTCTCTCTCTCTCTCTCTCTCTCTCTCTCTCTCTCTCTCTCTCTCTCTCTCTCTCTGTCTCTGTGTCTCTGTCTCTGTCCCTCTCTCTCTCTCTCTCTCTCTCTCTCTGTGTCTCTCTGTGTCTCTCTGTGTCTCCCCCTCTCCCCCTCTCCCCCTATGCAGTTTGCCCACGGTGTTCCAGACCTCCACTTGAAGGACATCGCCTGCAGCCAGGCTCTTCTGGAGAGGTTTATCATCTTCCCCAGCCGGAGAGGCATGTACGGAGTACGTAACGCTATGTGTGCCCTGACACAGCAGCGCCTGCAGAAGATAGAGGACATGCTCTATGCTAACGTTGACTTCTTCAAGATCTTCAGACTGGTACGGCATGATGGATGTCTTTCCTAGGCTCTATCTGTGTGTATCAATCTGTTTTACTCTCTCTCTCTCTCTCTCCTTTAGTGTCTCCTTCTCTCTCTCTTCTCTCTCTCTCTCTCTCTCTCTCTCTCTCTCTCTCTCTCTCTCTCTCTCTCTCTCTCTCTCTCTCTCTCTCTCTCTCTCTCTCTCTCTCTCTCCTTTAGTGTCCCATCCTTCTACTCTTCTCTCTTCTCTCCTCTCTCTCTCTGTCTCTCTCTCTCTCTCTCTCTCTCTCTCTCTCTCTCTCTCTCTCTCTCTCTCTCTCTCTCTCTCTCTCTCTCTTCTCTCCTTTAGTGTCCCATCCTTCTCTACCTCTTCTCTCTCTCTCTCTCTCTCTCTCTCTCTCTCTCTCTCTCTCTCTCTCTCTCTCTCTTCAGGGTCCCGACTCTCTATCCCCCTCTCTCTCTCTCCTTCTCCTTCAGGGTCCCGATCCTTCTCTATCTCCCCCCCCTCTCTCCTTCTCTCCTTTAGTGTCCCTACCTTCTCTATCTCTTCTCCCTCTCTCTCTCTCCTTTAGTGTCCCTACCTTCTCTATCTCTTCTCCCTCTCTCTCTCTCCTTTAGTGTCCCGGCCTTCTCTATCTCTTCTCTCTCTCTCTCTTTCTAAAATATTAATGTCCATTCTCTAATGTTTGCAGCTTCCACAAGTGGTCTTCAACTCAGTCCTGAGGCACCAGCAAAAATAGTATTTTCATTTATAAGACTTTAATTTATCTGCATTTCCTTTCTGGACAACCGGGGCACTAAACAAATAGTTTTTACATGGAGAACACAAAACAATTAGCCATAAACATTCACTTTTATGAGTTTTATTGACAAATATCAATCCAAAAAATAAGGTCCGGCAAAACTAAATTCTAATAAAAATAGACTTATTGGGTTAACGTTTTCAACGGTCAGGCCTGGTCATCTGCCAATACAGCTGTTCACTGGTTCATGTACCCTATTTAGATGTACCTATTAGAAGGAGACCAGAGAGGAAGGTAAGTGGTAACTAGTAGCACCATGCTGATACAGACCTACTAGTAGCACCATGCTGATATAGACCTACTAGTAGCACCATGCTGATACAGACCTACTAGTAGCACCATGCTGATACAGACCTACTAGTAGCACCATGCTGATACAGACCTACTAGTAGCACCATGCTGATACAGACCTACTAGTAGCACCATGCTGATACAGACCTACTAGTAGCACCATGCTGATATAGACCTACTAGTAGCACCATGCTGATACAGACCTACTAGTAGCACCATGCTGATACAGACCTACTAGTAGCACCATGCTGATATAGACCTACTAGTAGCACCATGACCATGCTGATACAGACCTACTAGTAGCACCATGCTGATACAGACCTACTAGTAGCACCATGCTGATACAGACCTACTAGTAACACCATGCTGATATAGACCTACTAGTAGCACCATGCTGATACAGACCTACTAGTAGCACCATGCTGATACAGACCTACTAGTAGCACCATGACCATGCTGATACAGACCTACTAGTAGCACCATGCTGATACAGACCTACTAGTAGCACCATGCTGATACAGACCTACTAGTAGCACCATGCTGATACAGACCTACTAGTAGCACCATGCTGATACAGACCTACTAGTAGCACCATGCTGATACAGACCTACTAGTAGCACCATGCTGATACAGACCTACTAGTAGCACCATGCTGATACAGACCTACACCATGTAGCACCATGCTGATACAGACCTACTAGTAGCACCATGCTGATACAGACCTACTAGTAGCACCATGCTGATACAGACCTACTAGTAACACCATGCTGATACAGACCTACTAGTAGCACCATGCTGATACAGACCTACTAGTAGCACCATGCTGATATAGACCTACTAGTAGCACCATGATACAGACATGCTGATACAGACCTACTAGTAGCACCATGCTGATACAGACCTACTAGTAGCACCATGCTGATACAGACCTACTAGTAGCACCATGCTGATACAGACCTACTAGTAGCACCATGCTGATACAGACCTACTAGTAGCACCATGCTGATACAGACCTACTAGTAGCACCATGCTGATACAGACCTACTAGTAGCACCATGCTGATACAGACCTACTAGTAGCACCATGCTGATACAGACCTACTAGTAGCACCATGCTGATACAGACCTACTAGTAGCACCATGCTGATACAGACCTACTAGTAGCACCATGCTGATACAGACCTACTAGTAGCACCATGCTGATACAGACCTACTAGTAGCACCATGCTGATACAGACCTACTTACCAAATGTTTTTGTTTTGGTTTCCTATCACTTTACCTGTTTCTCTTTACTTCCTCTAATCCTTCCTCCTCCGCCTCCTCCTCCTCTTCTCCTCCTCCTCTTCCTCCTCCTCTTTCGCCTCCTCCTCCTCCTCCTCTTCCTTCTCCTCTTTCTCCTCTTTCTCCTGTTTCTCCTCCTCCTCCTCCTCCTCTCCTGTTTCTCCTCCTCCTCCTCCTCCTTCTCCTCCTCCTCCTCCTCTTTCTCCTCATCCCCCTCTTCCGCCTCCTCCTCCTCCTCTTTCTCCTCATCCTTCTCCTCCCCGACCTCTTTCACCTCCTCCCTCCTTCTCCTCTTTCTTCTCCTCCTCCTCTTTCTCCTCCTCCTCTTTCTCCTCTCCTTCTCCTCTTCCTCCTCCTCCTCCTCTTTCCCCTCCTTCTCCTCTTTCCCCTCCTCCTTCCCCTCTTTCCCCTCCTCCTTCTCCTCTTTCCCCTCCTCCTTCTCCTCTTTCTCCTCCTCCTCTTCCTCCTCCTCCTCCTCCTCCTCCTCCTCTTCCTCCTCCTCCTCATCCTCCTCTTTCTCCTCCTCATCCTCCTCTTTCTCCTCCTCCTCATCCTCCTCTTTCTACTCCTCCTCCTCATCTTTCTCCTCCTCCTCCTCTTTCTCCTCTTTCTCCTCCTCCTCCTCGCCTCTTGTCCTCCTCCTCTATTTCTCATACTTCTCTTACTGTCCTCCCTCTCTTTTATACCCCTTCTACCCCCCCTCTGTCGGGGTTCTGTCCAGGGTAGAGTCTCCTCTCTCTGTCAGGGTTCAGTCCAGGGTAGAGTCTCCTCTCTCTGTCAGGGTTCAGTCCAGGGTAGAGTCTCCTCTCTCTGTCAGAGTGGGGTCCAGGGTAGAGTCTCTTCTCTCTGTCTGTCAGAGTTCAGTTCAGGGTAGAGTCTCCTCTCTCTCTCTGTCAGGGTTCAGTCCAGGGTATAGTCGCCTCTCTCTCTGTCAGGGTTCAGTCCAGGGTAGAGTCTCCTCTCTCTGTCTGTTAGAGATCAGTTCAGGGTAGAGTCTCCTCTCTCTGTCAGGGTTCAGTCCAGGGTAGAGCCTCCTCTCTCTGTCAGGGTTCAGTCCAGGGTAGAGTCTCCTCTCTCTGTCAGAGTTCAGTCCAGGGTAGAGTATCCTCTCTCTCTCTGTCAGAGTTCAGTCCAGGGTATAGTCTCCTCTCTCTGTCAGGGTTCAGTCCAGGGTAGAGTCTCCTCTCTCTGTCAGGGTTCAGTCCAGGGTAGAGTCTCCTCTCTCTGTCAGGGTTCAGTCCAGGGTAGAGTCTCCTCTCTCTGTCAGGGTTCAGTCCAGGGTAGAGTCTCCTCTCTCTGTCAGGGTTCAGTCCAGGGTAGAGTCTCCTCTCTCTGTCAGGGTTCAGTCCAGGGTAGAGTCTCCTCTCTCTCTCTGTCAGGGTTCAGTCCAGGGTAGAGTCTCCTCTCTCTCTCTGTCAGGGTTCAGTCCAGGGTAGAGTCTCCTCTCTCTGTTAGGGTTCAGTCCAGGGTAGAGTCTCCTCTCTCTCTCTGTCAGGGTTCAGACCAGGGTAGATTCTCCTTTCTCTGTCAGGGTTCAGTCCAGGGTAGAGTCTCCTCTCTCTGTCAGGGTTCAGTCCAGGGTAGAGTCTCCTCTCTCTCTGTCAGAGTTCAGTCCAGGGTAGAGTCCCCTCTCTCTCTGTGTCAGAGTTCAGTTCAGGGAAGAGTCTCCTCTCTCTCTCTGTCAGAGTTCAGTCCAGGGTATAGTCTCCAGAAGGCAGGTGACTGGCTCAGGTTGGCATGGCGATAGAGCGATAGCCTCTTGGCCTATTTCCCTAATAGGATTAGTTAATGAGTTAGGCAATGCCCCCTCCCTCAGCTCACTCA
The DNA here is from genome assembly GCF_021184085.1 of Oncorhynchus gorbuscha. Taxonomy (NCBI): domain Eukaryota; kingdom Metazoa; phylum Chordata; class Actinopteri; order Salmoniformes; family Salmonidae; genus Oncorhynchus; species Oncorhynchus gorbuscha. The sequence goes on along the minus strand of NC_060194.1, from coordinate 47,099,627 downwards.
GAGAAACACACTAAGAGGTGACTGGGCCATACACCTAGAGACAGGGCCATGTGTCACCTATAGGGAGAGGAGAGACAGGGCCGTGTGTCACCTATAGGGAGAGGAGAGACAGGGCCGTGTGTCACC
>NC_060194.1:47057001-47094501 GCF_021184085.1 Oncorhynchus gorbuscha | reverse complement strand
TCTCTCTCTCTCTCTCTCTCTCTCTCTCTCTCTCTCTCTCTCTCTCTGTCTCTCTCTCTGTCTATCTCTCTCTCCCTCTCCCTCTCTCTCTCTCTGTCTTGCTCTCTGTCCTCTCTTTATCTCTCTTGATCCCTCTTAACATTTGCAGAATTCATCACTCAGTTCCCTCTATGAGTTGCTCCCAGATACAGGAAGCTGTTAGTTTCCCCCTGATACAGGAAGCTGTTAGTTTCTCCCAGTAACAGGAAGCTGTTAGTTGCTCCCAGTAACAGGAAGCTGTTAGTTTCTCCCAGATACAGGAAGCTGTTAGTTTCTCCCAGATACAGGAAGCTGTTAGTTTCTCCCAGATACAGGAAGCTGTTAGTTTCTCCCAGTAACAGGAAGCTGTTAGTTTCTCCCAGATACAGGAAGCTGTTAGTTTCTCCCAGATACAGGAAGCTGTTAGTTTCTCCCAGATACAGGAAGCTGTTAGTTTCCCCCAGATACAGGAAGCTGTTAGTTTCTCCCAGTAACAGGAAGCTGTTAGTTTCTCCCAGTAACAGGAAGCTGTTAGTTTCTCCCAGATACAGGAAGCTGTTAGTTTCTCCCAGATACAGGAAGCTGTTAGTTTCTCCCAGATACAGGAAGCTGTTAGTTTCTCCCAGTAACAGGAAGCTGCTAGTTTCTCCCAGATACAGGAAGCTGTTAGTTTCTCCCAGATACAGGAAGCTGCTAGTTTCTCCCAGATACAGGAAGCTGTTAGTTTCTCCCAGTAACTGGGAGCTATGATGAGGGAGCTGTTAGTTTTTCCCAGTAACAGGGAGCTGTTAGTTTTTCCCAGTAACAAGGAGCTATGATGAGGAAGCTGTTAGTTCCTCCCAGTAACTGGGAGCTATGATGAGGAAGCTGTTAGTTCCTCCCAGATACAGGAAGCTGTTAGTTTCTCCCAGATACACGAAGCTGTTAGTTTCTCCCAGATACAGGAAGCTGTTAGTTTCTCCCAGATACAGGAAGCTGTTAGTTTCTCCCAGATACAGGAAGCTGTGAGGAGGAAACTGGAGGCTATGAATAAGAAGCGTCTGATCCCAGGAGGATAGGAGAAAGTGTGTGTGTGTGTGTGTGTGTGTGTGTGTGTGTGTGTGTGTGTGTGTGTGTGTGTGTGTGTGTGTGTGTGTGTGTGTGTGTGTGTGTGTGTGTGTGTGTGTGTGTGTGTGTGTGTGTGTGTGTGTGTGTGTGTGCGAGCGAGCGCAAGGTGTTTATAGTAAAGACACGCATGGTGTTTTGTACGGGGTGGCAGTATCCTACTATCCAAGGTGTGTTTATAGTAAAGACACGCATAGTGTTTTGTACGGGGTGGCAGCATCCTACATAAAGTGTTAATGATGAATGCATTGGTCAGATGTATGTTTAACTATTCCTGGGTGTTGTTCATTGTGTTTGTGTGACGTTCACATACAGCTGAAGTCGGAAGTTTACATACACCTTAGCCAAATACATTTGGTAAAGCCCCGCCTTATCTCAGCTCACAGGTCACCATAGCACCACCCACCCGTAGCACGCACTCCAGCAGGTATATTTCACTGGTCACCCCCAAAGCCAATTCCTCCTTTGGCCGCCTTTCCTTCCAGTTCTCTGCTGCCAATGACTGGAACTAATTGCAAAAATCACTGAAGCTGGAGACTTATATCTCCCTCTCTAACTTTAAGCATCAGCTGTCAGAGCAGCTCACAGATCACTGTACCTGTTCATAGCCCATCTGTAAATAACCCATCCAACTACCTCATCCCCATACTGTATTTATTTATGTATTTTTGCTCCTGTGCACCCCCGTATCTCTACTTGCACATTCATTTTCTGCACCTCTATCACTCCAGTGTTTAATTGCTCAATTTGAATTACTTCGCCACTACGGCCTATTTATTGCCTTACCTCCCTAATCTTCCTCATGTGCACATATATTTTTTCTAATGTGTTATTGACTGTATGTTTGTTTATTCCATGAGTAACTCTGTGTTGTTGTTTGTGTCGCACTGCTTTACTTTATCTTGGCCAGGTCACAGTTGTAATTGAGAACTTGTTCTCCATTGGCCTACCTGGTTAAATAAAGGTTAAATAAAAATAAACGTTTTTCACAATTCCTGACATTTAATCCGAGTAAAGATTCCCTATCTTTGGTCAGTTAGGATCACCACTTTATTTTAACAATGTGAAATGTCAGAATAATAGTAGAGAAATATTTATTTTAAAGCACCCCCACAACATGATGCTGCCACCCCCATGCTTCACGATTGGGATGGTGTTCTTCGGCTTGCAAGCCTCCCCCTTTTTCCTCCAAACATAACGATGATCATTATGGCCAAACAGCTATATTTTTGTTTCATCAGACCAGAGGACATTTCTCCAAAAAGTATGATCTTTGTCCCCATGTGCAGTTGCAAACCGTAGTCTGGCTTTTTTATGGTGGGTTTTGGAGCCGTGGCTTCTTCCTTCTTGAGTGGCCTTTCAGGTTATGTCGATACAGGACTCGTTTTACTGTGGATATAGATACTTTTGTACCTGTTTCTTCCAGCATCTTCACAAGGTCCTTTTCTGTTGTTCTGGGATTGATTTGCACTTTTCACACCAAAGTACGTTCATCTCTAGGAGACAGAACAAGTCTCCTTCCTGAGCGGTATGACGGCTGCATGGTCCCATGGTGTTTATAATTGCGTACTATTGTTTGTACACAATGAACGTGGTACCTTCAGGCATTTGGAAATTTCTCCCAAGGATGAACCAGCCTTATGTTCTATAATTTATTTTCTGAGGTCTTGGCTGATTTCTTTTGATTTTCCTATGATGTCAAGCAAAAAGGCACTGAGTTTGAAGGTAGGCCTTGAAATACATCCACAGGTACACCTTCAATTGACCGAAATTATGTCAATTAGCCTATCAGAAGTTTCTAAAGCCATGACTTCTGACCCCCTGGAATTGTGATACAGTGAATTATAAGTGAAATAATCTGTAAACAATTGTTGGAAAAAGGACTTGTGTCATGCACAACGTAGATGTCCTAACCGACTTGCCAAAACTGTAGTTTGTTTTCAAGAAATTTGTGGAGTGGCTCCAACCTAAGTATGTAAACTTCTGACTTCAACTGTATGTGTATAAGCCTGTGTGTGTGTTCGTGTTGCGTTTTCTCTCGCGCGCGCGTATGTGTGAGGTGATGGGATGGGAATGTGCATTATGAATGAGTCATCAGTCCTAAGCCAGAGATGCTCTGAGAACCCCCCCCTCGCCTCCTTATTCAGGAAGGGAGACATAGTGCAATACACACTGGCTCCTGAACAACGTCAGGTATATGGCCCACCCAACACCTGTCTTTGTTATCAATAGTAAGAGAAATGACCCACCCAACACCTGTCTTTGTTATCAATAGTAAGAGAAATGGCCCACCCAACACCTGTCTTTGTTATCAATAGTAAGAGGAATGGCCCACCCAACACCTATCCTCATTATCAATAGTAAGAGAAATGTCCCACCCAACACCTATCCTCATTATCAATAGTAAGAGAAATGGCCCACCCAACACCTATCCTTGTTATCAATAGTAAGAGAAATGGCCCACCCAACACCTATCTTCATTTTCAATAGTAAGAGAAATGGCCCACCCAACACTGTCTTTGTTATCAATAGTAAGAGAAATGGCCCACCCAACACTGTCTTTGTTATCAATAGTAAGAGAAATGGCCCACCCAACACTGTCTTTGTTATCAATAGTAAGATAAATGGCCCACCCAACACCTATCTTCATTATCAATAGTAAGAGGAATGGCCCACCCAACACCTATCCTCATTATCAATAGTAAGAGAAATGTCCCACCCAACACCTATCCTCATTATCAATAGTAAGAGAAATGGCCCACCCAACACCTATCCTTGTTATCAATAGTAAGAGAAATGGCCCACCCAACACCTATCTTCATTTTCAATAGTAAGAGAAATGGCCCACCCAACACTGTCTTTGTTATCAATAGTAAGAGAAATGGCCCACCCAACACTGTCTTTGTTATCAATAGTAAGAGAAATGGCCCACCCAACACCTGTCTTTGTTATCAATAGTAAGAGAAATGGCCCACCCAACACCTGTCTTTGTTATCAATAGTAAGAGAAATGGCCCACCCAACACCTATCCTCATTATCAATAGTAAGATAAATGGCCCACCCAACACCTATCCTCATTATCAATAGTAAGAGAAAATGGCCCACCCAACACCTATCCTCATTATCAATAGTAAGAGAAATGGCCCACCCAACCCCTATCCTCATTATCAATAGTAAGAGAAATGGCCCACCCAACACTGTCTTTGTTATCAATAGTAAGAGAAATGGCCCACCCAACACCTATCCTCATTATCAATAGTAAGAGAAATGGCGCACCCAACACATATCCTCATTATCAATAGTAAGAGAAATGGCCCACCCAACACCTATCCTCATTATCAATAGTAAGAGAAAATGGCCCACCCAACACCTATCCTCATTATCAATAGGCCCACCCAACAATAGTAAGAGAAATGGCATATCCTCATTATCAATAGTAAGAGAAATGGCCCACCCAACCCCTATCCTCATTATCAATAGTAAGAGAAATGGCCCACCCAACACTGTCTTTGTTATCAATAGTAAGAGAAATGGCCCACCCAACACCTATCCTCATTATCAATAGTAAGAGAAATGGCGCACCCAACACCTATCCTCATTATCAATAGTAAGAGAAATGGCCCACCCAACACCTGTCTTTGTTATCAATAGTAAGATAAATGGCCCAACCAACACCTGTCTTTGTTATCAATAGTAAGAGAAATGGCCCACCCAACACCTGTCTTTGTTATCAATAGTAAGACAAATGGCCCACCCAACACCTGTCTTTGTTATCAATAGTAAGAGAAATGGCCCACCCAACACCTGTCCTCATTATCAATAGTAAGAGAAATGGCCCACCCAACACCTGTCTTTGTTATCAATAGTAAGAGAAATGGCCCACGCAACACCTGTCTTTGTTATCTATAGTAAGAGAAATGGCCCACCCAACACCTGTCTTTGTTATCAATAGTAAGAGAAATGGCCCACCCAACACCTGTCTTTGTTATCAATAGTAAGAGAAATGGCCCACCCAACACCTGTCTTTGTTATCAATAGTAAGAGAAATGGCCCACCCAACACCTGTCTTTGTTATCAATAGTAAGAGAAATGGCCCACCCAACACCTATCTTCATTTTCAATAGTAAGAGAAATGGCCCACCCAACACTGTCTTTGTTATCAATAGTAAGAGAAATGGCCCACCCAACACCTGTCTTTGTTATCAATAGTAAGAGAAATGGCCCACCCAACACCTATCCTCATTATCAATAGTAAGAGAAATGGCCCACCCAACACCTGTCTTTGTTATCAATAGTAAGAGAAATGGCCCACCCAACACCTATCCTCGTTATCAATAGTAAGAGAAATGGCCCACCCAACACCTATCCTCATTATCAATAGTAAGAGAAATGGCCCACCCAACACGTCTTTGTTATCAATAGTAAGAGAAATGGCCCACCCAACACTGTCTTTGTTATCAATAGTAAGAGAAATGGCCCACCCAACACCTGTCTTTGTTATCAATAGTAAGAGTAATGGCCCACCCAACACCCTTCAAAGTAAATAAGGCTTTTATGACTGCTGAATACCAACTATCCATCACTTAGATCATGTATTTTCAAGTAGAGATACCATGCGAAGCAACATCTCTATATCCTTCTCCATCGCACGTCTTCTGTCTCTTCTCTGTCTCTCCATGTCTGCCCCACACAGACCTGACAAGTAGGCGAGCAATTGATTATGGTCATTGTAGTTAATGACCTTTTTCTGAGCTAAACTATGTAGAATATTGGCCTGTTGGAAACTACAACTCCCTACTACATCGCACAGTTTGGGATTGATCTTTCTCTATAAAAACTGAGCTCACAGAAAAAACATGAACGAAATGGAATTCATATAATTGATCCGATGGTCAATTTGTTGTTTAAAAAAAACAAAAAATAACCGAAATGTCAAGAAGTTAATGGCTCAGCACTAAGAGGAACAGCACCAAGGAAGGACCTTCTGAAGGTGGTCTACCCGTCTAACCTCCAGCTCTTTGAGAGGAACAGCACCAAGGAAGGACCTTCTGAAGGTGGTCTACCCGTCTAACCTCCAGCTCTTTGAGAGGAACAGCACCAAGTACCTTCTGAAGGTGGTCTACCTGTCTAACCTCCAGCTCTTTGAGAGGAACAGCACCAAGGAAGGACCTTCTGAAGGTGGTCTACCGTCTAACCTCCAGCTCTTTGAGAGGAAGAGCACCAAGGAAGGACCTTCTGAAGGTGGTCTACCGTCTAACCTCCAGCTCTTTGAGAGGAACAGCACCAAGGAAGGACCTTCTGAAGGTGGTCTACCTGTCTAACCTTTTTCTTTCTCCTTCCTCTCTTCTGTTTTCCTCCCTCTTTCTCTCTACCTCCAGCTCTTTGAGAGAAACAGTACCAAGGACCTTCTGAAGATTGTCTATCCGTTGTTCCGGGCTGGTGGTCCCAGCTCCTTTAGCCAGCTGATGAGTATTGTGTCTGCCCTGTTCTGTGGGTACCCAGACGGAGAGGGATCCAGGGTCCTCTCCTTCAACTGGTACGAAGACAACAACTACAAGGTGTTCCTGGGGGTGAATGGATCCAAGAACCACGACTATGTCTACGACATGACAACCAGTAAGTAGAGTCGTGACTAGGGCTCAGATCCGGGTCAAATCCTTTAAAATATTTGAGATGTGCTCAGAGTTTACACTTTAGGAACTATTCCATTGCTTCCCTTGTCACAGGCTAACTAGACATGTCCCCCCCTTCTTCTCTCAGCTCCGTTCTGTAACGACCTGATGCAGACTCTGGAGTCTAACCCGGTCACTAAGATCGTCTGGAGTTCAGTCAAGCCTCTCTTCATGGGGAAGATCCTCTACGCTCCAGACTCCCCAGCCATCAGACTGATACTAAAGAGTGTAAGACAACACACACCCTCCTCCTCCTCTGTGACTCTTGTTAACCCGAACATATGTGCACAAACACGCAAACACCCTGCTGAGGAATTGTGTTTGTTACAGGGGGTTCCAATACTCAATTGTGTTTGTTACAGGGGGTTCCAATACTCAATTGTGTTTGTTACAGGGGGTTCCAATACTCAATTGTGTTTGTTACAGGGGGTTCCAATACTCAATTGTGTTTGTTACAGGGGGTTCCAACGCTCAATTGTGTTTGTTACAGGGGGTTCCAATACTCAATTGTGTATGTTACAGGGGGTTCCAATACTCAATTGTGTTTGTTACAGGGGGTTCCAATACTCAATTGTGTTTGTTACAGGGGGTTCCAATACTCAATTGTGTTTGTTACAGGGGTTCCAATACTCAATTGTGTTTGTTACAGGGGTTCCAATACTCAATTGTGTTTGTTACAGGGGTTCCAATACTCAATTGTGTTTGTTACAGGGGTTCCAACTCAATTGTGTATGTTAGAATGCTCATTTGTGTTTGTTACACAGGGTTCTGTCGTGTCTTTACTATCATTAACTGAAGACTGATAGTTTTTTTATCAAAGAATCTCTGTAATTAGTTATTACGCGATTAGACTGATTAATCATGTAACCGTAATGAACTAGGAAGTCGGGGCACCAAGGAAGGAAAAATATTCAGATTACAAAGTTATCATTTCCTAAAATAACTTTTCAGATATTTTATCTGATCAATTAGTCTTCGAATTAATGAATTATTTACTTCACGTTAGTCTCATTCCAGACGTCGTAAATTGTTGGTTATCTGCACGAACCCAGTCTTCACTATGAGTCATCCATACATCAATTGTCTTAAATCATTTATTTATTACTAACTAAGTAATTCACAGAAACGCATAAACAAACAAACAAGGTAAATGTGGTTACAAGAAATGATAGGAGAATGTGCCCTAGTGGACTGAACTGGCATGGCGGCTTGTTAGACAAAAGGGGAAGTGGGGGTCGACTAAGAAGTCACTACAGAGTGATGATTATAACAATTGAAATGCTAATCCTTTGCACATGAACGCTCACTCATTCGGGAACAATTGCAATCAAGATCTATATTTACGCTCAGTGTGTCGTATTGATCGCTGGTGAAAAGTTAGTTTCTTTTGTAGAATTTTCCGTCTTTCTCCCTCTCTCTCTGTCATGGTTATAGTGGAGAGTTCAGAGTGACATTCATTCATTTTGTTATAGAATGGATGTTTTGCCGGTTGTCGTTCTTCGCGTTCAATGATACTGAATTCCTAGCTGCAGACTAGTAATTAATATCAAAGACTTGTTCTTATTCTGTCAGTATCGATAGTCTAAGAGTTTAACCACATGGTATGGTTAAAAGATTCAGCAATGGTCTACAACCTTTTAGCCATCTTGTAATTGAGGTAAGCTCGGTCTGCTGATCGAAAACCCGAGTGTGTGGTTTTATTCGGAGGCTGTCCCAGGAGGGATGACCCTAACTGGGCTCAGGGGCTGTCCTCTGATTTAGTTCAAGTCAAAAGGGAATTATATTTTTCTTCATTAAACAGTCCAAAATCCACTCACCCATTCATCTTATACAACAATTAGATGTAAACCTCATATCTGAGCCTATTATATAAACAGCGTTATGGTAATGTGGCCACATCGTCTCCCATGAGCTTCCCCAAGTTGTGACAGACGGACCAGTTCGTAGCTGGATTCTTCACCGATCTTCTATACTTTCTCCGGAACATGACATTTGTTCGTACCTTAAGTTCTGTGAGGCGGACGGATGTCCTTCGTTCTCCATGAAAATCTACTCTCTCTGTACTGTGTGTCCAATGAAATAGATCCTCAGGAGTTTACCACGTCTCTCTGACCACAGCAACCTAGTTGAAGGAGGAAAGAGGGAGGCAGGGAGAGGGGGATGAGGCTTGCTGTACCCAACGAGGCCAACGTCATGACAGTTCCAGCTGAAGGACAAAAGAGAACAGAGCTCATTCATATAACATTTGTTCTGTATTTATATTTATAGCAGTTGACAGAAAACAGATGTTAAGTCTTATTCTACTGAGCTGCTTGGAGACATTTACTATGCATGCTGGAGATCTGAGAAGGACAGGACTTCATAGTATTGATGGCCTTTATGTCAGTATGTGTGTCTGTTTGTGTGTGTGTCTGTGTGTTCATGTCTGTTAACTGCTAACATGTTCTCTCCAGGCCAACACTACGTTTGAGGAGCTGGAGCGTCTGATGACCATGGGAAAGGCCTGGGAGGAGGTGGGACCTCAAATCTGGAGTTCTTCAACGCTGGCATACAGATAAACATGATCAGGGTAACACGCACGCACGCACGCACGCACGCACGCACGCACGCACGCACGCACGCACGCACGCACGCACGCACGCACGCACGCACGCACACACACACACACACACACACACACACACACACACACACACACACACACACACACACACACACACACACACACACACACACACACACACACACACACACACACACACACACACACACACACACACACACACACACACACACACACACACACACACACAGACGCACGCACACACACAGACGCACGCACACAGACAGACGCACGCACACAGACAGACAGACAGACAGACAGACAGACAGACAGACAGACAGACAGACAGACAGACAGACAGACAGACAGACAGACAGACAGACAGACAGACAGACAGACAGACAGACAGACAGACAGACAGACAGACAGACAGACAGACAGACAGACAGACAGACAGACAGACAGACAGACAGACAGACAGACAGACAGACAGACAGACAGGGTATTGGTCTTCATTCTTTCTCATCTTAATTCTACCAGGTTAGTCTCATTGTGGTCTTATCTTAGTGTCAAGAGAGACGTGGCCAAAACAGCAGCACACACTTGTAAATGTTTAGTACGGTTTTCCAGTAAATGAATTATATATTTCTCCTGCCCCTGCAGGACACCATCAGAAACCCCACGGTAGCAGACCTAATAGACAGGAGTATGGAGGACACTGAGTTCTCCTCTAAAGACATCCTCAACTTCCTGTACAACGGGTTGGAGGAGGACAGAGAAGAGACCATGCCCAGCTTCGACTGGAGGAACGTCTTCAACCTCACAGACCAGGCCGTCCGCATGTTCAACCAGTACGGAGAGGTAAGGGTTAATGAATAATGACATGATAACTAAATAGTGTTATGCCAGGGGAAAAAACAAATACATCTGTCCAAACTGTCATGACGGAGATCCTCAGACCAAGACATCTAGACGTTAACCAACTCTGCCTCCGTAAGAGTAGTCACTCACAGTCTGACTCTGCCTCCGTAAGAGTAGTCACTCACAGTCTGACTCTGCCTCCGTAAAGGTAGTCACTCACAGTCTGACTCTGCCTCCGTAAGGGTAGTCACTCACAGTCTGACTCTGCCTCCGTAGTCACTCACAGTCTGACTCTGCCTCTGTAAGAGTAGTCACTCACAGTCTGACTCTGCCTCCGTAGTCACTCACAGTCTGACTCTGCCTCCGTAAGGGTAGTCACTCACAGTCTGACTCTGGCTCCGTAAGGGTAGTCACTCACAGTCTGACTCTGCCTCCGTAGGGTAGTCACTCACAGTCTGACTCTGCCTCCGTAAGAGTAGTCACTCACAGTCTGACTCTGCCTCCGTAGTCACTCACAGTCTGACTCTGCCTCCTCCGTCACTCAGTCTGACTCTGCCTCCGTAGTCACTCACAGTCTGACTCTGCCTCCGTAGTCACTCACAGTCTGACTCTGCCTCCGTAGTCACTCACAGTCTGACTCTGCCTAGTCACTCACAGTCTGACTCTGCCTCCGTAAGGGTAGTCACTCTGACTCTGCCTCTGTAGTCTGTCTGACTCTGCCTCCGTAAGAGTAGTCACTCACAGTCTGACTCTGCCTCCGTAGTCACTCACAGTCTGACTCTGCCTCCGTAGTCACTCACAGTCTGACTCTGCCTCCGTAGTCACTCACAGTCTGACTCTGCCTCCGTAGTCACTCACAGTCTGACTCTGCCTCCGTAACTCACAGTCTGACTCTGCCTCCGTAGTCACTCACAGTCTGACTCTGCCTCCGTAAGGGTAGTCACTCACAGTCTGACTCTGCCTCTGTCACTCACAGTCTGACTCTGCCTCCGTAGTCACTCACAGTCTGACTCTGCCTCCGTCTGACTCTGCCTCCGTAGAGTAGTCACTCACAGTCTGACTCTGCCTCCATAAGGGTAGTCACTCACAGTCTGACTCTGCCTCCGTAAGGGTAGTCACTCACAGTCTGACTCTGCCTCCGTAGCCTCCGTCACTCACAGTCTGACTCTGCCTCCGTAGTCACTCACAGTCTGACTCTGCCTCCGTAACTCACAGGACTCTGCCTCCGTAGTCACTCACAGTCTGACTCTGCCTCCTCACAGTCTGACTCTGCCTCACTCACTCAGTCTGACTCTGCCTCCATGCACTCACAGTCTGACTCTGCCTCCGTAAGGGTAGTCACTCACAGTCTGACTCTGCCTCCGTAAGGGTAGTCACTCACAGTCTGACTCTGCCTCCGTACTCACAGTCTGACTCTGCCTCCGTAAGAGTAGTCACTCACAGTCTGACTCTGCCTCCGTAGTCACTCACAGTCTGACTCTGACTCCGTAGTCACTCACAGTCTGACTCTGCCTCCGTAGTCACTCACAGTCTGACTCTGCCTCCGTAAGAGTAGTCACTCACAGTCTGACTCTGCCTCCGTAAGAGTAGTCACTCACAGTCTGCCTCTGCCTCCGTAAGGGTAGTCACTCACAGTCTGACTCTGCCTCCGTAAGGGTAGTCACTCACAGTCTGACTCTGCCTCCGTAAGGGTAGTCACTCACAGTCTGACTCTGCCTCCGTAAGGGTAGTCACTCACAGTCTGACTCTGCCTCCGTAAGGGTAGTCACTCACAGTCTGACTCTGCCTCCGTAATCACTCACAGTCTGACTCTGCCTCCGTAAGGGTAGTCACTCACAGTCTGACTCTGCCTCCGTAGTCACTCACAGTCTGACTCTGCCTCCGTAAGGGTAGTCACTCACAGTCTGACTCTGCCTCCGTAGTCACTCACAGTCTGACTCTGCCTCCGTAAGGGTAGTCACTCACAGTCTGACTCTGCCTCCGTAGTCACTCACAGTCTGACTCTGCCTCCGTAAGGGTAGTCACTCACAGTCTGACTCTGCCTCTGTAGTCACTCACAGTCTGACTCTGCCTCCGTAGTCACTCATAACCCAACAGAACAAAACAACATTTACTTTTAATTTCTTTCTTCATTTTTTAAACCAGACAGGCAGAGTGAGAGGGAGGGGGACAGGCAGGGAGAGAGGCAGGGTGAGAGGCAGGGGGAGAGGCAGGGAGACAGGCAGAGTGAGAGGGAGGGGGACAGGCAGGGAGAGAGGCAGGGTGAGAGGCAGGGGGAAAGGCAGGGAGACAGGCAGGGTGAGAGGGAGGGGGACAGGCAGGGTGAGAGGGAGGGGGACAGGCAGGGGGACAGGCAGGGTGAGAGGCAGGGGGACAGGCAGGGGGAGAGACAGGGGGAACAGAGGCGGACAGGCAGGGGGACAGGCAGGGGAACAGAGGGGGACAGGCAGGGGGACAGGCAGGGGGAGGGCAGGGGGACAGGCAGGGGGAGAGGCAGGGGGACAGGCAGGGGGACAGGCAGGGTGACAGGCACGGGGGACAGGCAGGGGGAGAGACAGTGGGAGAGGCAGGGGGACAGGCAGTGGGAGAGGCAGGGGGACAGGCAGGGGGACAGGCAGTGGGAGAGGCAGGGGGACAGGCAGGGGGACAGGCTCTACCAGCTTGTCTTTGTGTGGTCTATGTGAAAGTGTTGAATAGGTGGGATTGAACCAACCCTTCCTATGGCCTCGATGTTGTTTTTGTGTCCGGGACTCACATGGAAATGGAACCCCTGGACTCACCACATGAAAGAGGGAAAATCACTCTATCCAGACCTCATTCTTTCATTCCCTCGCTGTGTCCTTCCAATATATACAGGGAATTCTAATAGATTTTCCAGGTTAGGGGGTAAGAGTTGGGTGGTGTTGATGGAAGTGTGTGTGTGTGAGAGAGAGGGGGAGAGAGAGAGAGATAGAGAGATGTGAATGTCTCTCAGCATTGTCAGTGAAGTGTTCTAGTAAATGTCATGATAGGAAGTGTTTGCTGAACACTGTGACTCATTCACACACTTGGCTGTGTTGCTAATCCATTCCAAATTGGTCAAAAGCTATGTTCACGGTCAAACACATGCTCTAACCGACACACAACCTGCTACACTGTAAATCACAACACACACACACGCTCACACACGCTCACACACGCTCACACACGCTCACACACGCTCACACACACACACACACACACACACACACACACACACACACACACACACACACACACACACACACACACACACACACACACACACACACACACACACACACACACACACACACACACACACACACACACACACACTCACACACACGCTCACACACACACACACACGCTCACACACACACACACACACGCTCACACACACACACACACACACACACACACACACACGCTCACACTCATTCTCACACTGACCTCACAAATCTCTCTCTCCTCCTATCTCCCCCTCTCACCCCCCCACATTCTTCCACCCCTCCCTCTCTCCTTCCCCACCTTCCTCCCTCCATACCCACCTCCCTCCCTCTCCTTCCCTCCCTCCCTCTCCCCTCCTCCCTCCCTCCTCTTCTTCCCCTCCCTCCCTCCCTCCCTCCCTCCCTCCCTCCCTCCCTCCCTCCCTCCCTCCCTCCCTCCCTCCCTCCCTCCCTCCCTCCCTCCCTCCCTCCCTCCCTCCCTCCCTCCCTTCCTCTCTCCTTCCCCACCTTCCTCTCCCCTCATCTAGTGTATCAGTTTGGATAAGTTCAGGCCCCATACAGACGAGGATCAGCTGACCCACCAGGCTCTCTTTCTATTGGAGGAGAATAAGTTCTGGGCAGGGCTAGTCTTCCTGGATGTCTACCCCTGGACCACTACCGTGCCGCGTCACGTCAGGTACAAGATACGCATGGACATCGACCAAGTGGAGAGAACCAACAAGATCAAAGACAGGTATTTTTATTTTTATATAAACCCACTCGGCTGTCATAGACACTGAAATACATCGGTATGGACATCAATAAATAAACAATTACACATCATTTATATGAGAAGATTCAAATATTCTGGACCATTTATTATCAGGTGGAAGTTCATTTTCTTCCGGTCAGAATGTGTTGAAACGTACTCCTCAGACCGCAGTGTCCTGCTTGCGGTTCCTCATTAGCTAGCGTTTGAGGCGACGCGATCGGCGGTGGGCGATCATTCCCATCATCACCTTTACAGTCATGGGGAGGTCCTGTGTAGCTCAGTTGGTAGAGCATGGCGCTTGTAACGCCAGGGTAGTGGGTTCGATCCCCGGGACCACCCATACGTAGAATGTATGCACACATGACTGTAAGTCGCTTTGGATAAAAGCGTCTGCTAAATGGCATATATTAAAATATACACACTTTCACAGAATGCAATTGTGGTAACTAACTTATTTATACTGTACCCGTTTCAGCGATGGAAACAGAAATACATCGTTGTTCAAGCAGGACGTATTGTGATCTCTAAGGTTCAATGTACCTAAACCAATTCCAGAATACTGTACAGTTTAAACCAATTCCAGAATACTATACAGTTTAAACCAATTCCAGAATACTGTACAGTTTAAACCAATTCCATAATACTGTACAGTTTAAACCAATTCCAGAATACTATACAGTTTAAACCAATTCCAGAATACTATACAGTTTAAACCAATTCCAGAATACTATACAGTTTAAACCAATTCCAGAATAGTGTACAGTTTAAACCAATTCCAGAATACTATACAGTTTAAACCAATTCCAGAATACTATACTGTTTAAACCAATTCCAGAATACTATACAGTTTAAACCAATTCCAGAATACTATACAGTTTAAACCAATTCCAGAATACTATACAGTTTAAACCAATTCCAGAATACTATACAGTTTAAACGAATTCCAGAATACTATACAGTTTAAACCAATTCCAGAATAGTGTACAGTTTAAACGAATTCCAGAATACTATACAGTTTAAACCAATTCCAGAATACTCTACAGTTTAAACCAATTCCAGAATACTGTACAGTTTAAACCAATTCCAGAATATTTTAAAGTTTAAACCAATTCCACAATACTATACAGTTTAAACCAATTTCAGAATACTATACAGTTTAAACCATTTCCAGAACAATGTACGATAGATAGATAGATAGATAGATAGATAGATAGATAGATAGATAGATAGGCAGGCAGGCAGGCAGGCAGGCAGGCAGGCAGACAGATAGGTATTCAGGCAGGCACGCAGATAGGTATTCAGGCAGGCAGGCAGATAGGTATTCAGGCAGATAGATAGATATTCAGGCACGCAGATAGGTATTCAGGCAGATAGATAGATATTCAGACATGCAGATAGGTTTGCAGGCAGATAGATAGATATTCAGGCACGCAGATAGGTATTCAGGCAGGCAGGCAGGCAGATAGATAGATATTCAGGCAGGCAGATAGGTGTTCAGGCAGATAGGTATTCAGGCAGGCAGGCAGGCAGATAGATAGATATTCAGGCAGGCAGATAGGTATTCAGGCAGATAGGTATTTAGGCAGGCAGGTAGGAAGATAGATAGATATTCAGGCAGGCAGATAGGTATTCAGGCAGATAGGTATTCAGGCAGGCAGGCAGGCAGGCAGATAGATAGATATTCAGGCAGGCAGATAGGTATTCAGGCAGATAGATAGATATTCAGGCAGGCAGATAGGTATTCAGGCAGGCAGATAGGTATTCAGGCAGATAGGTATTCAGGCAGATAGATAGATATTCAGGCAGGCAGATAGGTATTCAGGCAGATAGATAGATATTCAGGCAGGCAGATAGGTATTCAGGCAGATAGATAGATATTCAGGCAGGCAGATAGGTTTCAGGCAGATAGGTATTCAGGCAGATAGATAGATATTCAGGCAGGCAGATAGGTATTCAGGCAGATAGATAGATATTCAGGCAGGCAGATAGGTTTTCAGGCAGATAGATAGATATTCAGGCAGGCAGATAGGTATTCAGGCAGATAGATAGATATTCAGGCAGGCAGATAGGTATTCAGGCAGATAGATAGATATTCAGGCACGCAGATAGGTATTCAGGCAGATAGATAGATATTCAGACATGCAGATAGGTATTCAGGCAGATAGATAGATATTCAGGCACGCAGATAGGTATTCAGGCAGGCAGGCAGGCAGGCAGATAGATAGATATTCAGGCAGGCAGATAGGTATTCAGGCAGATAGGTATTCAGGCAGATAGATAGATATTCAGGCAGGCAGATAGGTATTCAGGCAGATAGATAGATATTCAGGCAGGCAGATAGGTATTCAGGCAGATAGATATTCAGGCAGGCAGATAGGTATTCAGGCAGATAGATAGATATTCAGGCAGGCAGATAGGTATTCAGGCAGATAGATAGATATTCAGGCAGGCAGATAGGTATTCAGGCAGATAGATAGGTATTCAGGCAGATAGATAGGTATTCAGGCAGATAGATAGATATTCAGGCACGCAGATAGGTATTCAGGCAGATAGATAGATATTCAGGCATGCAGATAGGTATTCAGGCAGGCAGGCAGGCAGGCAGGCAGGCAGGCAGATAGATAGATATTCAGGCAGGCAGATAGGTATTCAGGCAGATAGATAGATATTCAGGCAGGCAGATAGGTATTCAGGCAGATAGATATTCAGGCAGATAGGTATTCAGGCAGATAGATAGATATTCAGGCAGGCAGATAGGTATTCAGGCAGATAGATAGGCAGGCAGGCAGGCAGGCAGGCAGGCAGGCAGGCAGGCAGGCAGGCAGGCAGGCAGGCAGGCAGATAGATAGATATTCAGGCAGGCAGATAGGTATTCAGGCAGATAGATAGATATTCAGGCAGGCAGATAGGTATTCAGGCAGATAGGTATTCAGGCAGATAGGTATTCAGGCAGATAGATAGATATTCAGGCAGGCAGATAGGTATTCAGGCAGATAGATAGATATTCAGGCAGGCAGATAGGTATTCAGGCAGATAGATAGATATTCAGGCAGGCAGATAGGTATTCAGGCAGGCAGATAGGTATTCAGGCAGATAGATAGATATTCAGGCAGGCAGATAGGTATTCAGGCAGATAGATAGATATTCAGGCAGGCAGATAGGTATTTAGGCAGATAGATAGATATTCAGGCAGGCAGATAGGTATTCAGGCAGATAGATAGATATTCAGGCAGGCAGATAGGTATTCAGGCAGATAGATAGATATTCAGGCACGCAGATAGGTATTCAGGCAGATAGATAGATATTCAGGCAGATAGATAGATATTCAGACACGCAGATAGGTATTCAGGCAGATAGATAGATATTCAGGCACGCAGATAGGTATTCAGGCAGGCAGGCAGATAGATAGATATTCAGGCAGGCAGATAGGTATTCAGGCAGATAGATAGATATTCAGGCACGCAGATAGGTATTCAGGCAGATAGATAGATATTCAGACACGCAGATAGGTATTCAGGCAGATAGATAGATATTCAGGCATGCAGATAGGTATTCAGGCAGGCAGGCAGGCAGGCAGATAGATAGATATTCAGGCAGGCAGATAGGTATTCAGGCAGATAGGTATTCAGGCAGGCAGGCAGGCAGATAGATAGATATTCAGGCAGGCAGATAGGTATTCAGGCAGATAGGTATTCAGGCAGGCAGGCAGGCAGGCAGGCAGATAGATAGATATTCAGGCAGGCAGATAGGTATTCAGGCAGATAGGTATTCAGGCAGATCGATAGATATTCAGGCAGATAGATAGATATTCAGGCAGGCAGATATTCAGGCAGATAGGTTATCAGGCAGATAGGTTATCAGGCAGATAGGTATTAAGGCAGATAGATAGATATTCAGGCAGGCAGATAGGTATTCAGGCAGATAGATAGATATTCAGGCAGGCAGATAGGTATTCAGGCAGATAGATAGATATTCAGGCAGGCAGATAGGTATTCAGGCAGATAGGTATTCAGGCAGATAGATAGAT
The DNA here is from genome assembly GCF_021184085.1 of Oncorhynchus gorbuscha. Classification (NCBI taxonomy): domain Eukaryota; kingdom Metazoa; phylum Chordata; class Actinopteri; order Salmoniformes; family Salmonidae; genus Oncorhynchus; species Oncorhynchus gorbuscha. Next base: position 47,076,278 of record NC_060194.1, on the reverse strand, counting down.
ATTCAGGCAGGCAGATAGGTATTCAGGCAGATAGATAGATATTCAGGCAGGCAGATAGGTATTCAGGCAGATAGGTATTCAGGCAGATAGATAGATATTCAGGCAGGCAGATAGGTATTCAGGCAGATAGGCAGACTGGTAGATAATCCTCTACAATTGAATAATCAGATTGAGTAGCTAGCAGGAGGATTGACCGCAGGCGTAAATAAACTGTGACGGTTAACTAATGAGGAGTGAATCTGTGTGTAGACAGGTAGGTAGAGCTTCCATATATCATCCCTCTCTCTCTCTCTCTCTCTCTCTCTCTCTCTCTCTCTCTCTCTCTCTCTCTCTCTCTCTCTCTCTCTCTCTCTCTCTCTCTCTCTCTCTCTGTCTCTCTCTCTGTCTCTCTCTCTGTCTCTCTCTCTCTCTGTCTCTCTCTCTCTCTCTCTCTCTCTCTCTCTCTCTCTCTCTCTCTCTCTCTCTCTCTCTCTCTCTCTCTGTCTCTCTCTGTCTCTCTTTCTTTGAGCATCTCATTTAGGATGCCATCAGGTCCGCAGGCCTTTTTAAATTTGAGAGCCTGAAGTTTCTTATAGAGCTCCTGGTCAGTAATAGTTTAGTTTCTTATAGAGCTCCTGGTCAGTAATAGTTCAGTTTCTTATAGAGCTCCTGGTCAGTAATAGTTTAGTGTCTTATAGAGCTCCTGGTTAGTAATAGTTTAGTGTCTTATAGAGCTCCTGGTCAGTAATAGTTTAGTTTCTTATAGAGCTCCTGGTCAGTAATAGTTTAGTGTCTTATAGAGCTCCTGGTCAGTAATAGTTTAGTTTCTTATAGAGCTCCTGGTCAGTAATAGTTTAGTTTCTTATAGAGCTCCTGGTCAGTAATAGTTTAGTTTCTTATAGAGCTCCTGGTCAGTAATAGTTTAGTTTCTTATAGAGCTCCTGGTCAGTAATAGTTTAGTTTCTTATAGAGCTCCTGGTCAGTAATAGTTTAGTTTCTTATAGAGCTCCTGGTCAGTAATAGTAGTTTCTTATAGAGCTCCTGGTCAGTAATAGTTTAGTTTCTTATAGAGCTCCTGGTCAGTAATAGTTTAGTTTCTTATAGAGCTCCTGGTCAGTAATAGTTTAGTTTCTTATAGAGCTCCTGGTCAGTAATAGTTTAGTTTCTTATAGAGCTCCTGGTCAGTAATAGTTTAGTTTCTTATAGAGCTCCTGGTCAGTAATAGTTTAGTTTCTTATAGAGCTCCTGGTCAGTAATAGTTTAGTTTCTTATAGAGCTCCTGGTCAGTAATAGTTTAGTTTCTTATAGAGCTCCTGGTCAGTAATAGTTTAGTTTCTTATAGAGCTCCTGGTCAGTAATAGTTTAGTGTCTTATAGAGCTCCTGGTCAGTAATAGTTTAGTGTCTTATAGAGCTCCTGGTCAGTAATAGTTTAGTGTCTTATAGAGCTCCTGGTCAGTAATAGTTTAGTGTCTTATAGAGCTCCTGGTCAGTAATAGTTTAGTGTCTTATAGAGCTCCTGGTCAGTAATAGTTTAGTTTCTTATAGAGCTCCTGGTCAGTAATAGTTTAGTGTCTTATAGAGCTCCTGGTCAGTAATAGTTTAGTTTCTTATAGAGCTCCTGGTCAGTAATAGTTTAGTTTCTTATAGAGCTCCTGGTCAGTAATAGTTTAGTTTCTTATAGAGCTCCTGGTCAGTAATAGTTTAGTTTCTTATAGAGCTCCTGGTCAGTAATAGTTTAGTTTCTTATAGAGCTCCTGGTCAGTAATAGTTTAGTTTCTTATAGAGCTCCTGGTCAGTAATAGTTTAGTTTCTTATAGAGCTCCTGGTCAGTAATAGTTTAGTTTCTTATAGAGCTCCTGGTCAGTAATAGTTTAGTTTCTTATAGAGCTCCTGGTCAGTAATAGTTTAGTTTCTTATAGAGCTCCTGGTCAGTAATAGTTTAGTTTCTTATAGAGCTCCTGGTCAGTAATAGTTTAGTTTCTTATAGAGCTCCTGGTCAGTAATAGTTTAGTTTCTTATAGAGCTCCTGGTCAGTAATAGTTTAGTTTCTTATAGAGCTCCTGGTCAGTAATAGTTTAGTGTCTTATAGAGCTCCTGGTCAGTAATAGTTTAGTTTCTTATAGAGCTCCTGGTCAGTAATAGTTTAGTGTCTTATAGAGCTCCTGGTCAGTAATAGTTTAGTGTCTTATAGAGCTCCTGGTCAGTAATAGTTTAGTTTCTTATAGAGCTCCTGGTCAGTAATAGTTTAGTTTCTTATAGAGCTCCTGGTCAGTAATAGTTTAGTTTCTTATAGAGCTCCTGGTCAGTAATAGTTTAGTTTCTTATAGAGCTCCTGGTCAGTAATAGTTTAGTTTCTTATAGAGCTCCTGGTCAGTAATAGTTTAGTTTCTTATAGAGCTCCTGGTCAGTAATAGTTTAGTTTCTTATAGAGCTCCTGGTCAGTAATAGTTTAGTTTCTTATAGAGCTCCTGGTCAGTAATAGTTTAGTGTCTTATAGAGCTCCTGGTCAGTAATAGTTTAGTTTCTTATAGAGCTCCTGGTCAGTAATAGTTTAGTTTCTTATAGAGCTCCTGGTCAGTAATAGTTTAGTTTCTTATAGAGCTCCTGGTCAGTAATAGTTTAGTTTCTTATAGAGCTCCTGGTCAGTAATAGTTTAGTTTCTTATAGAGCTCCTGGTCAGTAATAGTTTAATGTCTTATAGAGCTCCTGGTCAGTAATAGTTTAGTTTCTTATAGAGCTCCTGGTCAGTAATAGTTTAGTGTCTTATAGAGCTCCTGGTCAGTAATAGTTTAGTGTCTTATAGAGCTCCTGGTCAGTAATAGTTTAGTGTCTTATAGAGCTCCTGGTCAGTAATAGTTTAGTTTCTTATAGAGCTCCTGGTCAGTAATAGTTTAGTTTCTTATAGAGCTCCTGGTCAGTAATAGTTTAGTTTCTTATAGAGCTCCTGGTCAGTAATAGTTTAGTTTCTTATAGAGCTCCTGGTCAGTAATAGTTTAGTTTCTTATAGAGCTCCTGGTCAGTAATAGTTTAGTGTCTTATGGAGCTCCTGGTCAGTAATAGTTTAGTTTCTTATAGAGCTCCTGGTCAGTAATAGTTTAGTTTCTTATAGAGCTCCTGGTCAGTAATAGTTTAGTTTCTTATAGAGCTCCTGGTCAGTAATAGTTTAGTTTCTTATAGAGCTCCTGGTCAGTAATAGTTTAGTTTCTTATAGAGCTCCTGGTCAGTAATAGTTTAGTGTCTTATAGAGCTCCTGGTCAGTAATAGTTTAGTGTCTTATAGAGCTCCTGGTCAGTAATAGTTTAGTGTCTTATAGAGCTCCTGGTCAGTAATAGTTTAGTTTCTTATAGAGCTCCTGGTCAGTAATAGTTTAGTTTCTTATAGAGCTCCTGGTCAGTAATAGTTTAGTTTCTTATAGAGCTCCTGGTCAGTAATAGTTTAGTTTCTTATAGAGCTCCTGGTCAGTAATAGTTTAGTTTCTTATAGAGCTCCTGGTCAGTAATAGTTTAGTGTCTTATAGAGCTCCTGGTCAGTAATAGTTTAGTTTCTTATAGAGCTCCTGGTCAGTAATAGTTTAGTTTCTTATAGAGCTCCTGGTCAGTAATAGTTTAGTTTCTTATAGAGCTCCTGGTCAGTAATAGTTTAGTGTCTTATAGAGCTCCTGGTCAGTAATAGTTTAGTTTCTTATAGAGCTCCTGGTCAGTAATAGTTTAGTGTCTTATAGAGCTCCTGGTCAGTAATAGTTTAGTGTCTTATAGAGCTCCTGGTCAGTAATAGTTTAGTGTCTTATAGAGCTCCTGGTCAGTAATAGTTTAGTTTCTTATAGAGCTCCTGGTCAGTAATAGTTTAGTTTCTTATAGAGCTCCTGGTCAGTAATAGTTTAGTTTCTTATAGAGCTCCTGGTCAGTAATAGTTTAGTTTCTTATAGAGCTCCTGGTCAGTAATAGTTTAGTGTCTTATAGAGCTCCTGGTCAGTAATAGTTTAGTTTCTTATAGAGCTCCTGGTCAGTAATAGTTTAGTTTCTTATAGAGCTCCTGGTCAGTAATAGTTTAGTTTCTTATAGAGCTCCTGGTCAGTAACTGGGGAGTCCAGTGGATTTTGATTGTCCTTTATAGCTTTTTCTAACCCATTGAACTGCTCATGAATTTGGCGTTCTGCATTTGTGTCAGTTTGAACGGTGTTGTAGAGTGTTTTAAAATGGGTTGCCCATATGTCACCATTTTGTATCGCTAATTCCTCTCGTTTGGATTTTTTAAAGTTTTTTCCAATTTTGCCAGAAGTTGTGTGTGTTTATGGACTCTTCAATTAGTATCAGCTGCTTGCTGTTGTACTGTGCTTTTTGGTTCTGAGTGTTACGTTTTATAGAGTTTTAAAGTCTCACAGTAATGAAGGCGGAGTTCACCATTTATTTGGGTCTCTGTGCTTTTGGTTGGATAGTGTTCTAAGTTTTTTCCTTTATAATTTTACAATCTGCATCAAACCAGTTGTCATCTGTGATCTTTTTTACGTTAATTCTTTTATCAATTTCAATTGTGCTTCTTTTGCCGTTTGCCTGAATATATAGTTTGTTTTTTTACTGCCAGATTGATGCCTACTTTACTGTGAGTGAATGTTATCTGAGTATCTGGATATCTTGGTCACTGGTTGCTTTCTGGTATTCTTCTGTGCTGTTTTGGGCCCATCTGTATGAATGTCTGATGTTGTACAGCTGACTGGACTGTGAATGTCTGATGTTGTACAGCTGACTGGGCTGTGAATGTCTGATGTTGTACAGCTAACTGGACTGTGAATGTCTGATGGTTGCCATGTCTGTTCTTTTGAGGAACAACGTAATTTGGCTGTGATCAGACAAAGGTGTTAGTGGCTTGACAGTGAATGAGCTGAGAGAGAAAAGGTCAATGTCTGTGATCATATAGTCTACTGTACTGTGGCCAAGAGGTGAGCAGTAGGTGAATCTCCCCAAAGAGTCCCCTCCTGTAACCTACAATTGACAAAGTACAGACCCAGGCTTCTACAGAGCTGCAACAGATCCCTTCCGTTGTTGTTGACAGTGCTGTCACTGTTGGGGAGATGAAGACAGTTAGAAACAGTATGGCCTGTAATAAAGCTGTCCCCTCGTGTGGTCTGTCACTGTTGGTTCTACTGTTGTGGAGAAGACAGTTAGAAGGCCTGTACAAAGTTCCCCTCGTGTGGTCTGTCACTGAGAAAGACAGTTAGAAACAGTGGCCTGTAATAAAGCTGTCCCCTCGTGTGGTCTGTCACTGTTGTTTCTATGGGGAGATGAAGACAGTTAGAGACACTATGGCCTGTAATAAAGCTGTCCCCTCGTGTGGTCTGTCACTGTTGGTTCTATGGTGGAGATGAAGACAGTTAGAAACAGTATGGCCTGTAATAAAGCTGTCCCCTCGTGTGGTCTGTCACTGTTGGTTCTATGGTGGAGATGAAGACAGTTAGAGACACTATGGCCTGTAATAAAGCTGTCCCCTCGTGTGGTCTGTCACTGTTGTTTCTATGGGGAGATGAAGACAGTTAGAGACACTATGGCCTGTAATAAAGCTGTCCCCTGTGGTCTGTCACTGTTGGGGAGATCTGTCCTGTAATAAAGCTGTTGTTTCTGTCACTGTTGGGGAGATGAAGACAGTTAGAAACAGTATGGCCTGTAATAAAGCTGTCCCCTCGTGTGGTCTGTCACTGTTGTTTCTATGGGGAGATGAAGACAGTTAGAGACACTATGGCCTGTAATAAAGCTGTCCCCTCGTGTGGTCTGTCACTGTTGGTTCTATGGTGGAGATGAAGACAGTTAGAAACAGTATGGCCTGTAATAAAGCTGTCCCCTCGTGTGGTCTGTCACTGTTGGTTCTATGGGGAGATGAAGACAGTTAGAGACACTATGGCCTGTAATAAAGCTGTCCCCTCGTGTGGTCTGTCACTGTTGTTTCTATGGGGGAGATGAAGACAGTTAGAAACAGTATGGCCTGTAATAAAGCTGTCCCCTCGTGTGGTCTGTCACTGTTGTTTCTATGGGGAAATGAAGACAGTTAGAGACACTATGGCCTGTAATACATCTGTCCCTGTTGTTTTTATGGGGGAGATGAAGACAGTTAGAGACAGTATGGCCTGTAATAAATCTGTCTCCTCGTGTGGTCTGTCACTGTTGTTTCTATGGGGAGATGAAGACAGTTAGAGACACTATGGCCTGTAATACATCTGTCCCTGTTGTTTCTATGGGGGAGATGAAGACAGTTAGAGACACTATGGCCTGTAATACATCTGTCCCTGTTGTTTCTATGGGGGAGATGAAGACAGTTAGAGACAGTATGGCCTGTAATAAAGCTGTCTCCTCGTGTGGTCGTTAGATCAGGTAGTGTTCCTGTGCATGCGTTTGTGTCCCCACAGATGAGCACATTTCCCTGGGCCTGGAAATGACACGTCTCTTCCTCAAAGGTGGGGAAGATCTCCTCTGAGTAATATGGGGATTCTTAGGGAAGGGGGGGGAGATCTCCTCTGAGAAATATGGGGATTCTGAGGGGGGGGGGGGATATATATTGCGCAAAGGAACACATATTTTTCTGTCAGTACATTTGTAGTCCGGATTTGTACCAAATGATTAATCGTCCAGAGTCTCTGCCTCTATCTCTCTTTCTCCCTCTCTCCCTCACTCTCTCCCCTGCTCCCTACCTCTCCCCCCTCCCTCCCTCTCTCCCTCCCTCTCTCTCTCTCCCTCCCTCCCTCCCTCCCTCCCTCCCTCCCTCCCTCCCTCCCTCCCTCCCTCCCTCCCTCCCTCCCTCCCTCCCTCCCTCCCTCCCTCCCTCCTCCCTCCCTCCCTCCCTCCCTCCCTCCCTCCCTCCCTCCCTCTCTCTCTCTCTCTCCCTCTCTCTCTCTCTCTCTCCCTCCCTCTCTCCCTCCCTCCCTAGGTATTGGGACCCTGGTCCCAGAGCAGACCCTATTGAGGATCTGAGGTATATCTGGGGTGGCTTTGCCTATCTACAGGACATGGTAGAGCATGGCATACTGAAGATACAGACGGGACACGACTGGCCCCTGGGAGTCTACGTACAACAGATGCCATACCCCTGCTATGTAGACGACCTGTGAGTGGCCCACACACATGTCCGTCACCTCACCAATATGTCTCATGGACAATCAGATTGTTAGGTCTACTAGTTTGATGGGCTGTCTATGTAAAGGTTCTGGTTGTAATGGTGTGAGTTACTTAGTTCATTAAGGTCTTCTTATTTCAACCAGCTTTGCCCTCTGGGAGGTAAGTTAGTGCTGGGTTAGAGCTAACATGGGCAGTCACATTGGTACTCCAGGATTGACTGTAACTAGAAAACATATTTTAATATTTATAACAATCATGATGGTCTTTTCTCTCTCTCTCTCTCTCTCTCTCTCTCTCTCTCTCTCTCTCTCTCTCTCTCTCTCTCTCTCTCTCTCTCTCTCTCTCTCTCTCTCTCTCTCTCTCTCTCTCTCTCTCTCTCTCTCTCTCTCTCTGTCTCTCTCTCTCTCCCTGTCTCTCCCTGTCTCTCTCTCTCTCCCTGTCTCTCTCTGTCTCCCTGTCTCCCTGTCTCTCACTCTCTCTCTCTCTCTCTCTCTCTCTCTCTCTCTCTCTCTCTGTCTCTCTCTCTCTCTCTCCCTGTCTCTCTCTCTCTCTCTGTCTCCCTGTCTCTCACTCTCTCTCTCTGTCTCCCTGTCTCTCTCTCTCTCTTTCTGTCTCTCTCTCTCCTCCTCCTCTCTTCTCTCTTCTTCTAGCTTCATGTTGACTCTGAACCGGTGCTTCCCTATCTTCATGGTGCTAGCGTGGATCTACTCTGTGTCTATGACGGTGAAGAGCATCGTTCTGGAGAAGGAGCTACGCCTCAAAGAGACACTCAAGGTAAAAAATAAACAAGACAACGTTAATTGTTTTAAACGATTAAAACAATCAATTTTATTAAATGTTTTAATGGACAATGAATGTTCTCTATTTTATTTGGTTCTGTTCTGTTGTTCTATTTTGTTGTGTTGTGTTCTATTTTGTTGTGTTGTGTTCTATTTTGTTCTGATGTGTTCTATTTTGTTCTGTTGTATTCTATTTTGTTGTGTTGTATTCTATTTTATTGTGTTGTGTTCTATTTTGTTGTGTTGTGTTGTGTTCTATTTTGTTGTGTTGTGTTCTATTTTGTTCTGATGTGTTCTATTTTGTTCTGTTGTGTTCTATTTTGTTCTGTTGTATTCTATTTTGTTGTGTTGTGTTCTATTTTATTGTGTTGTGTTCTATTTTGTTCTGTTGTGTTCTATTTTGTTCTGTTGTGTTCTATTTTGTTCTGTTGTGTTCTTGCAGGCCATGGGAGTGACAAACGGAGTGATATGGTACACCTGGTTTATAGACAGCTTCATCATGATGACCGCCAGCACAGCCCTGCTCACACTGATTATTATGGTGAGGATGGAGGGAGGAGGGGAGGAGAGGAGGGATGGTACACCTGGTTTATAGACAGCTTCATCATGGTGAGGGGGAGGGGAGGAGGATGGGAGAGGGGGATGAGGGTAGGGAGAGAGAGGGAGGTATACTTGGTTCATAGACAGGTTATGATGATGACTGCCTGCACAGCTCTAATGGCGGCCATTATTATGGCGAGACGGAAGAGGGGAAGGAAACAACAGAAAGGGAGAGTGTTGTCTTTCTCTACCAGAGGGTGTATGGAGAGGGTTGTCCTTCTCTACCAGAGGGTGTATGGAGAGGGTTGTCCTTCTCTACCAGAGGGTGTATGGAGAGGGTTGTCCTTCTCTACCAGAGGGTGTATGGAGAGAGATGTCCTTCTCTACCAGAGGGTGTTTGGAGAGGGTTGTCCTTCTCTACCAGAGGGTGTATGGAGAGGGTTGTCCTTCTCTACCAGAGGGTGTATGGAGAGGGTTGTCCTTCTCTACCAGAGGGTGTATGGAGAGGGTTGTCCTTCTCTAGCAGAGGGTGTATGGAGAGGGTTGTCCTTCTCAACCAGAGGGTGTTTGGCAGTTCTATTTGGTATACAGTATCGCCATCAAGTGGACTGTCTTTAGAAGTGCATAAAGAAAGGACTGACATTGTATTAACTGTGTTACCCCCCTTCCCCCCCATTTCTCCATCAGGCTGGTAAGGTGTTGAACTACTCCAACCCGTTGGTAGTGTTCCTGTTCCTCCTGACGTTCACCATGGCCACCATCATGCAGTGTTTCCTTCTCAGTGTGTTCTTCAACAAGGCCAACCTGGCTGCAGCCTGCAGTGGTATCATCTACTTTACCCTCTACCTGCCCCACATCCTCTGTGTGGCCTGGCATCCCCTCAGTCTGGTATATAATATAACATCCCCTCAGTCTGGTATATATAACATCAGCCCTCAACACCAACCCTATCCCCTCAGTACCAAGTCTGGTAATAATATAACGCCATCCCCTCAGATATAATATAACATCCCCTCAGTCTGGTATATAATATAACGTTGACCATCCCCTCAACACTAACCCTCAGTCTGGTATATAACATAACATCCCCTCAGTCTGGTATATAATATAACATCCCCTCAGTCTGGTATATAATATAACCCCCTCAGTCTGGTATATAACATAACATCCCCTCAGTATATAATATAACATAATATAATATCATCCCCTCAGTCTGGTATGTAACATAACATCCCCTCAGTCTGGTATATAATATAACATCCCCTCAACCCTCAGTCTGGTATATAATATAACATCCCCTCAACCCCTCAGTCTGGTATATAATATAACATCCCCTCATCCCCTCAGTCTGGTATATAACATAACATCCCCTCAGTCTGGTATATAATTAACATCCCCTCAGTGGTATATAATATAACATCCCCTCAGTCTGGTATATAATATAACATCCCCTCAGTCTGGTACCTGTCTGTATATAACATAACATCCCCTCAGTTTATATAATATAACCCCCTCAGTCAGAGTCTGGTATATAATATAACATGTCCCCAGTCTGGTAGTCGTTTGGTATATTATAACATCCCCTCAACCCTCAGTCTGGTATATAACGTCTGGTATATACATCCCCTCAGTCTGGTATATAATATAACATCCCCTCAGTCTGGTATATAACATAACATCCCCTCAACCCTCAGTCTGGTATATAATATAACATCCCCTCAGGGCCTGGGTATATAATATAACTCCCCTCAGTCAGTCTGGTATATAACATAACATCCCCTCAGTCTGGTATATAACATAACATCCCCTCAGTCTGGTATATAATATAACATCCCCTCAACCCTCACACATAGATCAATAGAATGATTTTCTGCCTGTACTAGAGTCTGCTGTCCCCAGTAGCGTTTGGTTTTGGGACCTGTCTCGTCTGAGGAATATAACAGGGCCTCCAGTGGGACAACATCTCCACTAGAGGGCATGCCTACCCTTCACCTCCATAGGCATGATGATGTTTGACGCCGTGCTCTATGGCTTCCTGGCATGGTACCTTGACAACGTCTTCCCAGGTTAGAGGGAGTGCAGGGTTGTGTTTTGGGGGTTGTGTGTTTCTGTGTGTTTGTAGAGTAAGCCACCCATAAAATGGGTAGCCCTTTTCACTTGTACCCGTATATGGGTTTAAAATAGCAGATTTGATCACTGATAAAGCACCTAAATTGGAACGCAGTGGCGGTACAGCAGAGGAGGCTGGCTCATAATAATGCCTGGAACCTTTATTTATTTAACTAGGCAAGTCAGTTAAGAACAAATTCTTATTTTCAATGACGGCCTAGGAACAGTGGGTTAACCTGTTGCGACGAGCAATCCCGTATCCGGGAGCGTAATTATAGCCTCAAGCTCATTACCATAACGCAACGTTAACTATTCATGAAAATCGCAAATGATATGAAATAAATATATTGGCTCACAAGCTTAGCCTTTTGTTAACAACACTGTCATCTCAGATTTTCAAAAAATGCTTTTCAACCATAGCTACACAAGCATTTGTGTAAGAATATTGATAGCTAGCGTAGCATTAAGCCTAGCATTCAGCAGGCAACATTTTCACAAAAACAAGAAAAGCATTCAAATAAAATCATTTACCTTTGAAGAACTTTGGATGTTTTCAATGAGGAGACTCTCAGTTAGATAGCAAATGTTCAGTTTTTCCATAAAGATTATTTGTGTAGGAGAAATCGCTCCGTATTGTTCATCACGTTTGGCTATGAAAAACCCCAGAAAATTCAGTCATTACAACGCAAACTTTTTTCCAAATTAACTCCATAATATTGACAGAAACATGGCAAACGTTGTTTAGAATCAATCCTCAAGGTGTTTTTCACATATCTATTCGATGATAAATCACTCGTGGCAGTTTGGTTTCTCCTCCATAACATCCCCTCAACCCTCAGTCTGGTATATAATATAAACGTTGCCATGGAAATTCACCTCAATTCACTTATGACTCCTTTCTACCCGCACCAAAATTAGCATCAGTTTGTCTGAATCGCCTTGTGAAAGCCTAACACTGTAAGATCCTATTTTATAACGTAGCTAGTCACTCTTCTTTGAGTCATAAATGTGTATTGAAATGACTGAGGAACCGTACGCGTTTTGGGGAAGGTGTGTGTTGCCACTTGGAATCATCGGTTAGTCCTCTCACTCAAACCCTGGTAAATGTTTTGTCTTACGTACCCCACATTTCCCATTTATATTATTATTACTGATTTCAAAGTATTTTCAGATTTCGTTATCAACAAATGTTTGCGAAAAGTACACTAAATCTAAAATGCACATAAAATCACATAAAATCAACAGTGTAACGTTTGGTTTATTCTTGTGTCAAGTGAACTGTTGTGTCCTCAAATTTGGTCTAATAATTTTCCCAGGATCTGTAAATGGTTCCCTTTCAATTGCTACCATGATTATAAATATGTTTTTTCATATTTATTCTGTAAGAAACATTGCAATGTAGCCCGAGCCAATTACCAGGAGTGTAAAGGGTTAACCCGTATCTGAGCCGTAGTTAACCCTTATTGGTGCCGTAGTTAACCCTTATTGGTGCATTGGTTAACCCTTATTGGAGCAGTAGTTAACCCTTATTAGAGTCATAGTTAACCCTTATTGGAGCCGTAGTTAACCCTTATTGGTGCAGTGGTTAACCCTTATTGGAGCAGTAGTTAACCCTTATTAGAGTCATAGGTAACCCTTATTGGAGCCGTAGTTAACCCTTATTGGTGCAGTGGTTAACCCTTATTGGAGCAGTAGTTAACCCTTATTAGAGTCATAGTTAACCCTTATTGGAGCCGTAGTTAACCCTTATTGGAGCCGTAGTTAACCCTTATCGGAGCCATAGTTAACCCTTATTGGAGCCGTAGTTAACCCTTATTAGAGTCATAGTTAACCCTTATTGGAGTCATAGTTAAACCTTATTGGTGCAGTAGTTAACCCTTATTGGAGCCATAGTTAACCCTTATCGGAGCCATAGTTAACCCTTATTGGAGCCGTAGTTAACCCTTATTAGAGTCATAGTTAACCCTTATTGGAGCCATAGGTAACCCTTATTGGTGCAGTAGTTAACCCTTATTGGAGCCATAGTTAACCCTTATCGGAGCCATAGTTAACCATTATTGGAGCAGTAGTTAACCCTTATTGGAGCTGTAGTTAACCCTTATTGGTAAACCCTTATCGGAGCCATAGTTAACCCTTATTGGAGCCGTAGTTAACCCTTATTAGAGTCATAGTTAACCCTTATTGGAGCCATAGTTAAACCTTATTGGTGCAGTAGTTAACCCTTATTAGAGTCATAGGTAACCCTTATTGGAGCTGTAGTTAACCCTTATTGGAGCCGTAGTTAACCCTTATTGGAGCTGTAGTTAACCCTTATTGGGGCAGTAGTTAACCCTTATTGGGGCAGTAGTTAACCCTTATTGGAGCCATAGTTAACCCTTATTGGAGCCTTACCCTTATTGGAGCCGTAGTTAACCCTTATTGGGGCCTTTAACCCTTATTGGAGCTATAGTTAACCCTTATTGGGGCAGTAGTTAACCCTTATTGGAGCTGTAGTTAACCCTTATTGGGGCAGTAGTTAACCCTTATTGGAGCTGTAGTTAACCCTTATTGGGGCAGTAGTTAACCCTTATTGGTGCCGTAGTTAACCCTTATTGGAGCCGTAGTTAACCCTTATTGGAGCCGTAGGTAACCCTTATTGGTGCAGTGGTTAACCCTTATTGGAGCCGTAGTTAACCCTTATTGGAGCCGTAGGTAACCCTTATTGGTGCAGTGGTTAACCCTTATTGGAGCCGTAGTTAACCCTTAGTGGAGCCGTAGTTAACCCTTATTGGTGCAGTAGTTAACCCTTATTGGAGCCGTAGGTAACCCTTATTGGTGCAGTGGTTAACCCTTATTGGAGCCGTAGTTAACCCTTATTGGAGCCGTAGTTAACCCTTATTGGAGCCGTAGTTAACCCTTATTGGTGCAGTAGTTAACCCTTATTGGAGCCGTAGGTAACCCTTATTGGTGCAGTGGTTAACCCTTATTGGAGCCGTAGTTAACCCTTATTGGAGCCGTAGTTAACCCTTATTGGAGCCGTAGGTAACCCTTATTGGTGCAGTGGTTAACCCTTATTGGAGCCATAGTTAACCCTTATTGGAGCCGTAGTTAACCCTTATTGGTGCAGTAGTTAACCCTTATTGGTGCAGTGGTTAGTGTTAGCTAAAGGAAAGTCGGACTCCATGACACCTGGAAGCGGCATCACGCTGTTGCTGTTTACTAAAATGGATACAGTTCTGTATAATAAACCCCTCCCTCCTCTCTCCAGGTCAGTATGGGATTGGACGACCATTCTACTTCCCATTCCAGCCCTCCTATTGGCAAAGGTCTGAACCCACCCTCTCCAACATTCCAGACTCAGGTTAGTGTCTTTAGTCTGGTCTCTGTCTCTATAAGTGTCTTTAGTCTGGTCTCTGTCCACTATAAGTGTCTTTAGTCTATTCTCTGTCTCTATAAGTGTCTTTAGTCTGGTCTCTGTCTCTATAAGTGTCTTTAGTCTAGTCTCTGTCCACTATAAGTGTCTTTAGTCTGGTCTCTAAAATTGTCTTTAGTCTGGTCTCTGTCCACTATAAGTGTCTTTAGTCTGGTCTCTGTCTCTATAAGTGTCTTTAGTCTGGTCTCTGTCCACTATAAGTGTCTTTAGTCTGGTCTCTATAAGTGTCTTTAGTCTGGTCTCTGTCTCTATAAGTGTCTTTAGTCTGGTCTCTGTCCACTATAAGTGTCTTTAGTCAGGTCTCTGTCCACTATAAGTGTCTAGGGACACGGTCTCTGTCCACTATAAGTGCCCTGTGATCTTTAATGACCTCTCAGGACACCAGGGTCTCTATAAGTGTCTTTAATGACCTAAATCAGGACACCCGTCTCCCATCTCTATAAGTGTCTTTAGTCTGGTCTCTGTCCACTATAAGCATCTGTCTTTAGTCTGGTCTCTGTCCACTGGTAAGTGTCTTTGATCTGGTCTCTGTCTCTATATGCAGTGTCTTTAGTCTGGTCTCTGTCCACTGGTATTAGTTACAGGGGAGCTGGGTAGGGGGGTGAATGAGCCAATTGTAAACTGGGGATTATTAGGTGATGCCGTGATGGTTTGAGGGCTGCAGATTGGGAATTTAGCTGCTGGTGATGCACCGGTGGTCTGCACCTGGTGATGCAGGGTGGTACTGCTAAGTGCCCTGGTGATGATCTTTAATGACCTGCTGGTGAGAGGGTGGTAGTCAGGTGACACCAGGGTTAACATCCCTATGCTGCTGGTGATGATAATGTGCCATGGGATCTTGGTGATGACCTCAGAGAGTCAGGTGATGCACCCTGCTTAACGTGGTATGCTGCTGGTGATGCAGGGTGGTATGCTGGCTGGTGATGCCCTACACAGGGCAGTGTCCCCAATCACTGCCCGGGCATTGGGATATTTTTGGTGATGCAGGGTGGTAGACCAGGTGAAATAGTGCTGCTGGTATTAGGGCTGCTGGTGATGCACCACTATGCTGCAGCATCTGGTCTCCTGGTGATCCAGGAACTGCTGGTGATGCAGGACTGCTGGTGACCCTGCTGGTATCTTCTGAATGCAAGCCAGGTGATGCATGCTGGTGATGCAGGGTGGTATGCTGCTGGTATTAGGGCTGCTGGTGATGCAGGGTGGTATGCTGCTGGTATTAGGGCTGCTGGTGATGCAGGGTGGTATGCTGCTGGTGATGCTGCTGGTGATGCAGGGTGGTATGCTGCTGGTGATGCAGGGTGGTATGCTGCTGGTGATGCAGGGTGGTATGCTGCTGGTGATGCAGGGCTGCTGGTGATGCAGGGTGGTATGCTGCTGGTATTAGGGCTGCTGGTGATGCTGCTGGTGATGCAGGGTGGTATGCTGCTGGTGATGCAGGGTGGTATGCTGCTGGTGATGCAGGGTGCTGCTGGGTGATGCAGGGTGGTATGCTGCTGGTGGGCTGCTGGTGATGCAGGGTGGTATGCTGCTGGTATTAGGGCTGCTGGTGATGCAGGGGTATGCTGCTGGTATGGGCTGCTGGTGATGCATTAGGCTGGTATTAGGGCTGCTGGTGATGCAGGGTGGTATGCTGCTGGTGATGCAGGGTGGTCTGCTGCTGGTGATGCAGGGTGGTATGCTGCTGGTGATGCAGGGTGGTATGCTGCTGGTGATGCAGGGTGGTATGCTGCTGGTGATGCAGGGTGGTATGCTGCTGGTGATGCAGGGTGGTATGCTGCTGGTATTAGGGCTGCTGGTGATGCAGGGTGGTATGCTGCTGGTGATGCAGGGCTGCTGGTGATGCAGGGTGGTATGCTGCTGGTATTAGGGCTGCTGGTGATGCAGGGTGGTATGCTGCTGGTGATGCAGGGTGGTATGCTGCTGGTGATGCAGGGTGGTATGCTGCTGGTGATGCAGGGTGGTATGCTGCTGGTGATGCAGGGTGGTATGCTGCTGGTGATGCAGGGTGGTATGCTGCTGGTGATGCAGGGCTGCTGGTGATGCAGGGTGGTATGCTGCTGGTGATGCAGGGTGGGATGCTGCTGGTGATGCAGGGTGGTATGCTGCTGGTGATGCAGGGTGGTATGCTGCTGGTATTAGGGCTGCTGGTGATGCAGGGTGGTATGCTGCTGGTATTAGGGCTGCTGGTGATGCAGGGTGGTATGCTGCTGGTGCTGGTGATGCAGGGCTGGTCTGCTGCTGGTGATGCAGGGTGGTATGCTGCTGGCATATATGCACAATAGAATCATATATAGACAGTATGTGAACAATAGAATCTGGTATGATAGAATCATATATAGACAGTATGTGGAATCATATATAGACAGTATGTTAGAGCTGGACATATTTGTATAAAAGGGGAGCTCCATGTATATTCTGGAATGTAAATGATGAAATATTAGGTGGATTTATATTTACTGATTGAGATATATTCTTTGTTGTTAGTGTAACTTAGTTTTTGGCTGCTATTCATTGTATTGTGATAAGGTGTTAGGATATGCTTGGGCTGGTGATGCGGGAGCGGTTTTTTGACCATACAGACATACAGACAGGTCATAATATGCTATAAAGTATTCTGGTTGATTGAAGAATCATTTATTTGGATATAAGTAAACATTTTTGGTATCCCTGCTTGAATGTTTGGCTGGAAACCTTGAGTGTGGACTGTAGGGCTGCTGGTGATGCAGGGTGGTGAACAATAGAATCATATGCATATTATAATCATATATAGATAGTATATGCATATTATAATCATATATAGACAGTATGTGAATACAGTATATGCATATTATAATCATATATAGACAGTATATGCATATTATAATCATATATAGACAGTATATGAATATTATAATCATATATAGACAGTATGTGAATACAGTATATGCATATTATAATCATATATAGACAGTATATGCACATTATAATCATATATAGACAGTATGTGAACAATAGAATCATATATAGACAGTTTGTGAACAATAGAATCATATATAGACAGTATTTGAACATTATAATCATATATAGACAGTATATACAGGCATACATATGAACATACTGGTTGAACTTTGATTGAAGGAGTGATATGGCCTACCTTTGTAATGGGTCTTCTGTCCCATTACAACGTCCCATTACAACATCCCATTACAACGTTCCACAGTAGTGAAACGTTGTAGAGTGACTGTGTATCTGTCTCTCTCTGCAGATCCAGAGAAGCCCGACGTGGACAAGGACGTAGACAGTATGTGTTCACCTAGGAGGTGTAATGGCGTGGGGGTAAAGAAACCCTGCAAACACCAGGACAAGAGAGAGAGGATGGAGAGAGAGAGGGAGGAGCTGCTGAAACGACAGGAAGAAGAACAGAACAAGGAAGAGCAGGAAGAGGACCTGACAGGTAGGGGCTGTGTGATTGGCTAGACAGGACTCATGGGCTGTGTGATTGGCTAGACAGGACTCATGGGCTGTGGGATTGGCTAGACAGGACTCAGGTAGCTACGATGTGATTGGCTAGACAGGACTCAGGGGCTGTGGGATTGGCTAGACAGGACTCATGTAGCTACGATGTGATTGGCTAGACAGGTCTCATGGGCTGTGGGATTGGCTAGACAGGACTCATGGGCTGTGGGATTGGCTGGACAGGACTCAGGTAGCTACGATGTGATTGGCTAGACAGGACTCATGGGCTGTGGGATTGGCTAGACAGGACTCAGGTAGCTACGATGTGATTGGCTAGACATGACTCATGTGCTGTGATTGGCTAGACAGGACTCAGGTAGCTAGGATGTGATTGGCTAGACAGGACTCATGTGCTGTGGGATTGGCTAGACAGGGCTCAGGTAGCTACGATGTGATTGGCTAGACAGGGCTCAGGTAGCTACGATGTGATTGGCTAGACAGGACTCATGTGCTGTGATTGGCTAGACAGGGCTCAGGTAGCTACGATGTGATTGGCTAGACAGGACTCATGTGCTGTGATTGGCTAGACAGGACTCATGTACCCTGATTGGCTAGACAGGACTCATGTGCTGTGATTGGCTAGACAGGACTCATGTGCTGTGATTGGCTAGACAGGACTCATGTGCTGTGATTGGCTAGACAGGACTCATGTGCTGGGATTGGCTAGACAGGACTCATGTACCCTGATTGGCTAGACAGGACTCATGTACCCTGATTGGCTAGACAGGACTCATGTACCCTGATTGAATAGACAGGACTCAGATAGCTACTCTGTGATTGGCTAGAGATGCCTCACGTAGCTACTCTGTGATTGGCTAGACAGGGCTCAGGTAGCTACGATGTGATTGGCTAGACAGGGCTCAGGAAGCTATGATGTAACTGGCTAGACAGGACTCATATAGCTACTCTGTGATTGGCTAGAGAGGCCTCACGTAGCTACTGTGTGATTGGCTAGAGAGGCCTCAGGTGATTGTCTGACCAGTCAATCCCATGTATGTTAGAAAATCATTTATCATCCTCCATGCCACTTTACCTATGGCCCATCTCTGGCTTGGGGTGTGTAGCCATAACCAGTACGCCTGGCCTTTACATGCACAGGTCTGGTTTAGCTATAGCAACCAGACCTGACCCCCTAATTACAATTAGTCAATGGGCCAACTGATAAGTGGTAGCCTTGTAGATATGAACCAGATCTAAACCATTGTAAATGTTGGGTGTCTTCCTTCCATTTTGGGTGTCTTCCTCCATTTTGGGTGTCTTCCTCCCTTTTGGGTGTCTTCCTCCATTTTGGGTGTCTTCCTCCATTTTGGGTGTCTTCCTCCCTT
Organism: Oncorhynchus gorbuscha; assembly: GCF_021184085.1. Lineage (NCBI taxonomy): Eukaryota > Metazoa > Chordata > Actinopteri > Salmoniformes > Salmonidae > Oncorhynchus > Oncorhynchus gorbuscha. Next base: position 47,057,538 of record NC_060194.1, on the reverse strand, counting down.
TTTGGGTGTCTTCCTCCATTTTGGGTGTCTTCCTCCATTTTGGGTGTCTTCCTCCATTTTGGGTGTCTTCCTCCATTTTGGCTGTCTTCCTCCATTTTGGGTGTCTTCCTCCATTTTGGGTGTCTTCCTCCATTTTGGGTGTCTTCCTCCATTTTAGGTGTCTTCCTCCCTTTTGGGTGTCTTCCTCCCTTTTTACTACAGGTCAGTTGTTCTTTGAGCCGGAGCCAGCAGGGCTGACCGTGGGGGTAGAGATTCAGGACTTGGTCAAGGTGTTTCCTGGGGGATCCCGTCCGGCCGTGGATCACCTCAGCATCGCCTTCTATGAGGGCCAGATCACATCGTTCCTAGGACACAACGGAGCCGGGAAAACCACCACTATGTATGTATTGTACCTAGCCTGGTCTCCCCAGATCTGTTTTGTGCTGTAGTCCACAGGAAGTCCAGGCTACCCCCCCAAAAACCTCTACCTAGTCTGCAGAGCACTAACTTTATTGTCCTAATTTTGTGGTCTAGAATATCACCTATACAATATTGAAT
>NC_060194.1:46922001-47054501 GCF_021184085.1 Oncorhynchus gorbuscha | reverse complement strand
ATTAACAGTTCAGACATGTGTTCACGTAGTGACTGACAACCTCTCTCCCTCCTCTCTGTCCAGTCTGACGGTGGAGGAACACATCCTGTTCTACTCCCTGCTGAAGGGCACCTCTCAGGCTGAGGCTCAACAGGCGGTCAATGTCATGCTGGAGGACCTGGGCCTGCCTCATAAGAGAGACGAGGAGGCACAGAACCTCTCAGGTGGGTCAGGCTGGGTGTGTGGGCTTGCCTCATAAGAAAGACAATGAACCTTTCAGGGGGAAGACAACGAGGCACAGGGCCTCTCAGGGGGGAGAACGAGTCACAGGACCTCTCAGGGGGGAGATTACGAGTCACGGGACCTCTCAGGGGGGAGATAACGAGTCACGGGACCTCTCAGGGGGGAGATAACGAGTCACGGGACCTCTCAGGGGGGTTCAGCCAGGTTCTCATGGAGACCTAAGGCATGAAACACACTTGTGAGCAGATACTGTTTCGAGGTCTTCCTTTTTTCTTTGTCGACCCTTTGCTGCTGCAAATTAATTAGCCAGAGGCCCTAGCAACGTTTCAGATGTTGTAGTGTTTTACCCTACATGTTTATTGTGTTTCACCTGAAATAACGTCCGTTCTCAATCTGTGCAGGGGGTATGCAGAGGAAGCTGTCTGTTGCCATGGCATTTGTTGGGGGCTCAAAGATTGTGATCCTGGATGAGCCCACGTCGGGGGTCGACCCTTACTCCAGACGGTCCATCTGGGACCTGCTACTCAAATACCGCACAGGTACCACCCCTAGCCACTACACCTGGTTTAGACCTGGGAAACCGTGTTTCAGCACTTCTCTAGGAGTAATTCAGTGCCAGGCTGAAGAGAGAAACAGGCAGGTACTCAGGCCTTCAGGGACTGGTGTTTCCCATCCCTGCTCCACCAAGCACTACAATCAACTCTCTCTAACCTTTGACCCCTGTCTTCCAGGGCGTGCAAGTGTCCCCGTCCACTCACCACATGGACGAGGCTGACCTGTTGAGTGACCTAGCTCCTAGTCCTGACCTCTGACCTCTAACCTCTAACCCCAAGCCGTACAGTGATCCTGTCCACTCACCACATGGACGAGGCTGACCTGTTGAAGGACCTAGCTCCTAGTCCTGACCTCTGACCTCTAACCCCAGTCCATACAGTGATCATGTCCACTCACCACATGGACGAGGCTGACCTGTTGAGTGACCTAGCTCCTAGTCCTGACCTCTAACCTCTAACCCCAGGCCGTACAGTGATCCTGTCCACTCACCACATGGACGAGGCTGACCTGTTGAGTGACCTAGCTCCTAGTCCTGACCTCTGACCTCTAACCCCAGGCCGTACAGTGATCCTGTCCACTCACCACATGGACGAGGCTGACCTGTTGAGTGACCGTGTGGCCATCATCTCTAAGGGCCAGCTCCATTGCTGTGGCTCCCCCCTCTTCCTCAAGAACTGCTTCGGGGTGGGATTCTACCTCACCCTGGTCCGACGCATGAAGGACATGAGGAAAAAAGAGGTGATACACTAGAATAGTATTCAACAGGAGATACACTAGAATAGTATTCAACAAGGGATACACTAGAGTAGTATTCAACAGGGGATACACTAGAATAGTATTCAACAGGGGATACACTAGAATAGTATTCAACAGGAGATACACTAGAATAGTATTCAACAGGAGGATATACACTAGAATAGTATTCAACAGGAGATACACTAGAATAGTATTCTATAGGAGATACACTAGAATAGTATTCAACAGGAGATACACTAGAATAGTATTCAACAGGAGATACACTAGAATAGTATTCAACAGGAGATACACTAGAATAGTATTCAACAGGAGATACACTAGAATAGTATTCAACAGGAGATACACTAGAATAGTATTCAACAGGAGAATAGTATTCAACAGGAGATACACTAGAATAGTATTCAACAGGAGATACACTAGAATAGTATTCAACAGGAGATACACTAGAATAGTATTCAACAGGGGATACACTAGAATAGTATTCAACAGGAGATACACTAGAATAGTATTCAACAGGAGATACACTAGAATAGTATTCAACAGGAGATACACTAGGATACACTAGAATAGTATTCAACAGGAGATACACTAGAATAGTATTCAACAGGAGATACACTAGAATAGTATTCAACAGGAGATACACTAGAATAGTATTCAACAGGAGATACACTAGAATAGTATTCAACAGGAGGATACACTAGAATAGTATTCAACAGGAGATACACTAGAATAGTATTCAACAGGAGATACACTAGAATAGTATTCAACAGGAGATATACACTAGAATAGTATTCAACAGGAGATACACTAGAGAGTATTCAACAGGACACTAGAATAGTATTCAACAGGAGATACACTAGAATAGTATTCAACAGGAGATACACTAGAATAGTATTCAACAGGAGATACACTAGAATAGTATTCAACAGGAGATACACTAGAATAGTATTCAACAGGGGAGATACACTAGAATAGTATTCAACAGGAGATAGAATATATTCAACAGGAGATACACTAGAATAGTATTCAACAGGATACACTAGAATAGTATTCACACTAGAATAGTATTCAACAGGAGATACACTAGAATAGTATTCAACAGGGGATACACTAGAATAGTATTCAACAGGGGATACACTAGAATAGTATTCAACAGGAGATACACTAGAATAGTATTCAACAGGAGATACACTAGAATAGTATTCAACAGGAGGAGATACACTAGAATAGTATTCAACAGGAGATACACTAGTATTCAACAGGAGGAGATAGTATTCAACAGGAGATACACTAGAATAGTATTCAACAGGAGATACACTAGAATAGTATTCAACAGGAGATACACTAGAATAGTATTCAACAGGAGATACACTAGAATAGTATTCAACAGGAGATACACTAGAATAGTATTCAACAGGGGATACACTAGAATAGTATTCAACAGGGGATACACTAGAATAGTATTCAACAGGAGATACACTATAGTAGTATTCAACAGGAGATACACTAGAGTAGTATTCAACAGGAGATACACTAGAATAGTATTCAACAGGAGATACACTAGAATAGTATTCAACAGGAGAATAGTATTCAACTACACTAGTAGTATTCAACAGGAGATACACTAGACTAGAATAGTATTCAACAGGAGATACACTAGAATAGTATTCAACAGGAGATACACTAGAGTAGTATTCAACAGGAGATACACTAGAATAGTATTCAACAGGGGATACACTAGAGTAGTATTCAACAGGGGATACACTGTGTAGTATTCAGTTGAGTAGTAGAGCATGGGGATAAACTAGAATAGTATTCTACAGGAGTGGGTATTCAACAGGAGATACACCAACAGGACACACAACAGGAGATACACTAGAATAGTATTCACGGGGATAGAATAGTATTCAACAGGGGATACACTGACTAGTATTCAACAGGGGATACACTAGAATAGTATTCAACAGGAGATACACTAGAGTAAATGGCATATATTATTATATATTATTAGATATTATATTAGATAAACTACTAGAGATAGTATTCAACAGGAGATACACTAGAATAGTATTCAACAGGAGATACACTAGAGTAGTATTCAAGAGATGGTGATACACTAGAGTAGTATTCAAAGGGCCAGATAATTGGCTAAGGTGGACAATGCTTATGTTGTCATTCTCCTCTCTCAGAATAACTATATGCCTCAGTGCCTCTGTGTTAAAGATGGGACCTGGTAGAGTGTCTCTGTGTAAAGGACCTGGTAGAGTGTCTCTGTGTAAAGGACCTGGTAGAGTGTCTCTGTGTAAAGGACCTGTAAGTGTCTCTGTGTAAAGGACCTGGTAGAGTGTCTCTGTGTAAAGACCTGGTAGAGTGTCTCTGTGTAAAGGACCTGGTAGAGTGTCTCTGTGTAAAGGACCTGGTAGAGTGTCTCTGTGTAAAGGACCACCTGGTAGAGTGTCTCTGTGTAAAGGACCTGGTACAGTAGCTCTGTGTAAAGGACCTGGTACAGTAGCTCTGTGTAAAGACCTGGTAGAGTGTTTCTGTGTAAAGGACCTGGTAGAGTGTCTCTGTGTAAAGGACCTGGTACAGTAGCTCTGTGTAAAGGACCTGGTAGAGTGTCTCTGTGTAAAGACCTGGTAGAGTGTCTCTGTGTAAAGGACCTGGTAGAGTGTCTCTGTGTAAAGGACCTGGTAGAGTGTCTCTGTGTTTTTGAATTTTTTAAACCTTTATTTTACTTGGCAAGTCGGTTAAGAACAAATTCTTATTTTCAATGAATGTTTTTTTTTAATGTTCAGGTATACCTTTCTCGAGCTCCTACACAGATTATTCACGTAACGTCAGCTAGCCAGCCAGCCAGCTAACATTAGCTATACACATATCGTACACGTAATGTTAGTTAGCGAGCAGCCAGCTAACATTAGCTATACACATATCGTACACGTAATGCGAGCCAGCCAGCTAACATTAGCTATACACAGATCATACACGTAACGTTAGCTAGCGAGCCAGCCAGCTAACATTAGCTATACACATATCGTACACGTAACGTTAGCTAGCGAGCCAGCCAGCTAACATTAGCTATACACAGATCATACACGTAACGTTAGCTAGCGAGCCAGCCAGCTAACGTTAGCTATACACATATCATACACGTAACGTTAGCTAGCGAGCCAGCCAGCTAACATTAGCTATACACAGATCGTACACGTAACGTTAGTTAGCGAGCCAGCCAGCCAGCTAACATTAGCTATACACAGATCGGACATGTAACGTTAGATAGCGAGCCAGCCAGCTAATGTTAACTATACACAGATCGTACACGTAACATTAGCTATAAACAGATCGTACACGTAACATTAGCTATACACAGATCGTACATGTAACATTAGCTAGCGAGCCAGCTAATGTTAACTATACACAGATCGTACACGTAACATTAGCTATACACAGATCGTACATGTAACGTTAGATAGCGAGCCAGCCAGCTAACGTTAGATAGCTAGCTAAAAGTAGAACTTAACTTGAAATGAAAACAACTTTCTAACAAAATTAGAAACATATAATACCTGAAAATGGAGCTAGACTCTTACCTGTACACATGGATGAATGTTTCTTTCCTCTGTCACGGACGCCATGGTTGCCCTTCGTTTGAAGATGTAATCCGGAGACAGGTGTTTTATCCAACAGTCTTTCTACTTTCTCCACATTTGGAAATCATCTGCTTTGACCGGGCATTCCGCTGATTTCAAAACTCGGTCAACTTCTTCCGTGACAAAAGACACCGTTTCTTCCCCACCATTGTCATCTGAAGACTCTACGAAGTCTGGTTCAATTAAAATGTTCTTACCAAAATCAGGGATTTCCTCATCGTCTGATTCATTTTCAGAGTCAGCATGGCACGATCATCCTCCAATTTTTTCCCAATAGCACTATTAAATATATATATATTTTGGCCATTTAGCAGACGCTCTTGTCCAGAGCGACTTACAGTAGTGAGTGCATACATTCTCGTACTGGTCCCCCGTGGGAATCGAACCCACAACCCTGCCGTTGCAAGAGAGCTTTTTCAGGTCTTCATATTTTTCAAACAAAGCAGCGATCGACAGGATTATCCACACATACTTAGCAGCTCATGTGATAGACAGAAGCATGCTACATGGCAGACCAATCCGAACTCATCTCTCGGCATGTCCAGCCCACTCATTATCTCAGCCAATCATGGCTAACGGGAAGGTTCCTGTATTTTTTCGTGGCTAAACCAACTAGGCTCGTTATTTAACCATTTCATTTGTATTTACAGACGACATACACATTTTTGTTATTAGGGCACATGATAGTTTAGATGTTCCAGAATGTATTTCTGCCCCAAAAAATGATTGAACATTTTTTATAAACAAAACCTCTCATGTGAAATATGGACGTGCAACCTACACCTAGTTTTTTGAAACGGGTCAAATTTTAAAGTGTTGTTGTTTCTTCTCTCTCTCTCGCTCATTCCCTCTTTCTCTGTGCTTCTCTCTCTCTCTGTCTATCAGAATGAGTGTGACTGTGCCTCAGAGTGTTCCTGTACCTGTTCCACCTGCACCAAAGTGAAAGAGGAATCCCAGGGCCAGTCCCAGCAGCTGGAGAGAGCTCTGGATGGTGGGGAAGTGTGTGTGATCGTGTGTGTGTGTCTAGATACTCTAATCAACCACTAGTTATGTAATATTCACTCCATGTCAACCCCCCCCCATCATCAATATGTCAATCAAACAATCTATCTATGTACAAAACCTTTATCTTCTCCCAGGTGACGTGGACAACATCACCACGCTGATCCATCACCACGTCCCAGAAGCCAAGCTGATCGAGGCCATCGGCCAGGAGCTGACCTTCCTGCTGCCCAACAAGGGTTTCAAGCACCGGGCCTACGCCTCCCTCTTCAGAGAACTAGAGGAAACACTGGGAGACATGGGCCTCAGCAGCTTCGGCATCTCTGACACCTCACTGGAGGAGGTGAGAATGGGGGTAGGGGAGATAGGACTGACTGGGGGAGTAGACTGGGGCTAGGGGGAGATCTGGGGAGGGGAATGGGAGGGGAGGTGAGACTGGGGCTAGGGGGAGATAGGACTGGGGAGGGGAGGGGAATGGGGGTGGGGGAGACAGGACTGGGGAGGGGGGAATCTGGTGGGGAGGTGAGACTGGGGGTAGGGGGAGATAGGACTGGGGAGGAGGGGAATCTGGTGGGGGAGGTGAGACTGGGGGTAGGGGGAGATAGGACTGGGGAGGAGGGGAATCTGGTGGGGGAGGTGAGACTGGGGGTAGGGGGAGACAGGACTGGGGAGGAGGGGAATCTGGTGGGGGAGGTGAGACTGGGGGTAGGGGAGACAGGACTGGGGAGGAGGGGAATCTGGTGGGGGGGAGTTGAGACTGGGGGGAGGGGAATCTGGTGGGGAGTTGGGGGGGTACTGGGGAGGAGGGGAATCTGGTGGGGGAGGTGAGACTGGGGGTAGGGGGAATGGGGAGGAGGGGAATCTGGTGGGGGAGGTGAGACTGGGGGTAGGGGGACTGGGGAGGAGGGGAAGGTGGTAGGGGAGCTGGGAAGTGCGCAGTTGCGTCCTCGATGTGTCTGTCTTCATTTGTATCCTGTCAGAAAGACCCGATCACTTTATGGAGAGCCATGTGAGTGAGAGCCGCTTCGCTTAGTACTCAGGGAGAAGGGCACAACTCGGCACTCCAGGCTGAAAAAGGCATGGATATTTTTTAGTTTGCATTACGGCCACACAAAGGGGATGCCGAAGTGAAATCTGAGGCATTATCAAGTGCTTATCAAATTGTGAATGAGAAAATGATGTAGTGTGTACATGTCACGCCCTGACCTTAGAGAGCCTTTATATTTCTCTATTTGGTTAGGTCGGGGTGTGATTTGGGTGGGCATTCTAGTTTGTCTGTTTCTTTGTGGGCCCTGGTATGGTTCCCAATCAGAGGCAGCTGTCTATCTTTGTCTCTGATTGGGAGTCCTTTTTTCCCCACCTGTGTTTGTGGGTAATTCTTTATTTTCTGTGAGTGTTTGTGTGCGCCACGGTTGCGTCATGTTCGGTTTCTGTGAAGGTTCTGTGAAGGTTCTGTGAAGGTTTACAAGCACGTGGAATTACAAGCACACTGCGCCTTGGCTCATCTATGAGGGAGTTTGAGGACAGTGACAGTACATCCTGCGCAAAAAAACAAAGCAGAGCTGATACCGCAACTTTTTTCAAGTCATCATTAGTCTCGTCATGCAGCCTTACAATGTATTAAACATCAAAACAAACAGCCCAACGTTTATAAAACAACTTACATGAATAGCTGTATATTAAGCAGATAGGAGGACCTATTTATTTGTTAACCGCTCAAGTTACATTAACCTGTTGCGACGAGCAATCCCGTATCCGGGAGCGTAATTATAGCCTGAAGCTCATTACCATAATGCAAGGTTAACTATTCATGAAAATCGCAAATGAAATAAAATAAATATATTGGCTCACAAGCTTAGCCTTTTGTTAACAACACTGTCATCTCAGATTATCAAAAAATGCTTTTCAACCATAGCTACACAAGCATTTGTGTAAGAGTATTGATAGCTAGCATAGCATTAAGCCTAGCATTCAGCAGGCAACATTTTCACAAAAACAAGAAAAGCAATCAAATAAAATAATTTACCTTTGAAGAACTTCAGATGTTTTCAATGAGGAGACTCTCAGTTAGATAGCAAATGTTCAGTTTTTCCCAAAATATTATTTGTGTAGGAGAAATCGCTCCGTTTTGTTCATCACGTTTGGCTAAGAAAAAAAAAACTTTTTTCCAAATTAACTCCATAATATCGACAGAAACATGGCAAACGTTGTTTAGAATCAATCCTCAAGGTGTTGTTCACATATCTATTCGATGATAAGTCACTCGTGGCAGTTTGGTTTTTCTCCTCTGTTCAAAATGGAACAATGCACGCACCTGGAGATTACACAATAGTTTCGACGGAGGACACCGAGCGGACACCTGGTAAATGTAGTCTCTTATGGTCCATTTTCCAATGATATGCCTACAAATACATCACAATGCTGCAAACACCTTGGGGAAACGACAGAAAGTGTAGGCTCATTCCTTGCGCATTCACAGCCATATAAGGAGACATTGGAACACAGCGCCTCAAAAATCTCTCACTTCCTGTATGAAATTTCAATCTTGGTTTCGCCTGTAGCATTAGTTCTGTGGCACTCACAGACAATATCTTTGCAGTTTTGGAAACGTCAGAGTGTTTTCTTTCCAAAGCTGTCAATTATATGCATAGTCGAGCATCTTTTCGTGACAAAATATCTTATTTAAAACGGGAATGTTTTTCATCCAAAAATGAAATACTGCCCCCAGAGGTTCAAGAGGTTAATAACTGTATATTAAGCATCTAGGAGGACCTATTTATTTTGGTAACGTTTAACACAGAATAGCCACGTGTGTCCGCACTCCCTCAAATCGTTTGGAGAATTTTTAAATATTTTATTCAGCTTTGTTCAATTGTATTCTTCATACTATAAAATAATGCCACAGAATTCTCGGCAAATCTTGTCTGCTAAATGAACTCTGGCACAGCCAGATCAGGACCTAACAGAAGGATTGACTCAGAGGATTCTATTCTGTTCTTCTGAAATAGACTACATTTTCTTCATATCATGTTTCTTTAGACTTGTCTAAAATAAATCATGGATTTATTGTGATGGTGTAGAATATATTACATGGATTTATTGTGGAGGTGTAGAATATATTACATGGATTTATTAGACTTTTTAAAATGTAGATCTATATTCTGCATCAGTGGCTTTATTGTGGAGGTGTAGACTATATTAAATGTATTTATGTTAATGATGGTGTAGAATATATTACAATGGATTTATTGTGGAGCCCTGTAGATCATATATTACATGGTTTATTGTGGAGGCCTGTATTCTATTTGAACACATACAGTGGGTTTAAATGAATAGCTGATGTTTATTCCTTCCAGATCTTTCTTAAGGTGACAGCAGATTTATTGAAGAGGCAGCAGCCAATGCCAAAACTCCAGGTAATATATTACTGGATTTATTCTCCAATTTACCAGACTCACTGTCCCGACAGTCTATAATTTACAGACTCACTGTCCCGACAGTCTACTCCTCTCCAATTTACCAGACTCACTGTCCCTACAGTTTACTTGTGGAAGTGTAGAATATATTACCTGGATCCAATGTAGACATATTCCCGACAGTCTATTTATTGACTCACTGTCCAGAGTATAATGTACCACACTCACTGGATTTATTTACCAGACTCACTGTCCCGACAGTGTAGAATATACTTCCCGACAGTCTATTTCCATTTACCAGACTCACTGTCCCGAATATATTACTAATTTATCACTGTCCCGACAGTCTAGAATATATTACAGACTCACTGTCCCGATTTATTGTCCAATGTAGAATATATTCCCGACAGTCTATTTATTAGACTTTCCCTAAAAATGTACCACACTCACTGTCCCGACAGTTCTGCATCAATTTACCAGACTCACTGTCCCGACAGTCTACTCCTCTCCAATGTACCACGATCACTGTCCCTACAGTCTTTACTGTCTCCAATTTACCAGACTCACTGTCCCGACAGTCTACTCCTCTCCAATTTACCAGACTCACTGTCCCGACAGTCTATTTGCTTGACAGACTCACTGTCCCTACAGTCTAAATTTCATGACCACACGCACAGCCCTACAGTCTATCATGGTGAAACTCACTGTCCCGACAGTGGTCAGGGGTTTAAGACTCACTGTCCCTAGGTGGCCTCTCCAATATTCTCACTTGAACACATACAGTGGGTCCAAATGAAGTCTAGCTGATGTTTATTCCTTCCAGATCTTTCTGAAGGTGACAGCAATTTATCACTGTCCCTACAGTTTACTCCTCTCCAATGGAAGACAGTCTACTTCCAATTTACCAGACTCACTGTCCCGGTAAATACCACACTCACTGTCCCGACAGTCTACTCCTCTCCAATTTACCAGACTCACTGTCCCGACAGTCTACTCCTCTCCAATTTACCAGACTCACTGTCCCGACAGTCTACTCCTCTCCAATTTACCAGACTCACTGTCCCGACAGTTTACTCCTTTCCAATGTACCACACTCACTGTCCCGACAGTCTACTCCTCTCCAATTTACCAGACTCACTGTCCCTACAGTTTACTCCTCTCCAATGTACCACACTCACTGTCCCGACAGTCTACTCCTCTCCAATTTACCAGACTCACTGTCCCGACAGTCTACTCCTCTCCAATGTACCACACTCACTGTCCCGACAGTCTACTCCTCTCCAATTTACCAGACTCACTGTCCCGACAGTCTACTCCTCTCTAATTTACCAGACTCACTGTCCCGACAGTCTACTCCTCTCCAATTTACCAGACTCACTGTCCCGACAGTTTACTCCTCTCCAATTTACCACACTCACTGTCCCGACAGTCTACTCCTCTCCAATTTACCAGACTCACTGTCCCTACAGTTTACTCCTCTCCAATTGACCAGACTCACTGTCCCGACAGTCTACTCCTCTCCAATTTACCAGACTCACTGTCCCGACAGTCTACTCCTCTCCAATTTACCAGACTCACTGTCCCTACAGTCTACTCCTCTCCAATTGACCAGACTCACTGTCCCGACAGTCTACTCCTCTCCAATTTACCACACTCACTGTCCCGACAGTCTACTCCTCTCCAATTTACCAGACTCACTGTCCCTACAGTCTACTCCTCTCCAATTTACCAGACTCACTGTCCCGACAGTCTACTCCTCCAATGTACCACACTCACTGTCCCTACAGTCTTCTCCACTGTCCCTACAGTCTACTCCTCTGTCCCTACAGTCTACTCCTCTGTCCCTACAGTCTACTCATCTGTCCCTACAGTCTACTCCTCTGTCCCTACAGTCTACTCCTCTGTCCCTACAGTCTACTCCTCTGTCCCTACAGTCTAGTCCTCTGTCCCTACAGTCTAGTCCTCTGTCCCTACAGTCTAGTCCTCTGTCCCTACAGTTTACTCCTCTGTCCCTACAGTCTACTCCTCTGTCCCTACAGTCTACTCCTCTGTCCCTACAGTCTACTCCTCTCCAATTTACTTCCTACCTTCTTTTTCCAACTTATGAATGTTCCTCTTTTAAGTAGTTTCTGTTGTGTTGTTGTTGTCGACGATGACGTTGTTGTTGTGAAGTGTCATGTTGTTGTGTTGTGAGGTGTTTTTGATGTCTTGTGAACTGTGGACCACCCTACCATAGAACAGTGGATGTTGCTGAAGAGAACCAAAAGCTGCAGTAAAGTTGGTGTGGAGGAGGGTGAACCTGAAGGTTAGATTCCGCCACTTAGCCTGCCTGTTTTCACACCAGGCGCTTGCCTAGAGACATATAAATGGTTGGCGCCTTTAGTCTGGCAAGACAAGACTCAAAGTATCACTTTGGCTAAGCATGTAAGTCAGACCAAGCGAGACTATCTTTCCTGAAATCATAAGCTAATGCTTTAGCTCAGCAAGCTAACACAGTTTGAGGAACCCTATGCCTAAACCTTAACCTTTGAACCTGCCGGGCAAATATATCCACTTCCTAATGACTGTCTTCTCCTACTTTACACAGAGGCTAACGGTCTGAAGCAGGCCAACGGTGGGGGTAACCATGACGACGACAGCGCTGGGAAAGGGTCGTGTCAGGTCAAAGGAGCCAATCTGGTCATGCAGCAGTTTCTGGCCCTGCTGGTCAAGAGGTTTCACCATGCTACCAGATCATACAAAGACTTCCTCGCACAGGTTTTGGACTACAACTAGATAGAGGGAGGGATGGTGGGGGGGGTGGGGAGGAGGGTGGGATGGGTGGTGGGTGGGAGGATGGGGGGGTGGTGGGTGGGATGGAGGGAGGGATGTTGGGGTGGAGGGAAGGAGGGAGGGATGGAGGGTGGGAGGGTGTGATGGGTAGTGGGTGGGATGGAGGGAGGGATGTTGGGGTGGAGGGATGGAGGGATGGTGGGAGGGTGGAAGGGTGTGATGGGTAGTGGGTGGGATGGAGGGAGGGATGTTGGGGTGGAGGGATGGAGGGATGGTGGGAGGGTGGAAGGATGTGATGGGTAGTTGGAGGGAGGGAGAGATGGATGGAGGGTGGGATGGGTGGTGGGAGGGAGGATGGGGGGTGGTGGGTGGGATGGAGGGAGGGATGTTGGGGTGGAGGGAAGGAGGGAGGGATGGAGGGTGGGAGGGTGTGATGGGTAGTGGGTGGGATGGAGGGAGGGATGTTGGGGTGGAGGGATGGAGGGATGGTGGGAGGGTGGAAGGGTGTGATGGGTAGTGGGTGGGATGGAGGGAGGGATGTTGGGGTGGAGGGATGGAGGGATGGTGGGAGGGTGGAAGGATGTGATGGGTAGTTGGAGGGAGGGAGAGATGGATGGAGGGTGGGATGGGTGGTGGGAGGGTTGGATGGGTGAAATGGGTGGTGGGAGGGAGGGAGAGATGGAGGGATGGTGGGATGGGTGGTGGGAGGGATGGATAAAATATAGATGGGAAGGTATTCTGGTCATAAAACACTTCCTGGCCCTGCTGGTCAGGGGCTAGGGGCTAGGGGCTAGGGGATGGTTTGGGATTCAGAGTTAGAATATTATACCAGGTCAGGTCACATAGGGTCAGAGTAAAACTGGGATGGTATCCCTTTGAGTAATAGTGTGAATGGTTTCATGCCCCCAGATCGTCCTGCCTGCTAGCTTCGTCCTGATAGCCCTGATCTTCACCATGATCGTGCCTCCGTTCGGAGAGTACCCCCCCCTCATCCTCACTCCCTGGATGTATGGAAAGCAGCTAACCTTCTTCAGGTTAGTCTTTCGCAGTACGGAGAATGATACAGGCAACTCACCAAGAGAAGCCAACACAGGATTTTAATGTCTGAATACTCTGATCCTGGCTGGTCCTGATCTCATGGTCTTGGACCAGCCACACATTATATTAGGTATCTAACCAGTCATGTGGTCTTCAGATGTTCTCATCACATTATATTAGGTATCTAACTAGGAGGTCATGACCCTGGTCTTCCTGTTCTCATCACATTATATTAGGTATCTAACTAGCATGACCCTGGTCTTCCTGTTCTCATCACATTATATTAGGTATCTAACTAGGAGGTCATGACCCTGGTCTTCCTGTTCTCATCACATTATATTAGGTATCTAACTAGGAGGTCATGACCCTGGTCTTCCTGTTCTCATCACATTATATTAGGTATCTAACCAGCAGGTCATGACCCTGGTCTTCCTGTTCTCATCACATTATATTAGGTATCTAACTAGGAGGTCATGACCCTGGTCTTCCTGTTCTCATCACATTATATTAGGTATCTAACTAGGAGGTCATGACCCTGGTCTTCCTGTTCTCATCACATTATATTAGGTATCTAACCAGCAGGTCATGACCCTGGTCTTCCTGTTCTCATCACATTATATTAGGTATCTAACTAGGAGGTCATGACCCTGGTCTTCCTGTTCTCATCACATTATATTAGGTATCTAACTAGGAGGTCATGACCCTGGTCTTCCTGTTCTCATCACATTATATTAGGTATCTAACCAGCAGGTCATGACCCTGGTCTTCCTGTTCTCATCACGTTATATTAGGTATCTAACTAGGAGGTCATGACCCTGGTCTTCCTGTTCTCATCACGTTATATTAGGTATCTAACCAGCAGGTCATGACCCTGGTCTTCCTGTTCTCATCACATTATATTAGGTATCTAACTCAGACCCTGGTCTTCCTGTTCTCAGGTCAACCAGACCCTGGTCTTCCTGTTCTCATCACATTATATTAGGTATCTAACCAGCAGGTCAGGGTCATCACATTATATTAGGTATCCCTCATGGTCTTCCTGTTCTCATCACATTATATTAGGTATCTAACTAGGAGGTCATGACCCTGGTCTTCCTGTTCTCATCACATTATATTAGGTATCTAACCAGCAGGTCATGACCCTGGTCTTCCTGTTCTCATCACATTATATTAGGTATCTAACCAGCAGGTCATGACCCTGGTCTTCCTGTTCTCATCACATTATATTAGGTATCTAACCAGGAGGTCATGACCCTGGTCTTCAACCTGTTCTTCTTCTCTTTCTTCCTCTGTTTCTCAGTAACGAGCGACTGGAAAACCTCCAGATGAGACATTTCACCAAGGTGTTGCTGAACCCCCCTGGCCTTGGCACTCGCTGTATGGCAGGAAGCCCTCTACAGTGAGTACCAGCCGCTCTCGGTTGAAGACTGTGTTTTGACTAATATTCTGACATCTCCCTCTACTCTACTAACTATAAATCACCAAGTTCTCTGATAATGTATTGTGTGTGTGTGTGTGTGTGTGTGTGTGTGTGTGTGTGTGTGTGTGTGTGTGTGTGTGTGTGTGTGTGTGTGTGTGTGTGTGTGTGTGTGTGTGTGTGTGTGTGTGTGTGTGTGTGTGTGTGTGTGTGTGTGTGTGTGTGTGTGTGTGTGTGTGTGTGTGTGTGTGTGTGTGTGTGTGTGCTTTGTCCATACAGAAACCTGCCCTGTGAGAACGAGACATTGGCCTGGGAGACACCTGCGGTTTCTTCAATAGCCAATAACATCCTGCAGAGCCCTGAGTGGCACCAGCTAAACCCCTCCCCTTCCTGCCAGTGCAGCACCAATAAGAAGCTGACTATGTTACCCATCTGTCCAATCGGAGCTGGGGGGCTGCCCCCTATGCAGGTCAGTATACTGACTGTTCTCTGTGTCTACTGGATGTTTCTTATATGTTACAGCAGTAACCTGTCCTCCAGTAACCTGTCCTCCAGTAACCTGTCCTCAGTAACCTGTCCTCAGTAACCTGTCCTCAGTAACCTGTCCTCCAGTAACCTCTCCTCCAGTAACCTGTCCTCCAGTAACCTGTCCTCCAGTAACCTGTCCTCAGTAACCTGTCCTCCAGTAACCTGTCCTTTAGTAACCTGTCCTCCATAAACCTGTCCTTTAGGAAACTGTCCTCCTGTAACCTGTCCTCCAGTAACCTGTCCTTTAGTAACCTGTCCTCCAGTACCTCTAGCCAGTCCTAACCAGTCCTCCAGTACCTCTATCCAGTCCTAACCAGTCCTCCAGTACCCCTAGCCAGTCCTAACCAGTCCTCCAGTACCTCTAGCCAGTCCTAACCACTCCTCCAGTACCCCTAGCCAGTCCTAACCAGTCCTCCAGTACCCCTAGCCAGTCCTAACCACTCCTCCAGTACCTCTAGCCAGTCCTAACCACTCCTCCAGTACCCCTAGCCAGTCCTAACCACTCCTTCAGTACCCCTAGCCAGTCCTAACCACTCCTCCAGTACCTCTAGCCAGTCCTAACCACTCCTCCAGTACCCCTAGCCAGTCCTAACCACTCTTCCAGTACCTCTAGCCAGTCCTAACCACTCCTCCAGTACCCATAGCCAGTCCTAACCACTCCTCCAGTACCCCTAGCCAGTCTTAACCACTCCTCCAGTACCCCTAGCCAGTCCTAACCAGTCCTCCAGTACCTCTAGCCAGTCCTAACCACTCCTCCAGTACCCCTAGCCAGTCCTAACCAGTCCTCCAGTACCTCTAGCCAGTCCTAACCAGTCCTCCAGTACCCCTAGCCAGTCCTAACCACTCCTCCAGTACCCCTAGCCAGTCCTAACCACTCCTCCAGTACCCCTAGCCAGTCCTAACCAGTCCTCCAGTACCCCTAGCCAGTCCTCACCAGTCCTCCAGTACCTCTAGCCAGTCCTAACCAGTCCTCCAGTACCCCTAGCCAGTCCTCACCAGTCCTCCAGTACCTCTAGCCAGTCCTAACCACTCCTCCAGTACCCCTAGCCAGTCCTAACCACTCCTCCAGTACCCCTAGCCAGTCCTAACCACTCCTTCAGTACCTCTAGCCAGTCCTAACCACTCCTCCAGTACCCCTAGCCAGTCCTCACCACTCCTCCAGTACCTCTAGCCAGTCCTAACCACTCCTTCAGTACCTCTAGCCAGTCCTAACCACTCCTCCATGTACCCAATGTGATGGTATATGTTGTGTGTGATGTATTTGCAGAGGACAGAGGCTACGGGAGATATACTACTGGACCTGACTGATAGAAACATTACAGACTACCTGGTTAAAACCTACCCCAGCCTCATCAGACAAAGGTAAGGGGCCCAATTCACTGCCAACTGTGATCATCGTCATAGACGTGTGTTATATGTATCAGACAGGTGTGGTAGAGTTACAGTCATCCATGTCAAACATCAAAAGTCCACTCTGATTATATATCAATCTGTTACAGTTGTTGTGACGCTGTATTGATTATTGATTATTGATGTGACGACTGCTGCTCATCGAATGATGAACCTCTCTGAGATATGCGGGACGCTGGCGCCAACAGCCAGTGGTAGTGCAGGGCGCCAAATTCAAAACAACAGAAATCCCATAATTAAAATTCCTCAAACATACAAGTATCTTACACCATTTAAAAAAATAAAATTCTCGTTAATCTCATTTACATTGGCGCGTTACGTTCAGTTGTTCTAAAACATGCATTGATTTTGCAGAGAGCCACATCAAGTTACAGAAATACTCATCATAAATGTTGATAAAAAATTAGTGTTACACATGGAATTAGAGATATACTTCTCCTTAATGCAACCGCTGTGTCAGATTTCAAAAAACTTTACGGAAAGAGCAAACCATTCAATAATCTGAGTACAGCGTTCAGACAGCAAAGCAGCCAAAAAGATATCCGCCAAATTGGGTAGTCAACGTTAGTCAGAAATAGCATTATAAATATTCACTTACCTTTAATGATCTTCATCAGAATCCACTCCCAGGAATCCCAGTTCCACCATAAATGTTTGATTTGTTCGATAATGTCCATAATTTATGTCCAAATAGCCTCTTTTATTAGGGCGTTTGGTAAACAAATCCAAACGCGCGTTCAAGTCCAGCCGAATGTCGGACGAAAAGTTCAAAAAGTTATATTACAGGTCGCAGAAACATGCCAAACTAAGTATAGAATCAATCTTTAGGATGTTTTTAACATAAATCTTCAATACTGTTCCAACGAGAGAATTCCATTGTCTGTAGAAAAGCAATGGAACGAGAGCTAACTCTCTCGTGACCGCACGTCATGAGCCCAAGGCACTCTGCCAGACCACTGACTCAAACAGCTCTCATGAGCTCTCCTTTAAAGTAGAATCCTCAAGCAAGTTTCTAAAGACGGTTGACATCTAGTGGAAGCTTTAGGAAGTGCAACATAACCAATATCCCACTGTATCTACAATAGGGGCTGTTTTAAAAAAAACTACAAGCCTCAGATTTCCCACTTCCTGGTTGGATTTTTCTCAGGTTTTCGCCTGCCATGCGAGTTATTTTATACTCACAGACATCATTCAAACAGTTTTAGAAACTTCAGAGTGTTTTCTATCCAATACTACTAATAATAGTCCACTGATTATAATAATATGCATATATTAGCATCTGGGACAGAGTAGCAGGCAGTTTACTCTGGGCACCTTATTCATCCAAGCTACTCAATACTGCCCCCATGTCACCAATAAGTTAACGGTTTATAATTACGTGATTAAATGAATCAGGTAATTATTAACTACTTAACCGGGGGGCAACCGGGGGAAAATGTGGCTTTATTGAGTTTCTATTTCCCAAATGAACTCAAAGAATATCAGAATATCCGTTTTACAACAGTCACTAATTAATCAATTTCCTCTACAGTCTCATTCTGAGCGTCGCATAATCTGGGAATCTGCACAAACCGAGTCTCACTAAATAAGCCTGTATCACACCAAATGAGTTGATTATTTATTTGCTAACAAGCTAAAATGCTAATATAAGATACACATACACAAACACACAGTCTAGGCTATTGATTAGAACTTAGTACGATGACAACAGGTCCCTAGCGGACCAACACAATATGACACGTGTTACACAAAATGGAGATTTAAAAAGAGAGAGAAAGAGAGAGTACATGAGAGAAAAACACACTTGGGTGCATTTGTCAGCTATGCTTATTTTAACCCTAAACTTGCACCGAACTGCCGCTCTTATGGGTCAGAATATAATGGTGTAATTACGTGTTGAAGGTCTCCGACAGGGGTGTCTCTGCGTGGAACGAATTCCCACTTCTCTGAAGACAGTCCGTCTTTGGTTACCGGGTGTAACTCTGTTCTCCTCACGATGTCAGTGTCCTTTCTCTTAGTGGTCTGTTTCTCCTCACGATGTCAGTGTCCTTTCTCTTAGTGGTCTGTTTCTTCTCACGATGTCAGTGTCCTTTCTCTTAGTGGTCTGTTTCTCCTCACGATGTTCGTGTCCTTTCTCTTAGTGGTCTGTTTCTTCTCACGATGTCAGTGTCCTTTCTATTAGTGGTCTGTTTCTCCTCACAATGTCAGTGTCCTTTCTCTTAGTGGTCTGTTTCTCCTCACGATGTCAGTGTCCTTTCTCTTAGTGGTCTGTTTCCTCATCCTCGCTCTTAAAAGGAGGTTTTCTGAGGAGGGCTAAATCAGCCGTGTGGATGGTTCCAGCGTAGGAAGGAAAACAGTGTAGACAAACGATTCCTTGGAGTGGTCCTGCTTGAATTCACCCCCTTTAGATACAGCTACTCGTCCGTAGCATGGGTTGTTAAAAGGTTCCTTTTGTCTTCTTCAAACTCGTGTTGCGTTTTGGGTTTTCTGACCAATCAGAGCTTGGCTGCAGCTCAGGGTCACTTAGTCTGATATGTACATTTTTAACTCACGTGTTTTATACCCTCAGGTCAGGTGTTTCCACCTGTAGTTCTCTGGGCATAACTAGTTACGAAGGCAGGAGGTCTGGATTTTACTCAGATCCAATTTAAACAACTAACTTCACATTTCATCTTTACAAACACATTCTCTTTGATCTGGACGTTTTCTTCACAACGTACAGTATGCAAACATCAAGTACATGTTAGGAAAACTCTTAAAGTTACAATGTTTTCGTTATAACGTCATAACTTAAATTTTTAATAACATAACAAAAACAACATTCATTTTTCATTTTCCATCTATCTTCATTACCACCATTGTGGCTGACGAAACCTGATGTCCTAAAGTCCATTAATTGCATGTTAATGTTCTGAGGCCGGTTCTCCATAGTGAGAGGACAAAAGGATTTTGTCTGCTGCCTTAGATTTACAATGGGCGTGAGGTGTCATAAACCACCCCCCCCCCATCTCCATACCTCTCCATCGCTTCCCCTCTGCTGGGTGTGAGAGATCTCTCTGTAGGATTGTTACCACGGTAACCTGACCCGAGCAGGCCAGTCGAGACACAGTCATCCACATGTCAAACAGCAGAAGTCATCTGATTATATGTTAATGTGTTAATGTGTTATTTGTTTTCCATTTCCAGTTTGAAGAGCAAATATTGGGTGAATGAACAAAGGTATGCTTTTATTTGTTTTCTAAACATACCTCATAGCAAACTAAATATCATTTTAAGTTTAGCTTATTTGTCATACACTGTTTCACCCTCTAGTAGAAATGATGATTCTTGTCTCGGGGGATTTTGTATAATATGTTTGTTTGGAGGCCTGTCTGTTGGAGGCCTGACTGTTGGAGGCCTGTCTGTTGGAGGTGTTGTCTGTTGGAGGCCTGTCTGTTGGAGGCCTGTCTGTTGGAGGCCTGTCTGTTGGAGTGTTGTCTGTTGGAGGCCTGTCTGTTGGAGGCCTGTCTGTTGGAGGCCTGTCTGTTGGAGGCCTGTCTGTTGGAGTGTTGTCTGTTGGAGGGTTGTCTGTTGGAGGGGTTGTCTATTGGAGGGTTGTCTGTTGGAGGCCTGTCTGTTGGAGGGTTTTCTGTTGGAGGCCTGTCTGTTGGAGGCCTGTCTGTTGAAGGCCTGTCTGTTGGAGGTGTTGTCTGTTGGAGGCCTGTCTGTTGGAGGCCTGTCTGTTGGAGGCCTGTCTGTTGGAGGGGTTGTCTGTTGGAGGCCTGTCTGTTGGAGGCCTGTCTGTTGGAGACCTGTCTGTTGGAGGCCTGTCTGTTGGAGGGTTGTCTGTTGGAGGGGTTGTCTGTTGGAGGGTTGTCTGTTGGAGGCCTGTCTGTTGGAGGCCTGTCTGTTGGAGGCCTGTCTGTTGGAGGGGTTGTCTGTTGGAGGCCTGTCTGTTGGAGGCCTGTCTGTTGGAGGCCTGTCTGTTGGAGTGTTGTCTGTTGGAGGGTTTTCTGTTGGAGGCCTGTCTGTTGGAGGCCTGTCTGTTGGAGGCCTGTCTGTTGGAGGCCTGTCTGTTGGAGGCCTGTCTGTTGGAGGGTTTTCTGTTGGAGGCCTGTCTGTTGGAGGCCTGTCTGTTGGAGTGTTGTCTGTTGGAGGGTTTTCTGTTGGAGGCCTGTCTGTTGGAGGGTTTTCTGTTGGAGGCCTGTCTGTTGGAGGCCTGTCTGTTGGAGGCCTGTCTGTTGGAGGGGTTGTCTGTTGGAGGCCTGTCTGTTGGAGGCCTGTCTGTTGGAGGCCTGTCTGTTGGAGGGTTTTCTGTTGGAGGCCTGTCTGTTGGAGGCCTGTCTGTTGGAGGCCTGTCTGTTGGAGGCCTGTCTGTTGGAGGGTTTTCTGTTGGAGGCCTGTCTGTTGGAGGCCTGTCTGTTGGAGGCCTGTCTGTTGGAGGCCTGTCTGTTGGAGGGGTTGTCTGTTGGAGGCCTGTCTGTTGGAGGGTTTTCTGTTGGAGGCCTGTCTGTTGGAGGCCTGTCTGTTGGAGGCCTGTCTGTTGGAGGCCTGTCTGTTGGAGGGGTTGTCTGTTGGAGGCCTGTCTGTTGGAGGGTTTTCTGTTGGAGGCCTGTCTGTTGGAGGCCTGTCTGTTGGAGGCCTGTCTGTTGGAGGCCTGTCTGTTGGAGGGTTTTCTGTTGGAGGCCTGTCTGTTGGAGGCCTGTCTGTTGGAGGCCTGTCTGTTGGAGGGGTTGTCTGTTGGACGGTTGTCTGTATGACTGTGTCGTTGATCCTCAGGTATGGAGGCCTGTCTGTTGGAGGTCAGCTGCCCATACTGGAAGTCAGCCCTAAACAGATCCAGGATACCCTCTCTCAACTGATGAAGATGCTCAACGTCACTGGGGTATTGATCACTACATACCTGGCCTAGTGGGTCAGTGCTCTGGAGCACAGGAGGCTGGTGGCACCTTCATTTGGGAGAACGGGCTCATAGTAATGAATGGTATCAAACACATCTTCCATTCAATCCATTCCAGACATTATTATGAGCTGTCCTCCCTTTCACCAGCCTCCTGGGCTGGGGAGCTGGAGCGTGTAGTAGTAGTGGTAGGAATTAAGTGAGTGTGATTTACAGTTGGCTCAGTTACACAATATT
This sequence comes from Oncorhynchus gorbuscha, assembly GCF_021184085.1. Lineage (NCBI taxonomy): Eukaryota > Metazoa > Chordata > Actinopteri > Salmoniformes > Salmonidae > Oncorhynchus > Oncorhynchus gorbuscha. The sequence goes on along the minus strand of NC_060194.1, from coordinate 47,032,619 downwards.
GTTTTTAATAATTCCGGCAGGGTCCCTACACAAAACAATCGCTGCAGGAGATCGGACCTTTCCTCAGATACATGGAAAGTGAATACAATGTCAAAGTAAGTTAGTTACAGGCTGTCATATACCTCTGAATCACGGTATGATATTATCATGTTACCTGAGACATTATATTTAAAGTAAGTTAGTTACAGGCTGTCATATACCTCTGAATCACGGTATGATATTATCATGTTACCTGATTGAAAAACATTATTTTTATTTAAATGTTTTATTTCTATTTGTTTTGGTATGTACACTACCGTTCAAAAGTTTGGGATCACTTGTAATTTGTTTTGAAAGAAAAGCAATTTTTTTTTGTCCAATAAAATAACATCAAATTGATCAGAAATACAGTGTAGGAATTGTTAGTAGTGTTTTGCATGTGCTATTTAATGAAGCTGCCAGTTGAGGACTTGTGAGCCGTCTGTTTCTCAAACTAGATACTCTAATGTACTTGTCCTCTTGCTCAGTTGTGCACCGGGGCCTCCCACTCCTCTTTCTATTCTGGTTAGAGCCAGTTTGCGCTGTTCTGTGAAGGGAGTAGTACACAGCGTTGTACGAGATCTTCACTTTCTTTGCAATTTCTCGCAGTGAATAGCCTTCATTTCTCAGAACAAGAATAGACTGACGAGTTTCAGAAGAAAGTTATTTGTTTCTGTCCATTTTGAGCCTGTAATCAAACCCACACATGTTGATGCTCCAGATACTCAGCCAGTCTAAAGGCCAGGTTTATTGCTTCTTTATTCAGGACGACAGTTATCAGCTGTGCTAACATAATTACAGAAGTGTTTTCTAATGATCAATTAACCTTTTAAAATGACAAACTTGGATTAACTAACACAACGTGCCATATAATGGGCCTCTGTACACCTATGTAGATATTGCATTAAAAAGCAACCGTTTCCAGCTACAATAGTCATTTACAACATTAACAATGTCTACACTGTATTTCTGATCAATTTGATGTTAATTTAATGGACAAAAAAAAGTGCTTTTCTCTCAAAAACAAGGACATTTCTAAGCGACCCCAAACTTTTGAACAGTAGTGTACATTACTCCATATTTCAGATTATAACAACAAAAAAACATCATAAATTGAATGTACCTCTAATCCCATCCAGGAAATAATTTTTTTCTTTACAAAATGAGTTGTACATTGAACGCACCTCTGCTCCCCAAACCAGGTCTGGTACAACAACAAAGGCTGGCACGCCATGGTGGCCTTCATGAATGTGGCCAACAACGCCATTCTGAGGGCCCACCTGCCTCGTAACGTTGACCCCATGCAGTACGGCATCACAGCCATCAACCACCCCCTCAACCTCACCAAGGAACAGCTGTCTGAAGTCACTGTGTAAGTTACACACACTGGTTCCCTCTTTGAAAACAACACAAGAACTAATCACAGGCTTGTGCTGAGCCAATTCAATGCTACGGTCTTTATTCTGTCAGGGGTCATGAGGAGGGGTCATGAGGAGGGGTCATGAAGAGGGGTCATGAAGAGAGGTCATGAAGAGAGGTCATGAAGAGGGGTCATGAAGAGGGGTCATGAAGAGTGGTCATGAAGAGGGGTCATGAAGAGGGGTCATGAAGAGTTGTTTGCCAGTTGATTCATCAGGTAGAGCTTTCTAGGGGCGGCAGATAGCCTGGTGGGTAGGAACGTTGGGCCAGTAACCAAAAGGTTGCTGGATCGAAATCCCCTGAGCTGACAAGGTACAAATCTGTCGTTCTGCCCCTGAGCAAGGCAGTTAACCCCACTGTTCCTCGGGCGCCAATGATGTGGATGTGGATTAAGGCAGCCCCCCCGCACCCCTCTTATTCAGAGGGGTTGGGTTAAATGCAGAAGACACATTTCAGTTGAATACATTCAGTTGTACAACTAGCCAGGCATCCCCTTTCCCCTATAGCTTGTGGGCTTTGTGTTGAAAATGTCTCAGTCATCTCATCTCCCAGGTTATCTTCCTTCTACTATCTGTCTGTGTCCCTGTCTGTCTTCTAGGATGACCATCTCTCTGTTATCTAACCTGTCTGTCCTCTAGGGTGAACATCCATCTCTCTGTTATCTAACCTGTCTGTCCTCTAGGATGACCATCTAACTCTGTTATCTAACCTGTCTGTCCTCTAGGATGACCATCTCTCTGTTATCTAACCTGTCTGTCCTCTAGGATGACCATCTCACCTGTCTGTCCTCTAGGGTGACCATCTCTCTGTTATCTAACCTGTCTGTCCTCTAGGGTGACCATCTCTCTGTTATCTAACCTGTCTGTCCTCTAGGGTGAACATCTAACCTGTCTGTCCTCTAGGGTGACCATCTCTCTGTTATCTAACCTGTCTGTCACCTAGGGTATCTAACCATCTCTCTGTCTGGGTGACCATCTAACCTGTCTGTCCTCTTCTCTAACCTGTCTGTCCTCTATCCAACTAACCTGTCTGTCCTCTAGGTCCTCTAGTGACCATCTCTCTGTTATCTAACCTGTCTGTCCTCTAGGATGACCATCTCTCTGTTATCTAACCTGTCTGTCACCTAGGGTGACCATCTAACCTGTCTGTCCTCTAGGGTGACCATCTCTCTGTTATCTAACCTGTCTGTCCTCTACTGTCCCAGGTTGAAGACATCAGTAGACGCCGTGACAGCTATCTGTGTGATCTTTGCCATGTCCTTCATCCCAGCCTCGTTTGTCCTCTACCTGATCCAGGAGAGAGTGACCAAGGCCAAGCACCTCCAGTTCGTCAGCGGGGTCAGCCCCCTTGTCTACTGGTTAGCCAACTTCTTCTGGGATATGGTACGTCAGTAAACTGTTACTTATGAAGCCCTTTTTTTATATCGTTATTTGTGACAAAAGTGATTTAAAGTAACATGAACTAAACTCACAGAAGAGGAAGTAGCAGTGACAGGAAGAAACCTGGAGAGGAACTAGCCTCTTCTGTTGTTTTTAGTCAGTGTCTCTCTCCTGTTTCCAGTGCCTGGAATTCAAATACAATTTTATTTGTCACATGCGCCGAATACATCATGTGTAGATCTTACTGTGAAATGCTTACTTACAAGCCCTAGAGTCAAGAAAATATTTATTAATAAAGTTTTAATTAAAAAATTAAAAAATAACACAATAAAATAACAACAATGAGGCTATATACAGGGGGTACCGGTACAGAGTCAATGTGGAGGTTATATACAGGGGGTACCGGTACAGAGTCAATGTGGAGGCTATATACAGGGGTTACCGGTACAGAGTCAATGTGGAGGCTATATGGTACAGGGGTTACCGGTACAGAGTCAATGTGGAGGCTATATACAGGTGGTACCGGTACAGAGTCAATTTGGAGGCTATATACAGGGGGTACCGGTACAGAGTCAATGTGGAGGCTATATACAGGGGGTACCGGTACCAAGTCAATGTGCAGGTTAGTCGAGGTAATTTGTACATGTAAGTAGGGGTGATGTGACTATGCATAGATAATAAACAGTGAGTAGCAGCAGTGTCAGTGTCAGTGTAAATAGTTTGGGTGGACATTTGATTAATTGTTCAGCAGTCTCATGGCTTGGGGGGTAGAAGCTGTTAAGGAACGCTTGTGTTAGCAGAGAGAACAGTCTTTGACTTGAGTGACTGGAGTCTTTGACCATTTTTTCAACCTTAGTCTGACACCGCCTAGTATATACTGTAGGTCCTGGATGTTAGGAAGTTTTGACTCAGTGATGTACTGGGTTGTACGCACTATCCTCTGTAGCGCCTTGCGGTCGGAGGGGGGAGGAGTTGCCATACCAGGCGGTGATGCAACCGGTCAGGATGCTCTCAATGGTGCAGCTGTATTACCTTTTCAGGATCTGGGGACCCATGCCAAATCTGTTCAGTCTCCTGAGGGGGAATATATTTTGTTGTGCCCTCTTGGTGAGCTTGAACCATGTTAGTTTGTTTGTGATGTGGACATCAAGGAACTTGAAGCTCTCAACCTGCTCCACTACAGCCCCAGCGATGAGAATGCTTGGTCCTTCTTTTCCTGTAGTCCACAATCATCTCCTTTGTCTTGATCACATTGAGGGAGAGGTTGTTGCCCTGGCACCACACGGCCAGGTCTTTGACCTCCTCCCTATAGGCTGTCTCGTTGTTGATCAGGCCTACCACTATTGTGTCATCGGCAAACTGTATTTTTTTATATTTTACCATTATTTAACTTGGGAAGTCAATTAAGAACAAATTCTTATTTTCAATGACGGCCTAGGAACAGTGGGTTAACTGCCTGTTCAGGGGCAGAACGACAGATTTGTACCTTGTCAGCTCGGGGGTTTGAACTTGCAACCTTCCGGTTACTAGTCCAACACTCTAACCACCCTGCCGCCCCAACTTAATGATGGTGTTGGAGTCGTGCTTGGCCACGCAGTCATGGGTGAACAGGGAGTACAGGAAGGGACTAAGCACGCACCCCTGAGGGGCCCCCATGTTGAGGATCAGCGTGGCTGATGTGTTGTTGCCTACTCTTACCACCTGGGGTCGGCCCTTCAGGAAGTCCAGGATCCAGTTGCAGAGGGAGGTGTTTAGTCCCAGGATACTTAGCTTGGTGATGAGCTTTGAGGGCAGTATGATGTTGAACGCTGAGCTGTAGTCAATGAACAGCATTCTCACATAGGTGTTCCTTTTGTCCAGGTGGGAAAGGGCAGTGTGTAGTGCAATAGAGATTGCATCATCTGTGGATCTGTTGGGGCGGTATGCAAATTGGAGTGGGTCTAGAGTTTCTGGGATAATGGTGTTGATGTGAGCCATTACCAGCCTTTCAAAGCACTTCATGGCTACAGACGTGAGTGCTACTGGGTGGTTGTCATTTCGGCAGGTTACCTTCACTTCCTTGGGCACAGGGACTATGGTGGTCTGCTTGAAACATGTAGGTATTACAGACACGGTCAGGGAGAGGTTGAAAACATCTGCTCTGAGTACAAGTCCTGGTAATCCGTTATTCACAGCCTTGTGAATGTTGACCTGTTTAAAGGTCTTGCTCACATCGGCTACGGAGAGTGTGATCACACAGTCGTCCGGAACAGCTGGTGCTCTCATGCATACTTCAGTGTTGCTTGCCTCAAAGAGAGCATAAAAAGTATTTGGCCCATCTGGTAGGCTCGCGGATACAGAGATGTACACAGTGCAATGAATTGCTTACTTGCCAACTGTATTGAATATATTGAATTGTGCCTTTTGTGATAGAAGTACCAAATTGTACATACAGCTGGGCCCTGGGGCAAGTCTGAATAAGTATTTTTTAGGTATAAAGCCATCACAGTTTCGCCCTACCCTTGGCGGCCATTTAAATTGGAATCTGATTGACCTGGACGTGTCAGTGACTTGTTTCACCCGGATTTCATCAATTGAAATGTTTTCCATATTTTCCATCTCCGGTCTCTCCAGATGAACTACTCTCTCAGTACAGCCATGGTGGTGGGGATCTTTGTGGCCTTCGACAAGAAGTGTTACACCTCACCCACCAACCTGCCAGCCCTCGTTCTCCTGCTCTTCCTGTATGGGTGAGTACTAGACATATGATTTGGGAAGCTTCTGCGTGCTGCTTATGAAGACTTTGTGGGACCTCTCTGATGCTCTGCTTCAAACCCCCCTTTTTTACCCCCTTACTGTCTTGTCTCATCGCTACAACTCCCGTACGGGCTCGGGAGAGACAAAGGTCGAGAGCCATGAGTCCTCGGAAACACAACCCAACCAAGCCAAGCCACACTGCTTCTTAACACAGCGCAAATTCAACCCGGAAGCCAGCCGCACCAATGTGTCGGAGGAAACACTTAGCGACCTGGTCAGCTTGCACTGTGCCCGGCCCGCCACAGGAGTCGCTAGTGCGCGTTGAGACAAGGATATCCCTACCGGCCAAACCATCCATAACCCGGACGACGCTAGGCCAATTGTGCGTCGCCCCGCGGACCTCCCGGTCGCGGCCGCTTGCGACAGAGCCTGGGCTCGAATCAAGAGTCTCTGGTGGCACAGCTAGAACTGCGATGCAGTGCCTTAGACCACTGCGCCACCCGGGAGGCCCCAAACCCACTTTTGACGTCCTAAATCTCTCTCTCTCTATCTATCTAGGTGGTCAGTAACCCCCATGATGTACCCCATGTCATACATCTTTAACATCCCCAGTACAGCCTACGTCTCTCTGTCCTGCATCAACCTGTTCATCGGCATCAACAGCAGCGCCCTCACCTTCATATTGGAACTGTTCGAGAACAACCGGGTGAGGATGGGGGAGAGAGAGAGGGAGAGGCAGATTGTGTATGAGAGAGAAAGAGAGAGGGAGCAAGTCATGTTTAATTGTTGTTGTTTATTGTGTTGTTGTTTACTGTATTGTTGTTGTTTATTGTGTTGTTGTTTACTGTATTGTTGTTGTTTATTGTGTTGCTGTTTGTTGTGTTGATGTTGTTTTTTTGTTGTGTTGCTGTTGTTTATTGCATTGTTGTTTATTGTGTTGTTTGTTGTTTGTTGTGTTGTTTATTGTGTTGTGTTGTTGTTGTTTACTTTGTTGTTTATTGTGTTATTGTTTGTTGTTTATTGTGTTGTTGTTTGTTGTGTTGCTGTTGTTGTTGGTGACAGACAGGTTAGATATTTTGTTGTTGTTGTTTATTGTGTTGTTGTTTTCGTTTATTGTGTTAATTGCGTTGTCATTGTTGTTTATTGTGTTATTTGTTGTGTTGATGTTGTTGTTTATTGTGTTGTTGTTGTGCTCCCCAGGCCTTGTTAGAGTTCAATGAGTGGCTGAAGAAAGGCCTCCTGGTCTTCCCTCACTTCTGTCTGGGCCGGGGGCTGATTGACATGGCTATGAACCAGGCGGTGACTGATGTCTATGCACACTTTGGTGAGCACAACATAGCTAGTGTTGAATCTCTATGGCTCCTAAAACTTCCATACTCATCTATTCTTTAAACCTCCTCCAGCCTACAACACTTCCACACTCATCTATTCTCTAAACCTCCTCCAGCCTACAACACTTCCACACTCATCTATTCTCTAAACCTCCTCCAGCCTACAACACTTCCACACTCATCTATTCTTTACACCTCCTCCAGCCTACAACACTTCCACACTCATCTATTCTCTAAACCTCCTCCAGCCTACAACACTTCCACACTCATCTATTCTCTAAACCTCCTCCAGCCTACAACACTTCCACACTCATCTATTCTCTAAACCTCCTCCAGCCTACAACACTTCCACACTCATCTATTCTTTAAACCTCCTCCAGCCTACAACACTTCCACACTCATCTATTCTCTAAACCTCCTCCAGCCTACAACACTTCCACACTCATCTATTCTTTAAACCTGCTCCAGCCTACAACACTTCCACACTCATCTATTCTCTAAACCTCCTCCAGCCTACAACACTTCCACACTCATCTATTCTCTAAACCTCCTCCAGCCTACAACACTTCCACACTCATCTATTCTCTAAACCTCCTCCAGCCTACAACACTTCCACACTCATCTATTCTCTAAACCTCCTCCAGCCTACAACACATCCACACTCATCTATTCTCTAAACCTCCTCCAGCCTACAACACTTCCACACTCATCTATTCTTTAAACCTCCTCCAGCCTACAACACTTCCACACTCATCTATTCTCTAAACCTCCTCCAGCCTACAACACTTCCACACTCATCTATTCTCTAAACCTCCTCCAGCCTACAACACTTCCACACTCATCTATTCTTTAAACCTCCTCCAGCCTACAACACATCCACACTCATCTATTCTCTAAACCTCCTCCAGCCTACAACACGTCCACACTCATCTATTCTCTAAACCTCCTCCAGCCTACAACACTTCCACACCCAGCCTATTCATTCGGGCCCGTCTCTAGCCTGGTAACCAGATCTGTTTGTGCCAACTCTTCTGAGGATCAAGGCCTGGAACATTGTCCCATTTTGTGTTTCAGGTGAGGACCGTGCCATGGATCCGTTCAAATGGGACTTTGTAGGGAAGAACCTGGTCTTCATGGCTATAGAGGGATGTGTCTATTTCCTCTTCACTATCCTCATAGAGTACCGCTTCTTCCTCGACCACTGGTGAGGAACTATCTCCAATATCACCGTGTGGAAGGATATATCCGTCTTTGCACAATAGGAAACTAAAATCCCATTCACACTGAAAATGGACCTAATTTAGTGGGTCATTCAAGTTAGAACCACACTTATCTCAAACTCTACGTACATTCGGTGTGAAAAGGGGTTGCATTGATCAATCAATCATTCAATCAATCAATTCTCCCCTCTAGGTTATCAGACTTCCGAGGGCCCCCTCCTAAAGATGAGGACGAGGACGTGGCGGCGGAGAGAGAGAGGATCTATAACGGCGGGAACAAGAGTGACATCCTCCAGATCAGAGACCTCTGCAAGGTTAAAACCTCCCTGGGATGTTGGGGACGGTAGCGTCCCGCCTCGACAACCAGCCAGTGAAAGTGCAGGGCGCCAAATTCCAAACAACAGAAATCTCACAATTTAAATGCCTCAAGCATACAAGTATTTTACACCGTTTTAAAGATACACTTCTCGTTCATCCAGCCACAGTGTCAGATTTCAAAAAGGCTTTACGGCAAAAGCACACCAAACGATTATGTTAGGTAAGCACCTAGTCACAGAAAAACACAGCCAATGTTTCCAGCCAAAGAGAGGAGTCTCAAAAAGCAGAAATAGAGATTAAATGAATCACTAATCTTTGATGATCTTCATCAGATGACACTCATAGGACTTCATGTTGCACAATACATGTATGTTTTGTTCGATAAAGTGTTATGGTGTGTTATGTTCAGTAGTTCCAAAACATCCGGGGATTTTGCAGAGAGCCACATCAATTTACAGAAATACTCATCATAAATGTTGATGAAACTACAAGTGTTATACAAGGAACTTTAGATAAACTTCTCCTTAATGCAACCGCTGTGTCAGATTTTTTAAAAAGAGTTACCGAAAAAGCATACCATGCAATAATCTGAGTACAGCGCTCAGACAAGAAGACAGCCAAACAGATATCCGCTATGTTGTGCAGTCAACAGAAGTCAGAAATAGCATTATAAATATTCACTTACCTTTGATGATCTTCATCAGAATGCACTCCCAGGAATCCCAGTTCCACAATAAATGTTTGATTTGTTCGATAAAGTCCCTCATTTCTGTCCAAATACCTCCTTTTTGTTTGTGCGTTTAGTACACAATCCAAACTCACAACGTGCAGGCAAGTCCATGCGAAAGTTCTATTACAGTTCGTAGAAACATGTCAATTGAAGTATAAAATCAATCTTTAGGATGTTTTTTATCATACATCTTCATTAATGTTCCAACCTGAGAATTCCTTTGTCTGTAGAATTGCAATGGAAAGCAAGCTAACTCTCACGTGAACACGCGTGGTCAGCTCATGCCTCTCTGGCAGACCTCTGACTCCATCCCCTCTCATTCGCCCCCCTTCACAGTAGAAGCATCAAAAAAGGTTCTAAAGACTGTTGCCATCTAGTGGGAGCGTTAGGAAGTGCAATATGACCCCAAAGACACTATGTAGGGCATGAGTTGAAAAACTACAAACCTCAGATTTCCCACTTGGATTTGGATTTTGTCTCAGGTTTTTGCCTGCCATATGAGTTCTGTTAAACTCACAGACATCATTGAAACAGTTTTAGAAACTTCAGAGTGTTTTCTATCCAAATCTACCAATAATATCCATATATTAGCAACTGGGCCTGAGTAGCAGGTCGTGTTACTCTGGGCACCTTATTCATCCAAACTACTCAATACTGCCCCCCCCCAGTCCCAAAGAAGTTAACTATCATCTTGATCCTCTGAATACGACATAGTAGACCCCTCCATCATTAACATACTTGTGCATACAGACTCCTCACAAATATCTGTTGTATCACAACCGGATGTGTCAAAGGCGGTGTTTAACCTACTAGGTCAAAGAGAGGAAACTGTGAGGACATATCGGATTGTAGGTGTAACAGTATAACTTTAGACCGTCCCCTCGCCCATACCCGGGCGCGAACCAGGGACCCACTGCACACATCAACAGCAGTCACCCACGAAGCATCGTTACCCATCGCTCCACAAAAGCCGCAGCCCTTGCAGAGCAAAGGGAACCACTACTTCAAGGTCTCAGAGCAAGTGACGTCACCAGATTAAAACGCTATTTAGCGCGCACCACCGCTAACTAAGCTAGCTGTTTCACATCTGTTACATAGGCATGTGTTGTCACCCCTCAGAGCCTGGTTCCTCTCTAGGTTTCTTCCTAGGTTCTTACCTTTCTAGGGAGTTTGTGCTTCTACACCTGCATTGCTTGCTGTTTGGGGGTTTTAGGCTGGGTTTCTGTACAGCACTTTGAGATATCAGCTGATGTACGAAGGGCTATATAAATACATTTGATTTGATTTGATTTGTTACCTATATACCGTGAGTCTGTGTCCAAACGAACTCTGGTTCTTTTTGTCCTCTCTACAGACGTACTCTGGGAAGACGAGACAAGCGGTGGACAGGATCTGTGTGGGCGTGCCTGCAGGAGAGGTCTGTCCGTCCGTCCCCCCTCCCCATTTATAGTCCCTTTCAGCTACCTTCTGCCCCATCTCATTTCTTTAACAGATTCCCTAGTCTGACCGTGTCTCTGTGCTGTCAGTGTTTCGGTCTGTTAGGAGTGAACGGAGCCGGGAAAACGACCACCTTTAAGATGTTGACTGGGGACACCGACGTTAGTTCTGGAGAGGCCACTGTCTCTGGATACAGGTACAACACATCGCAGGAATATGTGAGGAAAAAAATAGTGTGTGTTGGACCCACCGTTCAGGAAAAAAAAAGACTCAATGTTGTTGTATTCATCCATTCTCTGTGGTCACTCAGTATCCTGTCGGACATGTTGGACGTGCACCAGAACATGGGCTACTGCCCTCAGTTTGACGCCATAGACGACCTGCTGACAGGCAGGGAACATCTTTACCTCTACGCTCGTCTCCGAGGGGTCCCCGAGTCAGACATCAGCAGAGTGAGTAGAGATGGGAGATACTGTCTGTCTGTCTCGTCTGTCTGTCTCGTCTGTCTGTCTCGTCTGTCTGTCTCGTCTGTCTGTCTGTCTCGTCTGTCTGTCTGTCTGTCTGTCTGTCTGTCTGTCTGTCTGTCTGTCTGTCTGTCTGTCTGTCTGTCTGTCTGTCTGTCTGTCTGTCTGTCTGTCTGTCTGTCTGTCTGTCTGTCTGTCTGTGTATTTTTGTGTGAATGAGTGTAGTGTACTGCAGGTGTGTGTACTGCAGGTGTGTGTCTGCAGGTGTGTGTACTGCAGGTGTGTGTACTGCAGGTGTGTGAATGCAGGTGTGTGAATGCAGGTGTGTGTACTGCAGGTGTGTGAATGCAGGTGTGTGAATGCAGGTGTGTGTACTGCAGGTGTGTGAATGCAGGTGTGTGAATGCAGGTGTGTGTACTGCAGGTGTGTGAATGCAGGTGTGTGAATGCAGGTGTGTGAATGCAGGTGTGTGAATGCAGGTGTGTGAATGCAGATGTGTGAATGCAGGTGTGTGAATGCAGGTGTGTGAATGCAGGTGTGTGAATGCAGGTGTGTGAATGCAGGTGTGTGAATGCAGGTGTGTGAATGCAGGTGTGTGAATGCAGGTGTGTGAATGTATTTGTGTTAACATTCATGTATTTCTTTGCGTTTGTAACACATTCCGCACCTCTCCTGTCTCCCCACTAGGTGGCAGATTGGGGCATCCAGAAACTGGGTCTATCAGAGTACGCTGGTCGCTGTGCAGGAACATACAGCGGAGGCAACAAGAGGAAACTCTCCACAGCCATCGCTATGATTGGCTGCCCAGCCCTGGTTCTACTGGTGAGTCAACCAATCAGTGTTTAACCCCTACCATTGAAAAGGCGGGGCTGGCTCCCCAACCAGCTATGATTGGCTGGTTATACTGGTGAGTCAGCCAATGGCATGGGACTTTATTAATTCCCCACATGTGCCTGTCTTTTGGACAGTGTGTGGGTGATATGTTTCATTACTTCCTTCCTGTGACAATATGGACAACTAATAGTTAGATAACACTACAAACACAGTATGACTAAGTGGTATACATTGACATTATACATACATATACTATACACACACACTATACACATACTATAGACATACTATACACATACTATACACATACATACACTATACATACACTATACATATACTATACATATACTGTACATACATTTACATTTACATTACATTTAAGTCATTTAGCAGACGCTCTTATCCAGAGCGACTTACAAATTGGTGCATTCACCTTATGACATCCAGTGGAACAGCCACTTTACAATAGTGCATCTAAATATTTTAAGGGGGGGGGGGTTGAGAAGGATTACTTTATCCTATCCTAGGTATTCCTTAAAGAGGTGGGGTTTCAGGTGTCTCTGGAAGGTGGTGATTGACTCCGCTGTCCTGGCGTCGTGAGGGAGTTTGTTCCACCATTGGGGAGCCAGAGCAGTGAACAGTTTTGACTGGGCTGAGCGGGAACTGTACTTCCTCAGTGGTAGGGAGGCGAGCAGGCCAGAGGTGGATGAACGCAGTGCCCTTATTTGGGTGTAGGGCCTGATCAGAGCCTGGAGGTACTGAGGTGCCGTTCCCCTCACAGCTCCGTAGGCAAGCACCATGGTCTTGTAGCGGATGCGAGCTTCAACTGGAAGCCAGTGGAGAGAGCGGAGGAGCAGGGTGACGTGAGAGAACTTGGGAAGGTTGAACACTAGACGGGCTGCGGCGTTCTGGATGAGTTGTAGGGGTTTAATGGCACAGGCAGTGAGCCCAGCCAACAGCGAGTTGCAGTAATCCAGACGGGAGATGACAAGTGCCTGGATTAGGACCTGCGCCGCTTCCTGTGTGAGGCAGGGTCGTACTCTGCGGATGTTGTAGAGCATGAACCTACAGGAACGGGCCACCGCCTTGATGTTAGTTGAGAACGACAGGGTGTTGTCCAGGATCACGCCAAGGTTCTTAGCGCTCTGGGAGGAGGACACAATGGAGTTGTCAACCGTGATGGCGAGATCATGGAACGGGCAGTCCTTCCCCGGGAGGAAGAGCAGCTCCGTCTTGCCGAAGTTCAGCTTGAGGTGGTGATCCGTCATCCACACGGATATGTCTGCCAGACATGCAGAGATGCGATTCGCCACCTGGTCATCATAAGGGGGAAAGGAGAAGATTAATTGTGTGTCGTCTGCATAGCAATGATAGGAGAGACCATGTGAGGTTATGACAGAGCCAAGTGACTTGGTGTATAGCGAGAATAGGAGAGGGCCTAGAACAGAGCCCTGGGGGACACCAGTGGTGAGAGCGCGTGTTGAGGAGACAGATTCTCGCCACGCCACCTGGTAGGAGCGACCTGTCAGGTAGGACGCAATCCAAGCGTGGGCCGCGCCGGAGATGCCCAACTCAGAGAGGGGGATACTGGTCTGTGATTGTTGACATCGGAGGGATCGAGTGTAGGTTTTTTCAGAAGGGGTGCAACTCTCGCTCTCTTGAAGACGGAAGGGACGTAGCCAGCGGTCAGGGATAAGTTGATGAGCGAGGTGAGGTAAGGGAGAAGGTCTCCGGAAATGGTCTGGAGAAGAGAGAAGAGACATACACTATACATATACTGTACATATACTATACACACACTATACACACACTATACACATACTATACACATACTATACACATACATACACTATACATACACTGTACATATACTATACATACACTATACATATACTGTACATACACTATACATATACTGTACATATACTATACATATACTATACATACACTATACATATACTATACATATACTATACATACACTATACATATACATACATATACATACACTATACATATACTATACATACATACACTATACATACACTATACATACACTATACATACACTATACATATACTATACATACACTATACATATACATACACTATACATATACTATACATACACTATACATATACATACACTATACATATACATACACTATACATATACTATACATATACATACACTATACATATACTATACATATACATACACTACACTACATATACTGTACATATACTATACATACACTATACATATACTATACTTGTTTCGACGTCATTTCCGGTCACAACTTGCAGGCTTGTTTTCGAATTGCTGTGCGTTTTGTTCCCAACCTATCTTGCTACCTGACAACTTTACGGGTTTCACTTTTTAATTACCGTTCATATATTTATTTTTTCCTCGACTTTTCTTTCCTCGACTTTTTCACTCCGGACGCTTTATCTGGACACGATTCGTCAGGACCTCCAACAGCCGAAGCTAAGTAGTAACATTAACATGATGCCTTCTAATTGCAGCCGCTGTGCTCGCCTTACGGCGAGGATAGCTGTACTGCAAGCCCAGCTTCAGAAGCAATCGTTAGGCAAGGGTAATTTCAGTGTAGGAAAGGATGAAACAGCGTCTGTGCCACCAGTAAGTACAGATAGTAGTATAAATCCCCTGGCACAGTCCCCGCAGCCGGACAACTTTCTCACGGTTTCTGGAAGGAAATGCTGTAGGAACGCTCAACCGGTGTCGCTCATTCAGCAGACAGAAACTTTCAACCGGTTTTCCCCATTAAGCAGCGGGTCGGTGTCAGAGGCCGAGTCTTCTCTGGTCTCTACTCCTCCCGTTACGGGGTCTGAGACGCCGAAGCTTCCCACCATTAGCTCTGACAAATTGAAAACTCTAGTCATTGGCGACTCCATTACCCGCAGTATTAGACTTAAAGCGAATCATCCAGCGATCATACACTGTTTACCCGGGGGCAGGGCTACCGACGTTAAGGCTAATCTGAAGATGGTGCTGGCTAAAGCTAAAACTGGCGAGTGTAGAGAGTATAGAGATATTGTTATCCACGTCGGCACCAACGATGTTAGGATGAAACAGTCAGAGATCACCGCTTCTGCGTGCATATCAGCTAGAAAGATGTGTCGGCATCGAGTAATTGTCTCTGGCCCCCTCCCAGTTAGGGGGAGTGATGAGCTCTACAGCAGAGTCTCACAACTCAATCGCTGGTTGAAAACTGTTTTCTGCCCCTCCCAAAAGATAGAATTTGTAGATAATTGGCCCTCTTTCTGGGACTCACCCACAAACAGGACCAAGCCTGACCTGCTGAGGAGTGACGGACTCCATCCTAGCTGGAGGGGTGCTCTCATCTTATCTGCCAACATAGACAGGGCTCTAACTCCTCTAGCTCCACAATGAAATAGGGTGCAGGCCAGGCAGCAGGCTATTAGCCAGCCTGCCAGCATAGTGGAGTCTGCCACTAGCATAGTTAGTGTAGTCAGCTCAGCTATCACCATTGAGACCGTGTCTGTGCCTCGACCTAGGTTGGGCAAAACTAAACATGGCGGTGTTCGCCTTAGCAATCTCACTAGGATAATGACCACCTCCATTCCTGTCATTACTGAAAGAGATCATGATATCTCACATCTCAAAATAGGGCTACTTAATGTTAGATCCCTTACTTCAAAGGCAATTATAGTCAATGAACTAATCACTGATCATAATCTTGATGTGATTGGCCTGACTGAAACATGGCTTAAGCCTGATGAATTTACTGTGTTAAATGAGGCCTCACCTCCTGGCTACACTAGTGACCATATCCCCCGTGCATCCCGCAAAGGCGGAGGTGTTGCTAACATTTACGATAGCAAATTTCAATTTACAAAAAAAAAAAAATGACGTTTTCGTCTTTTGAGCTTCTAGTCATGAAATCTATGCAGCCTACTCAATCACTTTTTATAGCTACTGTTTACAGGCCTCCTGGGCCATATACAGCGTTTCTCACTGAGTTCCCTGAATTCCTATCAGACCTTGTAGTCATTGCAGATAATATTCTAATCTTTGGTGACTTTAATATTCACATGGAAAAGTCCACAGACCCACTCCAAAAGGCTTTTGGAGCCATCATCGACTCAGTGGGTTTTGTCCAACATGTCTCTGGACCCACTCACTCTCACAGTCATACGCTGGACCTAGTTTTGTCCCATGGAATAAATGTTGTGGATCTTAATGTTTTTCCTCATAATCCTGGACTATCGGACCACCATTTTATTACGTTTGCAATTGCAACAAATAATCTGCTCAGACCCCAACCAAGGAACATCAAAAGTCGTGCTATAAATTCACAGACAACACAAAGATTCCTTGATGCCCTTCCAGACTCCCTCTGCCTACCCAAGGACGCCAGAGGACAAAAATCCGTTAACCACCTAACTGAGGATCTCAATTTAACCTTGCGCAATACCCTAGATGCAGTTGCACCCCTAAAAACTAAAAAAATGTCTCATAAGAAACTAGCTCCCTGGTACACAGAAAATACCCGAGCTCTGAAGCAAGCTTCCAGAAAATTGGAACGGAAGTGGCGCCACACCAAACTGGAAGTCTTCCGACTAGCTTGGAAGGACGGTACCGTGCAGTACCGAAGAGCCCTTACTGCTGCTCGATCGTCCTATTTTTCTAACTTAATTGAGGAAAATAAGAACAATCCAAAATTCCTTTTTGATACTGTGACAAAGCTAACTAAAAAGCAGCATTCCCCAAGAGAGGATGACTTGCACTTTAGCAGTGATAAATTCATGAACTTCTTTGAGGAAAAGATTATGATTATTAGAAAGCAAATTACGGACTCCTCTTTAAACCTGCGTATTCCTCCAAACCTCAGTTGTCCTGAGTCTGCACAACTCTGCCAGGACCTAGGATCAAGAGAGACGCTCAAGTGTTTTAGTACTATATCTCTTGACACAATGATGAAAATAATCATGGCCTCTAAACCTTCAAGCTGTATACTGGACCCTATTCCAACTAAACTACTGAAAGAGCTGCTTCCTGTGCTTGGCCCTCCTATGTTGAACATAATAAACGGCTCTCTATCCACTGGATGTGTACCAAACTCACTAAAAGTGGCAGTAATAAAGCCTCTCTTGAAAAAGCCAAACCTTGACCCAGAAAATATAAAAAACTATCGGCCTATATCGAATCTTCCATTCCTCTCAAAGATTTTAGAGAAGGCTGTTGCGCAGCAACTCACTGCCTTCCTGAAGACAAACAATGTATACGAAATGCTTCAGTCTGGTTTTAGACCCCATCATAGCACTGAGACGGCACTTGTGAAGGTGGTAAATGACATTTTGATGGCATCGGACCGAGGCTCTGCATCTGTCCTCGTGCTCCTAGACCTTAGTGCTGCTTTTGATACCATCGATCACCACATTCTTTTGGAGAGATTGGAAACCCAAATTGGTCTACACGGACATGTTCTGGCCTGGTTTAGGTCTTATCTGTCGGAAAGATATCAGTTTGTCTCTGTGAATGGTTTGTCCTCTGACAAATCAACTGTACATTTCGGTGTTCCTCAAGGTTCTGTTTTAGGACCACTATTGTTTTCACTATATATTTTACCTCTTGGGGATGTTATTCGAAAACATAATGTAAACTTTCACTGCTATGCGGATGACACACAGCTGTACATTTCAATGAAACATGGTGAAGCCCCAAAATTGCCCTCGCTAGAAGCATGTGTTTCAGACATAAGGAAGTGGATGGCTGCAAACTTTCTACTATTAAACTCGGACAAAACAGAGATGCTTGTTCTAGGTCCCAAGAAACAAAGAGATCTTCTGTTGAATCTGACAATTAATCTTAATGGTTGTACAGTCGTCTCAAATAAAACTGTGAAGGACCTCGGCGTTACTCTGGACCCTGATCTCTCTTTTGAAGAACATATCAAGACCATTTCGAGGACAGCTTTTTTCCATCTACGTAACATTGCAAAAATCAGAAACTTTCTGTCCAAAAATGATGCAGAAAAATTAATCCATGCTTTTGTCACTTCTAGGTTAGACTACTGCAATGCTCTATTTTCCGGCTACCCGGATAAAGCACTAAATAAACTTCAGTTAGTGCTAAATACGGCTGCTAGAATCCTGACTAGAACCAAAAAATTTGATCATATTACTCCAGTGCTAGCCTCTCTACACTGGCTTCCTGTCAAAGCAAGGGCTGATTTCAAGGTTTTACTGCTAACCTACAAAGCATTACATGGGCTTGCTCCTACCTACCTCTCTGATTTGGTCCTGCCGTACATACCTACACGTACGCTACGGTCACAAGACGCAGGCCTCCTAATTGTCCCTAGAATTTCTAAGCAAACAGCTGGAGGCAGGGCTTTCTCCTATAGAGCTCCATTTTTATGGAACGGTCTGCCTACCCATGTCAGAGACGCAAACTCGGTCTCAACCTTTAAGTCTTTACTGAAGACTCATCTCTTCAGTGGGTCATATGATTGAGTGTAGTCTGGCCCAGGAGTGGGAAGGTGAACGGAAAGGCTCTGGAGCAACGAACCGCCCTTGCTGTCTCTGCCTGGCCGGTTCCCCTCTTTTCACTGGGATTCTTTGCCTCTAACCCTGTTACGGGGCTGAGTCACTGGCTTGCTGGGGCTCTCTCGTGCCGTCCCTGGGGGGGTGCTTCACCTGGGTGGGTTGATTCACTGTTGTGGTCGGCCTGTCTGGGTCCCCCCTTGGGTTGTACCGTGTCGGAGATCTTTGTGGGCTATACTCGGCCTTGTCTCAGGATGGTAAGTTGGTGGTTGAAGATTTCCCTCTAGTGGTGTGGGGGCTGTGCTTTGGCAAAGTGGGTGGGGTTATATCCTTCCTGTTTGGCCCTGTCCGGGGTGTCCTCGGATGGGGCCACAGTGTCTCCTGACCCCTCCTGTCTCAGCCTCCAGTATTTATGCTGCAGTAGTTTATGTGTCGGGGGGCTGGGGTCAGTTTGTTTATCTGGAGTACTTCTCCTGTCCTATTCAGGTGTCCTGTGTGAATCTAAGTGTGCGTTCTGTAATTCTCTCCTTCTCTCTTTCTTTCTCTCTCTCGGAGGACCTGAGCCCTAGGACCATGCCCCAGGACTACCTGACATGATGACTCCTTGCTGTCCCCAGTCCACCTGGCCATGCTGCTGCTCCAGTTTCAACTGGCCTGGGCCCTAGGACCATGTCTCAGGACTACCTGACATGAGGACTCCTTGCTGTCCCCAGTCCACCTGGCCATGCTCCTGCTCCAGTTTCAACTGTTCTGCCTTACTATTATTCAACCATGCTGGTCATTTATGAACATTTGAACATCTTGGCCACGTTCTGTTATAATCTCCACCCGGCACAGCCAGAAGAGGACTGGCCACCCCACATATGCTCTCTCTAATTCTCTCTTTCTTTCTTTCTCTCTCTCGGAGGACCTGAGCCCTAGGACCGTGCCCCAGGACTACCTGACATGATGGCTCCTTGCTGTCCCCAGTCCACCTGACTGTGCTGCTGCTCCAGTTTCAACTGTTCTGCCTTATTATTATTTGACCATGCTGGTCATTTATGAACATTTGAACATCTTGGTCATGTTCTGTTATAATCTCTACCCGGCACAGCCAGAAGAGGACTGGCCACCCCACATAGCCCGGTTCCTCTCTAGGTTTCTTCCTAGGTTTTGGCCTTTCTAGGGAGTTTTTCCTAGCCACCGTGCTTTTACACCTGCATTGTTTGCTGTTTGGGGTTTTAGGCTGGGTTTCTGTACAGCACTTTGAGATATCAGCTGATGTACGAAGGGCTATATAAATAAATTTGATTTGATTTGATTTGATATACTATACATATACATACACTATACATATACTGTACATATACTATACATACACTATACATATACTATACTATACATATACATACACTATACATATACTGTACATATACTATACATACACTATACATATACTATACATATACATACACTATACATATACTGTACATATACTATACATACACTATACATATACTATACTATACATATACATACACTATACATATACTGTACATATACTATACATATACATACACTATACATACACTATACATATACATACACTATACATACACTATACATATACATACACTATACATACACTATACATATACATACACTATACATACACTATACATATACATACACTATACATACACTATACATACACTATACTATACATATACTATACATATACTATACATACACTATACATACACTATACATATACTATACATACATACACTATACTATACATATACATACACTATACATATACTATACATATACTATACATATACTATACATACACTATACTATACATATACTATACATATACTATACATACACTATACTATACATATACTATACTATACATATACTATACATATACTATACATATACTATACATATACTATACATATACTATACATACACTATACTATACATATACTATACTATACATATACTATACATACACTATACTATACATATACTATACATATACTATACATATACTATACATATACTATACATATACATATACTATACATATACTATACATACACTATAAATATACTATACATACACTATACATACACTATACATACACTATAAATATACTATACATATACTATACATATACTATACATATACTATACATACACTATACATACACTATAAATATACTATACATATACTATACATATACTATACATATACTATACATATACATATACATATACTATACATATACTATACATACACTATACATACACTATACATACACTATACATATATTATAGTGTGTGTGTGTGTGTGTGTGTGTGTGTGTGTGTGTGTGTGTGTGTGTGTGTGTGTGTGTGTGTGTGTGTGTGTGTGTGTGTGTGTGTGTGTGTGTGTGTGTGTGTGTGTGCGTGCGTATCCTTATAGGATGAACCCACTACAGGTATGGACCCCCACTCCCGACGGTTCCTGTGGACTGCCATTATGAGTGTCATCCAGGACGGGAGAGCCGTGGTTTTGACATCACACAGGTACCCCCCCCCCCCCCACCACACAAACACATACCCACACACCCTTCCCCTACACCTTCCCAGACAAGTCCAGTCCAATGAGATTACTGTACCTGAACTAGTGTTGTTGGTGTTGGTCCAAGACATAGCAACGTGGTACACATGGGTAATGTCAGTACACATACACATGGGTAATGTCAGTACACATGGGTAATGTCATGTCAGTGCACATGGGTAATGTCATGTCAGTACACATGGGTAATGTCAGTACACATGGGTAATGTCATGTCAGTACACATGGGTAATGTCATGTCAGTGCACATGGGTAATGTCATGTCAGTACACATGGGTAATGTCAGTACACATGGGTAATGTCATGTCAGTACACATGGGTAATGTCATGTCAGTACACATGGGTAATGTCATGCCAGTACACATGGGTAATGTCATGTCAGTGCACATGGGTAATGTCATGTCAGTACACATGGGTAATGTCAGTACACATGGGTAATGTCAGTACACATGGGTAATGTCATGTCAGTACACATGGGTAATGTCAGTACACATGGGTAATGTCATGTCAGTGCACATGGGTAATGTCATGTCAGTACACATGGGTAATGTCAGTACACATGGGTAATGTCATGTCAGTACACATGGGTAATGTCATGTCAGTGCACATGGGTAATGTCATGTCAGTACACATGGGTAATGTCATGTCAGTACACATGGGTAATGTCATGTCAGTACACATGGGTAATGTCATGTCAGTGCACATGGGTAATGTCATGTCAGTGCACATGGTTAATGTCATGTCAGTACACATGGGTAATGTCATGTCAGTACACATGGGTAATGTCATGTCAGTACACATGGGTAATGTCATGTCAGTGCACATGGGTAATGTCATGTCAGTACACATGGGTAATGTCATGTCAGCAATCCAGATGCTACAATGGAGTGGCCATCTGCTTGTTCCTGCTTGTTTCACTGTCTGTTGACTGCCTGTCTGTCTCTGTCTATTGACTTCCTGTCTGTCTCTGTCTATTGACTGCCTGTCTGTCTCTGTCTGTTGACTGCCTGTCTGTCTCTATTGACTGCCTGTCTGTCTCTGTTGACTGCCTGTTGACTGCCTGTCTGTCTCTGTCTATTGACTTCCTGTCTGTCTCTGTCTATTGACTGCCTGTCTGTCTCTGTCTATTGACTGCCTGTCTGTCTCTGTTGACTGCCTGCCTGTCTGTCTCTGTTGACTACCTGTCTGTCTCTGTCTGTTGACTGCCTGTTGACTGCCTGTCTGTCTCTGTCTCCCCAGCATGGAGGAGTGTGAAGCTCTGTGCACTCGGTTGGCCATCATGGTCAACGGCACCTTCAAATGTCTGGGGACCATACAGCACCTCAAATACAAGTAGGTCTGTTACCATACAGCACCTCAAATACAAGTAGGTCTGTTACCATACAGCACCTCAAATCCAAGTAGGTCTGTTACCATACAGCACCTCAAATACAAGTAGGTCTGTTACCATACAGCACCTCAAATACAGTATGTCTTCCATGTAACAGAGGCACTCATCCTGCACTGGCCTCAGTATAGCCATCACTCCCCAGACTCTGTCCCTACTGGTCGTGTCCCTGGACAAGTGTTCCTATCTGCCTTGAAGGACCATAATAAAAAAAGAGAGGAAGATTTAACAACAATCACATCATTTCAAATTAAATTAGAAGAAAAATAACACATTTGGTTTGACGAGATCTAAGTCACTGATCACAGTACATGGAGTAACCAGCCATATATAAAAGTAGCCAGCCAGGGAGATCCGGGCTGGGAGAGTATGGTGGTGTACCCAGCCAGGGAGTTCTGGGCTGGGAGAGTATGGTGATGTAGCCAGCCAGTGAGTCCTGGGCTGGGAGAGTATGGTGATGTAGCCAGCCAGGGAGTTCTGGTGCTGGGAGAGTATGGTGATGTAGCCAGCCAGGGAGTTCTGGGCTGGGAGTGTATGGTGATGTAGCCAGCCAGGGAGTTCTGGTGCTGGGAGAGTATGGTGATGTAGCCAGCCAGGGAGTTCTGGGCTGGGAGAGTATGGTGATGTAGCCAGAGAGTTCTGGGCTGGGAGAGTATGGTGATGTAGCCAGGGAGTTCTGGGCTGGGAGAGTATGGTGATGTAGCCAGGGAGTTCTGGGATTGGGAGAGTATGGTGATGTAGCCAGCCAGGGAGTTCTGGGCTGGGAGAGTATGGTGATGAAGCCGGCCAGGGAGTTCTGGGCTGGGAGAGTATGGTGATGTAGCCAGGGAGTTCTGGGCTGGGAGAGTATGGTGATGTAGCCAGCCAGGGAGTTCTGGGCTGGGAGAGTATGGTGATGTAGCCGGCCAGGGAGTTCTGGGCTGGGAGAGTATGGTGATGTAGCCAGCCAGGGAGTTCTGGGCTGGGAGAGTATGGTGATGTAGCCAGCCAGGGAGATCCGGGCTGGGAGAGTATGGTGATGTAGCCAGGGAAATCCGGGCTGGGAGAGTATGGTGATGTAACCAGCCAGGGAGATCCGGGCTGAGAGAGTATGATGATGTAACCAGCCAGGGAGATCCGGGCTGAGAGAGTATGGTGATGTAACCAGCCAGGGAGATCCGGGCTGAGAGAGTATGGTGATGTAACCAGCCAGGGAGATCCGGGCTGGGAGAGTAAAATCAAATCAAATCAAATCAAATCAAATTTATTTATATAGCCCTTCGTACATCAGCTGATATCTCAAAGTGCTGTACAGAAACCCAGCCTAAAACCCCAAACAGCAAACAATGCAGGTGTAAAAGCACGGTGGCTAGGAAAAACTCCATAGAAAGGCCAAAACCTAGGAAGAAACCTAGAGAGGAACCGGGCTATGTGGGGTGGCCAGTCCTCTTCTGGCTGTGCCGGGTAGAGACTATAACAGAACATGACCAAGATGTTCAAATGTTCATAAATGACCAGCATGGTCAAATAATAATAAGGCAGAACAGTTGAAACTGGAGCAGCAGCACAGTCAGGTGGACTGGGGACAGCAAGGAGCCATCATGTCAGGTAGTCCTGGGGCACGGTCCTAGGGCTCAGGACCTCCGAGAGAGAGAAAGAAAGAGAGAATTAGAGAGAGCATATGTGGGGTGGCCAGTCCTCTTCTGGCTGTGCCGGGTGGAGATTATAACAGAACGTGGCCAAGATGTTCAAATGTTCATAAATGACCAGCATGGTTGAATAATAGTAAGGCAGAACAGTTGAAACTGGAGCAGGAGCATGGCCAGGTGGACTGGGGACAGCAAGGAGTCCTCATGTCAGGTAGTCCTGGGACATGGTCCTAGGGCCCAGGCCAGTTGAAACTGGAGCAGCAGCATGGCCAGGTGGACTGGGGACAGCAAGGAGTCATCATGTCAGGTAGTCCTGGGGCATGGTCCTAGGGCTCAGGTCCTCCGAGAGAGAGAAAGAGAGAAGGAGAGAATTAGAGAACGCACACTTAGATTCACACAGGACACCTGAATAGGACAGGAGAAGTACTCCAGATAAACAAACTGACCCTAGCCCCCCGACACATAAACTACTGCAGCATAAATACTGGAGGCTGAGACAGGAGGGGTCAGGAGACACTGTGGCCCCATCCGAGGACACCCCCGGACAGGGCCAAACAGGAAGGATATAACCCCACCCACTTTGCCAAAGCACAGCCCCCACACCACTAGAGGGAAATCTTCAACCACCAACTTACCATCCTGAGACAAGGCCGAGTATAGCCCACAAAGATCTCCGACACGGTACAACCCAAGGGGGGGGGGAACCCAGACAGGCCGACCACAACAGTGAATCAACCCACCCAGGTGACGCACCCCCCCCAGGGACGGCACAAGAGAGCCCCAGCAAGCCAGTGACTCAGCCCCCGTAACAGGGTTAGAGGCAAAGAATCCCAGTGAAAAGAGGTGATGTAACCAGCCAGGGAGATCCGGGCTGGGAGAGTATGGTGATGTAACCATCCAGGGAGATCCGGGCTGGGAGAGTATGGTGAAGTACCGGGCTGGGAGAGTATGGTGAAGTAGCCAGGCAGGGAGAGTATGGTGATGTAACCAGCCAGGGAGATCCGGGCTGAGAGAGTATGGTGATGTAACCAGCCAGGGAGATCCGGGCTGGGAGAGTATGGTGATGTAGCCAGCCAGGGAGATCCGGGCTGGGAGAGTATGGTGAAGTAGCCAGGCTGAGAGAGTATGGTGATGTATAGAAGCTCTATTCTGGTGTTCTCTGGTGCATTCTGATGCCTTGATTCCATACCAAATACACATTATTGAATACTTTGAAGAGTCCTTAGTTGATACATCAGTCTTTGGACTTATAAATTCATAAATTAATCCATTGATTGTTGGAGAATAAATATAAATTATAAATGTCTCATGAGCTTAGTTCAACTGTCGCAACCCCATCAGAACCCAAATTATGAGCCTGTTTTACTACAATGTTTGTTAACAATGTAAACCAACACCGTATAGCCTCAAAACATGGCTACGCGGTGACCTCTCTCTCTCCCTCTCCTCTCCAGGTTTGGTGATGGCTACTCGGTGACCTCTCTCTCTCCCTCTCCTCTTCAGGTTTGGTGATAGCTATGTAGCTATGTGGTGATCTCTCCCTCTCCTCTCCAGGTTTGGTGATGGCTACGCGGTGACCTCCCTCTCCTCTCCAGGTTTGGTGATGGCTACGTGGTGACCTCCCTCTCCTCTCCAGGTTTGGTGATGGCTACGTGGTGACCTCTCTCTCTCCCTCTCCCTCTCCAGGTTTGGTGATGGCTACATGGTGACCTCCCTCTCCTCTCCAGGTTTGGTGATGGCTACGTGGTGACCTCTCTCTCTCCCTCTCCTTTCCAGGTTTGGTGATGGCTACATGGTGACCTCTCTCTCTCCCCCTCTCCTCTCCAGGTTTGGTGATGGCTACGTGGTGACCTCTCTCTCTCCCTCTCCAGGTTTGATGATGGCTATGTGGTGACCTCTCTCTCCCCCTCTCCTCTCCAGGTTTGGTGATGGCTACATGGTGACCTCTCTCTCTCTCTCCCTCTCCAGGTTTGGTGATGGCTACGTGGTGACCTCTCTCTCCCCCTCTCCTCTCCAGGTTTGGTGATGGCTACATGGTGACCTCTCTCTCCCCCTCTCCTCTCCAGGTTTGGTGATGACTACATGGTGACCTCTCTCTCCCTCTCCTCTCCAGGTTTGGTGATGGCTACGTGGTGACCTCTCTCTCTCTCCCTCTGATCTCCAGGTTTGGTGATGGCTACATGGTGACCTCTCTCTCCCCCTCTCCTCTCCAGGTTTGGTGATGGCTACATGGTGACCTCTCTCTCTCCCCCTCTCCTCTCCAGGTTTGGTGATGGCTACATGGTGACCTCTCTCTCTCCCTCTGCTCTTCAGGTTTGGTGATGGCTACATGGTGACCTCTCTCTCTCTCTCCCTCTCCCTCTCCAGGTTTGGTGATGGCTACATGGTGACCTCTCTCTCTCTCCCTCTGCTCTCCAGGTTTGGTGATGGCTACATGGTGACCTCTCTCTCTCCCCCTCTCCTCTCCAGGTTTGGTGATGGCTACATGGTGACCTCTCTCTCTCCCCCTCTCCTCTCCAGGTTTGGTGATGGCTACATGGTGACCTCTCTCTCTCTCTCTCCCTCTCCTCTCCAGGTTTGGTGATGGCTACATGGTGACCTCTCTCTCTCTCTCTCTGCTCTTCAGGTTTGGTGATGGTTACATGGTGACCTCTTTCTCACTCTCCCTCTGTTCTCCAGGTTTGGTGATGACTACATGGTGACCTCTCTCTCTCCCTCTCCTCTCCAGGTTTGGTGATGGCTACATGGTGACCTCTCTCTCTCTGCTCTTCAGGTTTGGTGATGACTACATGGTGACCTCTCTCTCTCTCCCTCTGCTCTCCAGGTTTGGTGATGGCTACATGGTGACCTCTCTCTCTCCCCCTCTCCTCTCCAGGTTTGGTGATGGCTACATGGTGACCTCTCTCTCTCTCCCTCTGCTCTTCAGGTTTGGTGATGACTACATGGTGACCTCTCTCTCTCCCTCTCCTCTCCAGGTTTGGTGATGGCTACATGGTGACCTCTCTCTCTCCCTCTGCTCTCCAGGTTTGGTGATGGCTACATGGTGACCTCTCTCTCTCTCCCTCTGCTCTTCAGGTTTGGTGATGGCTACATGGTGACCTCTCTCTCCCTCTGCTCTTCAGGTTTGGTGATGGCTACATGGTGACCTCTCTCTCACTCTCCCTCTGTTCTCCAGGTTTGGTGATGGCTACGTGGTGACCATGAAGGTAAAGGCAGCTAAAGCAGGCGTATCTCCAGAGCTGGGTCCAGCAGAGAGCTTCATGGAGAGCAGCTTCCCAGGGTGTGTCCAGAGAGAGAAACACTACAACACTCTCCAGTATGAGATCGCCTCCTCCTCACTCGCTAGGATCTTCCAGCTGGTGGTCGCCAACAAGGACAAACTCAATATAGAGGATTACTCTGTATCACAGACTACACTAGATCAGGTAACTACTCTATCAGACTACACTAGATCAGGTAACTACTCTGTATCACAGACTACACTAGATCAGGTAACTACTCTGTCTATCAGACTACACTAGATCAGGTAACTACTCTGTCTATCAGACTACACTAGATCAGGTAACTACTCTGTATCACAGACTACACTAGATCAGGTGAATACTCTATCAGACTACACTAGATCAGGTGAGTACTCCATCGATCAGACTACACTAGATCAGGTGAGTACTCCATCTATCAGACTCCATTAGATCAGCTTTCTACTCCCTCATCAGACTACACTAGATGAGGTGACTACTCCATCTATCAGACTACACTAGATCAGGCTACTACTCTGTCTGTCCGACTACACTAGACCAGGTAACTACTCTGTCTATCAGACCACACTAGATCAGGTGACTACTCAATCAGACTACACTAGATCAGGTGAATACTCCGTCTATCAGACTACACTAGATCAGGCTACTACTCAATCAGACTACACTAGATCAGGTGAATACTCCGTCTATCAGACTACACTAGATCAGGCTACTACTCAATCAGACTACACTAGATCAGGCTACTACTCTGTCTATCAGACTACACTAGATGGGGTAACTATAGGGCTGGTGTTAAGGTTAGGGATTAGTTGTTTGGGATTTAGGTTTAAAGACAGGCACCAACTAAGAGTTTCAATGACCACACAACAGGTGGTAATGAACATGGCAATGTTTAAGGATAGACTCAGCAATATGACCTCATCAAACACAGCCAGGAAGACATCTGAGGTCAGGAGGATTTATTATGAGAGATTAAGACTAGAATAAAGAATATCCTTGAGTACAAATTGATGGTACCGTACTCAGCAAGTAGCGAAAGAAATGGCTGTCGTGAATATATGATTATAAAGGACTTTTATAGAACATTAGTGTTTTCATTGACGTTGTGTTGATAGTAATGGGGGTTTTCCTCTCTCCGTTCTCCAGGTGTTTGTGAACTTTGCTAAGCAGCAGGCAGGAGAGGACGAGGACGTTTTACAACCCCGAGCGGTCAACGCGCGCAATGAAAAACAAAATGTCCCCACGAAACGCAAGGTCTCCCCCATCAAGATAAAAACCAGAAGACAAAATAAAACATGAAAGTTAATCTGTGAAAATATGACTTCTTACAGAATGTATTGTCAAAGTGTTTAATGCAGAAAACCGACTAAATGTATTGTAATAGCTAGACATGCACAGGCACACTGGCAGTATAATGAAAACCTTTTTAAAATTAATGGAAATTATGGTTAGATTCATGAATTATGTTTGGAATATGTTCCTTAGGCTTTGGAAGTCATATTTTTGCCTGTTGATTGTGCATTGTGTAAAATGGCTGCCAAAAGTCAAGACGAGGTCACGTTTGCAGGACACAGACGTCAGTTGACAGCAGATAACTCCCAATTTGTAAGTCGCTCTGGATAAGAGCGTCTGCTAAATGACTTAAATGTAAATGTAAATAACTCCTCAAACACACCAGGGGTGTGATCTCAATAGTTTGGCTTCCTCGCTTCATCTCCTTTTCACGTGTTCATTGAAGAGGAAGCTGCTCCCTTTGGTTTATGAGGAGGCTGCTCCCTTTGGTTTATGAGGGAGCTGCTTCCTCGCCTCATCTCCTTTTCACGTGTTCATTGAAGAGGAAGCTGCTCCCTTTGGTTTATGAGGAGGCTGCTCCCTTTGGTTTATGAGGGGGCTGCTTCCTCGCCTCATCTCCATTGAAGAGGAAGCTGCTCCCTTTGGTTCATGAGGGGGCTGCTTCCTCGCCTCATCTCCATTGAAGAGGAAGCTGCTCCCTTTGGTTCATGAGGGGGCTGCTTCCTCGCCTCATCTCCATTGAAGAGGAAGCAGCTCCCTTTGGTTTATGAGGAGGCTGCTTCCTCGCCTCATCTCCATTGAAGAGGAAGCAGCTCCCCTTGGTTTATGAGGGGGCTGCTTCCTCGCCTCATCTCCATTGAAGAGGAAGCTGCTCCCTTTGGTTTATGAGGGGGCTGCTTCCTCGCCTCATCTCCATTGAAGAGGAAGCAGCTCCCCTTGGTTTATGAGGGGGCTGCTTCCTCGCCTCATCTCCATTGAAGAGGAAGCTGCTCCCTTTGGTTTATGAGGGGGCTGCATCCTTTGGTTTATGAGGGGGCTGCTTCCTCGCCTCATCTCCTTTTCACGTGTTCATTGAAGAGGAAGCAGCTCCCCTTGGTTTATGAGGGGGCTGCTTCCTCGACAACTAAACACACCTACACAGAGAATAGGTCCGTCCCTGTTTTGTTTTGTTATTACGCAGTATCAATACGAGACCACAAGATGGCGCTGCATTTACACTGACATTTATATACCAAAACTAATACAAATGCTTAGATAATTTATATAGCCTTTCAAATAATGTGTAGAAAAAAAATCTTGCTTGGCTTATATATTTGTTTTGCCATTTTCATTAATTTAGGACATATTCTGTTAGTCATTTAGCAGACGCTCTTATCCAGAGGTGAGACAACCACAATCATATTAAATACATTTTTCATTTACATTACATTTAAGATATTTAGCCCCCCTCAAGGTGGGTTGGTGTGGGATTATTTAAGATACACTTTGAAGAGGTAAGGTTTCAGATCCTAAGCACAGCTTTATATGCTCACCTAAATGTATAGTGCAGGGGAACAATGTAATTTGACCTTTATTTAACGACAGATTTGTACCTTGTCAACTCAGGGATTTGATCTAGCAACCTTTCGGTAACTGGCCCAAAACTCTAACCACTAGGCTACCCTGCCATCCACAGAGGGCCGTGTGGGTGCAGGCTTTTGTTCTAGCCAAGCAGTCTCGGTTGTAGACAATGACTCTTAGTTGATTAGTTGAATCAGGTGAGTTTCTGCTTGATGATATAGGCTTTCACTCCCGTTGTAGTGGACTCAAACACAACGTAACGAACAAACCGCAAAATATATTGTTTATTTTATTGTTGCCGTTTTTTGTTGTTTTTTGAAACTTTGTCATTTTCAGTTTGTCATTTGAAATGTCATGATAACTGTGTTTAACATGTTACAAATGCTGTTTCTAATCAAGAAGACGCTTTCTGGATTTACGCTTCTATTTCCTACGATCAGACGGGCAACTTTGATGGGGTTGGGAGCCACAAACTCTGAAGTCATTATGAGGGGCCATAGTGGCTGGCGGGTCTGTATACCCACATTTATATACCAAAAACTACTAATAATGCTTAGCTCATTTACATAGTCGTTCAAATAAGGTAGAAATATCTTGCTTGGTTTATATATTCTACACATTTTGCCATTGTATGTAAAGAAAATGTTGCCGTTTTAAATCAAGTATTTTGCAATTCTACAAATTTCGACCATTGGGACAGAGAGCAGATTTGGCAATTTTCTAACAGATTTCCTTTAATTCTACTCATTTTTGTCTGGGTTGGAGAGAAATGTGAGGCTGACCAACAAAATCAAATGCCCCTCCCCCCCTGACCGGTGATTCCTCCATGATTACTACCTTTTGTCTATAGCTGGCCGCACGACTAATTTACTAAATCAAATTTGTTTTGGCTGACATTCCAACAGTGATAAATAAAGAGAAAACAAGAGAAAAACTGCTGATGTACAACCACATTTCAAAATGGCACCTTGTTCACCCTCCAGCGAGGGCCTTCATAAGGGGCCCCTGGCGGGCTGCCAGTTGCCCATCCCTGTCATAGCTAGTATTATGGATGAGAATAGATACGTGTATCAACTTCAACTGATGCTTTAACAGCAAAACATTGGCCCTATTAAATCCAAATGGGTTCATGAATAACACAAAGTTACTGTGAACAAAAACAATAGAACAGTCCCACTGTAAAACTAACAGCGTAAACAAATGAGATAAAATACTAATAATATCACACAAATTAAACATTATGGTTACTTCATATCTGATTTGACTGAACAGGGCCGTCCGTCCTTCAACAGGGGAACAAATGCACTAGACTTTAAGTGCACTAGACTTCAAGTGCACTAGACTTCAAGTGCACTAGACTTCAAATGCACTAGACTTCAAATGCACTAGACTTCAAGTGCACTAGACTTCAAGTGCACTAGACTTCAAGACCACTACTATAACGTATACACATTGTCACTTACATGAACTGTGCTGCAACGATGATTATGGTGAATAAAAAAATATGTATAAATTCTCTACGACTAAAGGGAATCAAACCAATCTATTGTATCATTCCGCACTTTGCAGTACATTCATCCTTACTTAAAAAAACAGTATCTGCGTAAACCCATAACCTTGCTACAAATGTACACTTTTAGTGTAGAGTTGAGTCACAGGCCTGAGTGAGGCCTTGTAACCCTATTCTGACCGAGAGGCTGTCACAAAGTTCATTTATTTACAGCTCGCTTATGGACTGGGTATCTGTTGTACCCCCCATATAGTGTCACTCCTTTTGGCCAGAGCCACATCATATCCCCTACAGGTGCACTATTACCACAGTGTCCAGTGCACTGCTTTCTCTAACTGTAGTAGAGTATGCAATGGGTCTGTCTAAAATAGCATTCTATTCCCTATGTATAGTACACTACATTTGGCAAGAGGCCGATGTGGCTTTGGCCAAAAGTATAGTGAATAGGTTTGCGCACAATGTTGGTAATTTACCCAAAATTCCCAGGTGCTCCAGAAATCCTGGTTGGACGATTACAGATTTCCATGCTTATTTCCGTCGGATTACGTGGAATTTAGAAGTGGGATTTCTGGGAAAAACTGGGGATTTGGTGACAAGTTAGCAGAATTTTTTGCAACCCTTATTAAGGAACAGGGGTATAATTAAGGAACATGGGTATAATTAAGGAACAGGGGTATAATTAAGGAACAGGGGTATAATTAAGGAACAGGGGTATGATTAAGGAACATGGGTATAATTAAGGAACAGGGGTATAATTAAGGAACAGGGGTATAATTAAGGAACAGGGGTATGATTAAGGAACATGGGTATAATTAAGGAACAGGGGTATAATTAAGGAACAGGGGTATAATTAAGGAACAGGGGTATGATTAAGGAACATGGATATAATTAAGGAACAGGGGTATGATTAAGGAACAGGGGTATAATTAAGGAACAGGGGTATGATTAAGGAACATGGGTATAATTAAGGAACAGGGGTATAATTAAGGAACAGGGGTATGATTAAGGAACAGGGGTATAATTAAGGAACAGGGGTATGATTAAGGAACATGGGTATAATTAAGGAACAGGGGTATAATTAAGGAACAGGGGTATAATTAAGGAACAGGGGTATGATTAAGGAACATGGGTATAATTAAGGAACAGGGGTATAATTAAGGAACAGGGGTATGATTAAGGAACATGGGTATAATTAAGGAACAGGGGTATAATTAAGGAACAGGGGTATGATTAAGGAACATGGGTATAATTAAGGAACAGGGGTATAATTAAGGAACAGGGGTATGATTAAGGAACATGGGTATAATTAAGGAACAGGGGTATAATTAAGGAACAGGGGTATAATTAAGGAACAGGGGTATAATTAAGGAACAGGGGTATAATTAAGGAACAGGGGTATAATTAAGGAACAGGGGTATAATTAAGGAACAGGGGTATAATTAAGGAACATGGGTATAATTAAGGAACAGGGGTATAATTAAGGAACAGGGGTATAATTAAGGAACAGGGGTATAATTAAGGAACAGGGGTATAATTAAGGAACATGGGTATAATTAAGGAACAGGGGTATAATTAAGGAACAGGGGTATAATTAAGGAACAGGGGTATAATTAAGGAACAGGAGTATAATTAAGGATCTTGTTGTTAACCCTGGCTGGCTCAAAGGAACAAAGGGATGATAGCTGATCTTAGTTCAGGGTAGTCTGTAAACTCTCTGGTGTACATCTTATGTTTTCCGCGTGCCCAGATAGTCATCTGGATGAAGCCCAGCAACGTGAACAGGGCCACTGTGGAAAGAGAGAGACACAACAGTTAGTTAGTAGAGTCACGAAATTGGTGACTAAAACTTAAACAAAGTAATGGAATTGACTCTTTCGTATCACACGTACTTATGTCAGTCTTTCAATTTCAATTTAAATCTTTATCGAGACAGTACAGCATAACAGAACTGGCAGTGTACCAGAATAACCTTTATTTACACAGTACAACATAACTGAACTGGCAGTGTACCAGAATAACCTTTATTTACACAGTACAACATAACTGAACTGGCAGTGTACCAGAATAACCTTTATTTACACAGTACAACATAACTGAACTGGCAGTGTACCAGAATAACCTTTATTTACGCAGTACAACATAACTGAACTGGCAGTGTACCAGAATAACCTTTATTTATTTAATATTTACAGAGTACAACGTAACTGGTATGACAATCTCTCCCACGGGTGGCTATATTTCTATATGTTTTCTCATTCTGCACTTCGTAAGTGAGTGGGACGGGTGTGGCTTTGTGACAACGATCACATTATTCAAATACGATTTGATTTGAAGAGCAGCTTTTTCACCGATTTGACAGCTCCAACGTGATTGTTCCCTGTGGTCCTGTGTAGCTCAGTTGGTAGAGCATGGCGCTTGTAACGCCAGGGTAGTGGGTTCGATCCCCGGGACCACCCATACGTAGAATGTATGCACACATGACTGTAAGTCGCTTTGGATAAAAGCGTCTGCTAAATGGCATATATTATTATATTATTATGATATATTATTATTATTATTATATTATTATTATTATTATTATTATATTATTATCAAAACATGGAGCTATGCAGGTGTCGGCTTATCAACGGTTAACGCTTGATCTGATCTGAATCTAGTGCTTAGTATTATGAAAATACGTGTTTGTAAACATGTAATATGCCACATGTGTAAACAGCTTCTAACATTTACCACCTAAGTACACGTGAAACGATGAAAGATGTGTAGTTTTACCTGGAACACACTGTGTCATGATGGAGAAACTCAACCACGTCCCCACCTGACGAATCAAAACACAGTATCAGTCAGAAGGTTGGGACGCGCCTCCTCATTCAAGGGTTTTTCTCTATTTAGACTATTTTCTACATTGTCGAATAAATAGTGAAGATGTAAAAACTATGAAATAACACATATTCAATCATGTTGTAACCGAGAAAGTGTTTGATTGACTGATCTTCATGTCTTAAAGTAATGATGGACTGTCGTTTCTCTTTGCTTATTTGAGCTGCCATAATATGAACTTGGCCTTTAACCAAAAAGGGCTATCTTCTGTATATCACCCAGCACAACTGATCATCTCTAACACATTAAGAAGGAACGAAATTCCACAATGAATTCCAGATACCTCATGAAGCTGGTTGAGAGAATGCCAAGAGTGTGCAAAGCTGTCATCAAGGTAAAGGGTGGCTACTTTGAAGTATCTAAAACATAAAATATATTTTGATTTGTTTTAACACTTTGTTGGTTACTACATGATTCCATATGTGTTATTTCATAGTGTTGATATCTTCACTATTATGCTACAATGGCAACTTAAGTCTAGACTCTCCTGTGTGTCTAAGTCAATAGAGCACAACACTTGCAACACCAAGGGTTGTGGGTTCAATTCCCGCCTGGGCCAGCCATACTTAAATGTATACATACAAGACTGTGTTAAAGTAGCTTCTGAGAGCACAGGCAGTGCCCTTGAGGCCATCTCCATTTTGAAGTAGTTAATTTGAGTAAACAAACTGAAAAGGGGCACACTGCCATCTAGAGTGTGTTTGTTTAAACAGGTATGAAGACAAGGTTGGTGATTTGCTGAAACTTGCAGTTATGGAATGTTTGCTGACGAATATAATTCATTGGATGATCCCTCCTGATGACCTGCATGGAATTATGGGATCCTTCCTAAACCCATAGGAAGTCCCACCCAGATGACTACTTCAAAATTGTGAAAAATCCTCAATGGCACTGCTCAGGCTAAAACAAGCTATTGGGCTCCAGAGTCCTCTTTATCTATCTCTGTGAGTTTGACCCACCTCATAGGTGTAGTTGGGACATGACACGAAGAAGAAGAGCCATGTGAAGGGGTTCCTGGTGGGGTAAGGGATCCGCTTGGGCCTCAGACCTAGTAGACAGCAGGACACAACTGTGAGAAGATGTGATTCATCATGGAAATATCTTCTCTGCTGGCAAACTACCACACAGATGTTGCTGACTGAACTAGCAATTTGTGAGAAATATTTGAGGAACTTGCTCCCTATTACCTATCTTGGCTATGACATCGTTCTGGAATATGCAATCAATACAACACATTCAGAAATGCTGGAAGGCAACTCACCATTACAGCCCAAGTTATTGAGAGCCAAATGAATTGAGAAGTTTCCAGCTTCACAGAGCTGAGAGAGAGAGAGAGAGAGAGAGAGAGAGAGAGAGAGAGAGAGAGAGAGAGAGAGAGAGAGAGAGAGAGAGAGAGAGAGAGAGAGAGAGAGAGAGAGAGAGAGAGAGAGAGAGAGAGAGAGAGAGAGAGAGAGAGAGAGAGAGAGAGAGAGAGAGAGAGAGAGAGAGAAATAATTTTTTTGGGAAAGAAGCCATTTCTGAAGACAGATGGAAGAATGTTTTCCTCTGTTGTTCTGAACTCAATGAAAACACAATGAGGCTGAGAGATATAACATTAGGCGACATACCATAACCACCACCAACACAGAGTAGATTTGGAGATTAGGCTACATACTATAAACACCACCAACACAGAGTAGATTAGGCTACATACTATAAACACCACCAACACAGAGTAGATTAGGCTACATACCATCAACACCACCACCGCAGAGTAGATTTAGAGATTAGGCTACATACCATAAACACCACCAACGCAGAGTAGATTAGGCTACATACCATAAACACCACCAACACAGAGTAGATTAGGCTACATACCATAAACACCACCAACACAGAGTAGATTAGGCTACATACCATAAACACCACCAACGCAGAGTAGATTTAGAGATTAGGCTACATACCATAAACACCACCAACACAGAGTAGATTAGGCTACATACCATAAACACCACCAACGCAGAGTAGATTTAGAGATTAGGCTACATACCATAAACACCACCAACACAGAGTAGATTAAGCTACATACCATAAACACCACCAACACAGAGTAGATTAGGCTACATACCATAAACACCACCACTGCAGAGTAGACTTGGAGATTCCCATACACTGTAAGACACATACAGCACCTTAAGCAGCAGAACCATCTATCAACACTGAGAGTTGTCATCCATTCATTCATTTGTTGGTTGAGAGTGGTACTCACATGGTGGAGTGTAGAGGGGGTGGTTGATGTAGTAGGCTAACCAAGCAGAAAATCCCCAGTAGTACAGGCAGTTCTGAGAGTAGAACAGTATAGTATATAATAGAAAATAATACGATAATATAGTATAGTATATAATAGTATAGTATAGTATATCATATAAATTCATATAAGAGTATATTATATAATAGTATAGAATAGCATAGAATATAATAGTATATAATCGAATAGCATATAATAGAATAGTATAGAATAGTATATAATAGAATAGAATAGTATGGAATAGTATATAATAGAATAGAATAGTATATAATAGAATAGTGTATACTGGAATAGTATAGAATATAATAGTATAGTATAGAATAGTATATAATATAATAGTATAAAATAGAATATAATAGAATAGTGTAGAATACAATAGAATAGTATAGAATAGTATATAATTGAACAGAATAGTATATAATAGAAAATAATATAATAGTATAGTATATAATAGAACAGTATAGAATAGTATATATTAGTATATAATAGAATAGTATAGAATAGTATATATTAGTATATAATAGAATAGTATATAATAGCATAGTAAATAATATAACAGTATAGAATAGCATTGTATAGAATAGTATAGTATAGTATATAATAGAACAATGGGATATAATATAATAGTATATAATAGAATAGTATATATTAGTATATAATAGAATAGTATAGAATAGTATATAATAGCATAGTATATAATATAGAATAGTATAGTTTATATTAGTATATAATAGAACAATAGGATATAATAGAATAGAATATAATATAATAGTATATAATAGTATAGCATATAATAGAATAGAATAGTATAGCATAGTATATAATATAATAGTATAAAATAGAATATAATAGAATAGTATAGAATACAATAGTATATAATAGAATAGTATGTAATAGAATAGTATAGTGTAAATGTATATAATAGAATAGTATATATTAGTATATAATAGAATAGAATAGTATATAATAGCATAGTAAATAATATAACAGTATAGAATAGCATTGTATAGAATAGTATAGTATAGTATATAATAGAACAATGGGATATAATATAATAGATAGAATAATAATAATAATAGAATAGTATAGAATAGAATAGTATATATTAGTATATAATAGAATAGTATAGAATAGTATATAATAGCATAGTATATAATATAACAGTATAGAATAGTATAGTATATATTAGTATATAATAGAACAATAGGATATAATAGAATAGAATATAATAGTATATAATAGTATAGCATATAATAGAACAGTATAGTATGTATATAATAGTATAGAATAGTATAGTATAGCATATAATAGAACAGTATAGTATGTATATAATAGTATAGAATAGTATAGCATATAATAGAACAGTATAGTATGTATATAATAGTATAGAATAGTATTGTATAGCAAAGTATAGTATAGTACATTATAGTACAGTATATAATAGAACCGTATAGTATATCAATGAACAATGAGTAGAATAGTATAGAATAGAATAGTATATAATAGAATAGTATATAATAGTATAGAATAGAATAGTATAGAATATAATAAAATAGTATAGAATAGAATATAATAAAATAGTATATAATAGTATAGAATAGAATAGTAGAGAATAGAATAAAATAGTATAGAATAGAATAGTATAGAATAGTATAGAATAGCATCATATAGAATATAATAGTATAGTATCCCTCCATCCCATGACATCTCAACACCAGAGGCCAGCCATCAGATGTTTCGATACAAGGTGGGAAGATCACCACCTAACAACAAAAGCCCAACGCCAGCAGCTATCAATCAGATCATTTAGCCTGACTACGTTTTAATTCAGTTTTAAGAGATGAACATTCACAAGTGTTTAACCAGGTTTATTTAGCCAGGTAAGTCACTGACAAAAAGGATCTTATAATTAAACTTTGATCATTGAACCAATTGAACAGCTACACGTAAACACTATTGAATTCCGGAATGTTTTAGGCGCCAGAGTTCGGTGGAACTGACCCTCATGATGGTTTGCAGTGGCAAGGTGCCGTCTGAGAAGCGATGAATGAAGACGGTTTCCAACAGCCTTCTGAAGTAGTGGAAACAGTGACACACACACGCCAGCCTACAGCAGTAGAGAGAAGGGGGTAGAGTGGGGATAGAGAAGGGGGTAGAGGGGGTAGGGGGAGTAGAGAAGGGGGTAGAGTAGGAGGTAGAGTGGGGTAGAGAAGGGGAGTGGGAGTAGAGAAGGGGTAGAGTAGGAGGTAGAGTGGGGGGTAGAGAAGGGGGTAGAGAAGGGGGTAGAGTGGGGGTAGAGAAGGGGTAGAGTGGGAGTAGAGAAGGGGGTAGAGTAGGAGGTAGTGGGGGGTAGAGAAGGGGGTAGAGAAGGGGGTAGAGTGGGGGTAGAGAAGGGGGTAGGGTGGGGGGGTAGAGAAGGGGGTAGAGTAGGAGGTAGAGTGGGGGTAGAGAAGGGGTAGAGTAGGAGGTAGAGAAGGGGGTAGAGAAGGGGTAGAGTAGGGTAGAATGGGGGTAGAGTGGAGTGGGGGTAGAGTAGGAGGTAAGGGGGTAGAGGGGGGTGGGGGGGTAGAGAATGGGGTAGAGAAGGGGGTAGAGTAGGAGGTAGGGGGGGGTAGAGAAGGGGGTAGAGTAGGAGGTAGAGTGGGGGTAGAGAAGGGGGTAGAGAATGGGGTAGAGTGGGGGTAGAGAAGGGGGGTAGAGAATGGGGTAGGAGGGGGTAGAGTGGGGGTAGAGAAGGGGGTAGAGTAGGAGGTAGAGTGGGGGTAGAGAAGGGGGTAGAGAATGGGGTAGAGTGGGGGTAGAGAAGGGGGTGGGGGTAGAGTGGGGGTAGAGAAGGGGGTAGAGGGAGGTAGAGTGGGGGTAGAGAATGGGGTAGAGAATGGGGTAGAGTGGGGGCAGAGAAGGGGTAGAGGTGGGGGTAGAGAATGGGGTAGAGAAGGGGGTAGAGTGGGGGTAGAGAAGGGGCTAGAGTGGGGGTAGAGAAGGGGTAGAGTGGTGGTAGAGAGGGGGTAGAGAAGGTGATAGAGTGGGGGAAGAGAAGGGGGTAGATAAGGTAGTGGTAGTAGTAAAGAGGACAAGAGTGGGGGTAGAGAAGGGGTAGAGTGGGAGCAGAGAAGGGGGTAGAGTGGGGTTAGAGTGGGGGAAGAGAAGGGGGTAGAGTGGGGGTAGAGAAGGTAGTGGTAGTAGTAAAGAGGACAAGAGTGGGGGTAGAGAAGGGGGTAGAGAAGGGGGAAGAGTGGGGGTAGAGAAGATAGTGGTAGTAGTAAAGAGGACAAGAGTGGGGGTAGAGAAGGGGGTAGAGAAGGGGGAAGAGTGGGGGTAGAGAAGGGGGAAGAGTGGGGGTAGAGAAGGTAGTGGTAGTAGTAAAGAGGACAAGAGTGGGGGTAGAGAAGGGGGAAGAGTGGGGGTAGAGAAGGTAGTGGTAGTAGTAAAGAGGACAAGAGTGGGGGTAGAGAAGGGGGTAGAGTGGGGGTAGAGAAGGGGTAGAGAAGGGGTAGAGTGGGGGTGGAGTGGGGATATAGAAGGGGTTAGAGTGGGGGTAGAGTCGGGGTATAGAAGGGGTTAGAGTGGGGGTAGAGAAGGTAGTGGTAGTAGTAAAGAGGACAAAAGAGGGGTAGAGAAGGGGTAGAGAAGAGGTAGAGTGGGGGTAGAGAAGCTATCATTATTTTGTAGTTGACCTTTTGACCCAAGGTGAATTGACTGACAGCATGTTCTCTTTCACAGCAACGACACAGACATTCTAGACTATTGTAGCAACCTTAACTCAATACCTAGAGACCTCGTCAAGAGATTCAGATCTCTTGACATAAAAGCTAAGGTGTTGGGTTGACAGTCGCTGGACCCGGGTTCTAGTCCCGGTCGGGGCTACCCCCAAATATAGCTACATTGGTGTCAGAAGTGTGAATGCACCTGTGAGGCCATCGGAGAAGAGTACAGAGAAACTTGAGGACAAACTCTCCCGAAGGAAGCCGCTGAACTAGTCGGGGCTACTCTTGGAATTTGCTACCATATACGTACGTGACCACTGAGCAGGGATTGGAGGTATAGTCATCTTTCTGCTCATAGATGTTGAGGAGATGGAGGAAGAAGAAAAGGTAGATGAAGAGAGGTCCGATGCACTCCGCCAGAAACACCTGTTCAGGGGAAGAGAGGTCAGATACACCTGTTCAGGAGAAGAGAGGTCAGATACACCTGTTCAGGAGAAGAGAGGTCAGATACACCTGTTCAGGGGAAGAGAGGTCAGATACACCTGTTCAGGAGAAGAGAGGTCAGATACACCTGTTCAGGAGAAGAGAGGTCAGATACACCTGTTCAGGAGAAGAGAGGTCAGATACACCTGTACTATACACCTGTTCAGGGGAAGAGAGGTCAGATACACCTGTTCAGGAGAAGAGAGGTCAGCTACACCTGTACAGGAGAAGAGAGGTCAGATACACCTGTTCAGGAGAAGAGAGGTCAGATACACCTGTTCAGGAGAAGAGAGGTCAGATACACCTGTACTATACACCTGTACATGAGAAGAGAGGTCAGATACACCGGTACAGGAGAAGAGAGATCAGATACACCTGTTCAGGAGAAGAGAGGTCAGATACACCTGTTCAGGAGAAGAGAGGTCAGATACACCTATACAGGAGAAGAGAGGTCAGATACACCTGTTCAGGAGAAGAGAGGTCAGATACACCTGTTCAGGAGAAGAGAGGTCAGATACACCTGTACAGGAGAAGAGAGGTCAGATACACCTGTTCAGGAGAAGAGAGGTCAGATACACCTGTACAGGAGAAGAGCGGTCAGATACACCTGTTCAGGAGAAGAGAGGTCAGATACACCTGTACAGGAGAAGAGAGGTCAGATACACCTGTTCAGGAGAAGAGAGGTCAGATACACCTGTACAGGAGAAGAGAGGTCAGATACACCTGTACTATACACCTGTTCAGGGGAAGAGAGGTCAGATACACCTGTTCAGGAGAAGAGAGGTCAGATACACCTGTACATGAGAAGAGAGATCAGATACACCTGTTCAGGGGAAGAGAGGTCAGATACACCTGTTCAGGGGAAGAGACGTCAGATACACCTGTACTATACACTTGTACATGAGAAGAGAGATCAGATACACCTGTTCAGGGGAAGAGAGGTCAGATACACCTGTTCAGGAGAAGAGAGGTCAGATACACCTGTACTATACACCTGTTCAGGGGAAGAGAGGTCAGATACACCTGTTCAGGAGAAGAGAGGTCAGATACACCTGTACAGGAGAAGAGAGGTCAGATACACCTGTTCAGGAGAAGAGAGGTCAGATACACCTGTACATGAGAAGAGAGGTCAGATACACCTGTACAGGAGAAGAGAGGTCAGATACACCTGTTCAGGAGAAGAGAGGTCAGATACACCTGTACAGGAGAAGACAGGTCAGATACACCCGTTCAGGAGAAGAGAGGTCAGATACACCTGTTCAGGAGAAGAGAGGTCAGATACACCTGTACAGGAGAAGACAGGTCAGATACACCCGTTCAGGAGAAGAGAGGTCAGATACACCTGTACTATACACCTGTTCAGGGGAAG
The DNA here is from genome assembly GCF_021184085.1 of Oncorhynchus gorbuscha. NCBI lineage: Eukaryota > Metazoa > Chordata > Actinopteri > Salmoniformes > Salmonidae > Oncorhynchus > Oncorhynchus gorbuscha. The sequence continues at coordinate 46,990,230 of NC_060194.1, read as the reverse complement.
AGAGGTCAGATACACCTGTTCAGGGGAAGAGAGGTCAGATACACCTGTACATGAGAAGAGAGGTCAGATACACCTGTACATGAGAAGAGAGATCAGATACACCTGTACATGAGAAGAGAGGTCAGATACACCTGTTCAGGGGAAGAGAGGTCAGATACACCTGTACATGAGAAGAGAGGTCAGATACACCTGTACATGAGAAGAGAGATCAGATACACCTGTACATGAGAAGAGAGGTCAGATACACCTGTTCGGGAGAAGAGAGGTCAGATACACCTGTACTATACACCTGTACAGGAGAAGAGAGGTCAGATACACCTGTTCAGGAGAAGAGAAGTCAGATACACCTGTACAGGAGAAGAGAGGTCAGATACACCTGTTCAGGGGAAGAGAGGTCAGATACACCTGTTCAGGAGAAGAGAGGTCAGATACACCTGTTCAGGAGAAGAGAGGTCAGATACACCTGTACAGGAGAAGAGAGGTCAGATACACCTGTTCAGGGGAAGAGAGGTCAGATACACCTGTTCAGGGGAAGAGAGGTCAGCTACACCTGTACAGGAGAAGAGAGGTCAGATATACCTGTTCAGGAGAAGAGAGGTCAGATACACCTGTACAGGAGAAGAGAGGTCAGATACTCCTGTTCAGGAGAAGAGAGGTCAGATACACCTGTACAGGAGAAGAGAGGTCAGATACACCTGTTCGGGAGAAGAGAGGTCAGATACACCTGTACTATACACCTGTTCAGGGGAAGAGAGGTCAGATACACCTGTTCAGGGGAAGAGAGGTCAGATACACCTGATCATGGGAAGAGAGATCAGATACACCTGTTCAGGGGAAGAGAGGTCAGATACACCTGTTCAGGAGAAGAGAGGTCAGATACACCTGTACTATACACCTGTTCAGGGGAAGAGAGGTCAGATACACCTGTTCAGGAGAAGAGAGGTCAGATACACCTGTACAGGAGAAGAGAGGTCAGATACACCTGTACAGGAGAAGAGAGGTCAGATACACCTGTTCAGGAGAAGAGAGGTCAGATACACCTGTTCAGGAGAAGAGAGGTCAGATACACCTGTTCAGGGGAAGAGAGGTCACTGATAGGCAACATGTCCGCTCACTGTTTGCTGTTCCCAGAAAACAGTACAGTGAGGAACAGCACCTTGTCCAATATCCCAGAAATATTGTGGTCTCACCATGGTCCACCCCAGCTGCGGTCCCAGGTCGTGGAAGAACATTGTTACCGTGGTTCCCACCGGTAGATTCTCCAATACCTCATCATCCTTCAGGGACTCCCCATCTGACAAAATGTAGTGTTGTCATGGTTACAGTTCTGTATAACAAGATGATTTATTTAGCAGCCGTTTCCTGGTCACAGATTAAAACCTAGTCCTGGACTAAAAAGTACTTTCAACAGACAATCTCCATTGATTCTTGCTTTTCAGTCCAGGACTAGGCTTGGTGTCTCTGGGAAACGGAATCTAACTGTTTATTGAAAGAGATCTACACATAAGGGATAGTGGTGAATCGTGTTGATGTTCTGAATAGACAGGGAAGACATTAGGACATTCAACCCCCCCCCAGTCTTTAGCAGTGAAGTCACAAGCTATGCTGGTCGACTACTACATAGCAATCTAGCTGTGCCAAAAGCCCTGAGCCTGGTTTCCCAATAACGATGGAATTGAGTTCAAATGCATCGCTAAAACACTAAGGAAAGACGATGCATTTAGCACCCGTTCTCTCTGCGCGATGTTTTGGGGAACTCATGTTACACTTACCTGAGTGTTTGAACGATGCGTCGTTTCTACAACCGAAAAAAAGATTTAACATGCGTTTCCCAAAACACCACGCAGAGAGAGCGGGCGCTAAGTGCATGGGTGGCACATGTGTCAATACTGATAGGGACGAAATAAATGGAGCGCGGCTCTTGGATATTACCTACACATTATATTTAATTCACAAAACTGATGACGGCTGTAGAGAAGACATTGGCAACTTTGTATTTGTAGTCAACTTTGTTCTGAAGTTATCGGTGGTCAACAGATGGGATAAATCACGTGAGTCTAATATTGAACGACACACTTTGAATGTGTTGTTTCTATCAGTGGTCTGAGACAGGTGTCAGATTTACAACCCGTTTTCAAGTGCAACGTTAACAACGATGGTTTTGGGGAAACAGCTCTGAGATTTAACGATGCTCCTACGAAGCTTCTAACCACACCAAAGATTAATATATTGACGTATATGTTTCAAATACATATGTACTCATTTTATAATTAAATATATCTAAATACATGTATTACTTAAGTCCATTTATTTGGTACACCCATCTAGTACCGGTCGGACTTTTTGCCTCCAGAACAGCCTTAATTATTCAATCATTGCTCAGTTGGTATCAAGGGACCTACTGTAAAGTGTGCCAGGAAAACATTCCCCACACCAGTACACCACCGTCACCAGGCTGTACCGTTGACACCAGGCAGTATGGAGCCGTGGACTTATGCTGCTTATGCCTAAGGGTTGTTACGGTGACCGTATTACTGCCACACTGGTGGGCACAAGTCATGATGGCAGTCAAATTCCATGTGACTGTTTATTCACGGTAATTAGGCTTCTTCAAGCTCTGATGCTGCTAATGGTTATAAGTAGTCTACCAAACTTGCTAACTGCCTGGTACTTAGCACTCTATTGTCCCCCTAATCACACTGACATCAATACAAATGTATATTTTTTTTAAACAAATCAAACACTTCATGAGCTCATGTTCCGTAACATTTCTATAGGCTATGCAATTGGGTGAGAAAACAGAGTGATGGCCTCTAATAAAAAGAAGAGAATCACATCAGTTTTATATAGGCTAGGCCTACTATATTTATTTCTAAATTTTCCTAATATTTAAATACATTGCTTCTCTTTACAAGAGGAGTATAGCCTAACTGGCTGGCATGAAAATGATCCAAGGCAAAAGCATCCTCCATTCGCTAGTTAAGTGCATAGATGACTCTCGCTAGTTAAGTGCATAGATTGCTCTGGCTAGTTAAGTGCATAGATTGCTCTCGCTAGTTAAGTGCATAGATTGCTCTCGCTAGTTAAGTGCATAGATGACTCTCGCTAGTTAGGTACATAGATGACTCTCGCTAGTTAAGTGCATAGATGACTCTCGCTAGTTAAGTACATAGATGACTTTCGCTAGTTAAGTGCATAATGACTCTCGCTAGTTAAGTGCATAGATGACTCTCGCTAGTTAAGTGCATAGATGACTCTCGCTAGTTAAGTGCATAGATGACTCTCGCTAGTTAAGTGCATAGATGACTCTCGCTAGTTAAGTGCATAGATGACTCTCGCTAGTTAAGTGCATAGATGACTCTTTTTCCTGCCCCTGTTTCTGGACAGGTAAATAATAATGGTACATTTTAAATAAAAACAAATTTCACATAGATATTATTTAGATATAGATAGATATTATATTACGTAGATATTATTTATTATTTATTTAGTAAAGACAAGATTAAAACAATAATATAATAGTAATATACAGTATTATCATTTTTATGTTTTATTTAACGTGTATTTAACCTTTGTTTAACTAGGCAAGTCAGTTAGGAATAAATTCTTATTTACAATGACGGCCTACCAGGTGGGAAAGGGCAGTCATCTGTGAATCTTTTGGGGCGGTGTGCGAATTGGAGTGGGTCTACGGTTTCGGGGAGGATGGTGCTGATGTGAACCATGACCAGCCTTTCAAAGCACTTCATTGCTACCGACGTGAGTGCCACAGGGCAGTGGTCAATAAGGCAGGTTACCTTCACTTCCTTGGGCACAGGGGCTATGGTGGTCTGCTTGAAACATGCAGGTATTACAGACTCTGTGAGGGAGAGGTTAAACATGTAGGTATTACAGACTCAGTGAGGGAGAGGTTGAAAATGTAGGTATTACAGACTCGGTGAGGGAGAGGTTAAACATGTAGGTATTATTTATTATTAGGTATTACAGACTCGGTGAGGGAGTCTGCGAATCTCTGACGTCATTCAGTCCCATTCAGTCCCATTCATCCCCATTCAATCCCATTCATCCCCATTCAGCCCCATTCAGCCCCATTCAGCCCCATTCAGTCCCATTCAGCCCCATTCATCCCCATTCAGCCCCATTCAGCCCCATTCATCCCCATTCAGCCCAATTCAGCCCCATTCAGTCCCATTCAGCCCCATTCAGCCCCATTCAGCCCCATTCATCCCCAATCAGTCCCATCCAGCCCCATTCAGCCCCATTCATCCCCATTCAGTCCTATTCATCCCCATTCAGCCCCATTCAGTCCCATTAATCCCCATTCAGCCCCATTCAGCCCCATTCAGTCCCATTAATCCCCATTCAGCCCCATTCAGCCCCATTCAGTCCCATTAATCCCCATTCAGTCCCATTCAGCCCCATTCAGTCCCATCCAGCCCCATTCAGCCCCACTCATCCCCATTCAGTCCTATTCATCCCCATTCAGTCCTATTCAGCCCCATTCAGCCCCATTCAGTCCCATCCAGCCCCATTCAGCCCCATTCATCCCCATTCAGTCCTATTCAGCCCCATTCAGCCCCATTCAGTCCCATTAATCCCCATTCAGCCCAATTCAGCCCCATTCAGCAATATGTCGCACTTCAGTACATAGTGACAGTGCTGATGTCCTCCACGTATAGTATTACTATGGAAAACGTCAGACAGCTCATGAAGCCGAAAGTATTTGAATGTGGTTTTGATGCCTTTGATTTAAACGCATAGACATAAACACATAGACGTGCACAGACACACGCACACACACACACACACACACACACACACACACACACACACACACACACACACACACACACACACACACACACACACACACACACACACACACACACACACACACACACACACACACACACACACACACACACACACACACACACACACACACACACACACACACACACACACACACACACACACACACACAGGCAGGAAGCCTACCGGCAGGTAGCATACTGGTAGGTAACTATGCAGTTTTTTTTTTTTTTACGTGTTATTTCTTACATTAGTACCCCAGGTCATCTTAGGTTTCATTACATAGAGTCGAGTAGAACTACTGAATATAAGATCAGCGTCAACTCAACATCAGTACGACCAAGAATATGATTTTAGTGACGCGGATCCTGTGTTCTGCCTTTCAACCAGGACAACGGAATGGATCACATGCGGCGACCCAAAAAACGACTCCGTAAAAGAGGGAAACGAGGCGGTCTTCTGGTCAGACTCCGGCGACGGGCACATCGTGCACCACTCCCTAGCATTCTCCTCGCCAATGTCCAGTCTCTTGACAACAAGGTTGATGAAATCCGAGCATGGGTAGCATTCCAGAGGGACATCAAAGACTGTAACGTTCTTTGCTTCACGGAAACATGGCTCACTGGAGAGACGCCATCGGAGGCAGTGCAGCCAGCGGGTTTCTCCACGCATCGCGCCGACAGAAATAAACATCTTTCTGGTAAGAAAAGGGGCGGGGGCGTATGCTTTATGGCTAATGAGACATGGTGTGATGAAAGAAACATACAGGAACTCAAATCCTTCTGTTCACCTGATTTAGAATTCCTCACAATCAAATGTCGACCGCATTATCTACCAAGAGAATTCTCTTCGATTATAATCACAGCCGTATATATTCCCCCCCAAGCAGACACGTCAATGGCTCTGAACAAACTTTATTTGACTCTTTGCAAACTGGAATCCATTTATCCGGAGGCTGCATTCATTGTAGCTGGGGATTTTAACAAGGCTAATCTGAAAACAAGACTCCCTAAATTTTATCAGCATATCGATTGCGCAACCAGGGGTGGAAAAACCTTGGATCATTGTTACTCTAACTTCCGCGACGCATATAAGGCCCTGCCCCTCCCTCCTTTCGGAAATGCTGACCACGACTCCATTTTCTTGATCCCTGCCTACAGACAGAAACTAAAACAAGAAGCTCCCACGCTGAGGTCTGTTCAACGCTGGTCCGACCAATCTGATTCCACACTCCAAGACTGCTTCCATCACATGGACTGGGATATGTTTCGTATTGCGTCAGATAACAACATTGATGAATACGCTGATTCGGTGTGCGAGTTCATTAGAACGTGCGTTGAAGATGTCGTTCCCATAGCAACGATTAAAACATTCCCTAACCAGAAACCGTGGATTGATGGCAGTATTCGCGTGAAACTGAAAGCGCGAACCATTGCTTTTAATCAGGGCAAGGTGACTGGTAACATGACCGAATACAAACAGTGCAGCTATTCCCTCCGTAAGGCTATCAAACAAGCTAAGCGTCAGTATAGAGACAAAGTAGAATCTCAATTCAATGGCTCAGACACAAGAGGTATGTGGCAGGGTCTACAGTCAATCACGGACTACAAGAAGAAAACCAGCCCAATCACGGACCAGGATGCCTTGCTCCCAGGCAGACTAAATAACTTTTTTGCCCGCTTTGAGGACAATACAGTGCCACTGACACGGCCTGCAATGAAAACATGCAGACTCTCGTTCACTGCAGCCGAGGTGAGTAAGACATTTAAACATGTTAACCCTCGCAAGGCTGCAGGCCCAGACGGCATCCCCAGCCGCGCCCTCAGAGCATGCGCAGACCAGCTGGCCGGTGTGTTTACGGACATATTCAATCAATCCCTATACCAGTCTGCTGTTCCCACATGCTTCAAGAGGGCCACCATTGTTCCTGTTCCCAAGAAAGCTAAGGTAACTGAGCTAAACAACTACCGCCCCGTAGCACTCACTTCCGTCATCATGAAGTGCTTTGAGAGACGAGTCAAGGACCATATCACCTCCACCCTACCTGACACCCTAGACCCACTCCAATTTGCTTACCGCCCAAATAGGTCCACAGACGATGCAATCTCAACCACACTGCACACTGCCCTAACCCATCTGGACAAGAGGAATACCTATGTGAGAATGCTGTTCATCGACTACAGCTCGGCATTCAACACCATAGTACCCTCCAAGCTCGTCATCAAGCTCGAGACCCTGGGTCTCGACCCCGCCCTATGCAACTGGGTACTGGACTTCCTGACGGGCCGCCACCAGGTGGTGAGGGTAGGCAACAACTTCTCCACCCCGCTGATCCTCAATACTGGGGCCCCACAAGGGTGCGTTCTGAGCCCTCTCCTGTACTCCCTGTTCACCCACGACTGCGTGGCCACGCACGCCTCCAACTCAATCATCAAGTTTGCGGACGACACAACAGTGGTAGGCTTGATTACCAACAACGACGAGACGGCCTACAGGGAGGAGGTGAGGGCCCTCGGAGTGTGGTGTCAGGAAAATAACCTCACACTCAACGTCAACAAAACTAAGGAGATGATTGTGGACTTCAGGAAACAGCAGAGGGAACACCCCCCTATCCACATCGATGGAACAGTAGTGGAGAGGGTAGTAAGTTTTAAGTTCCTCGGCATACACATCACAGACAAACTGAATTGGTCCACTCACACAGACAGCATCGTGAAGAAGGCGCCGCAGCGCCTCTTCAACCTCAGGAGGCTGAAGAAATTTGGCTTGTCACCAAAAGCACTCACAAACTTCTACAGATGCACAATCGAGAGCATCCTGGCGGGCTGTATCACCGCCTGGTACGGCAACTGCTCCGCCCACAACCGTAAGGCTCTCCAGAGGGTAGTGAGGTCTGCACAACGCATCACCGGGGGCAAACTACCTGCCCTCCAGGACACCTACACCACCCGATGTCACAGGAAGGCCATAAAGATCATCAAGGACAGCAACCACCCGAGCCACTGCCTGTTCACCCTGCTATCATCCAGAAGGCGAGGTCAGTACAGGTGCATCAAAGCTGGGACCGAGAGACTGAAAAACAGCTTCTATCTCAAGGCCATCAGACTGTTAAACAGCCACCACTAACATTGAGTGGCTGCTGCCAACACACTGACACTGACTCTAATAATGGGAATTGATGGGAAATTATGTAAAATATATCACTAGCCACTTTAAACAATGCTACCTAATATAATGTTACATACCCTACATTATTCAACTCATATGCATACGTATATACTGTACTCTATATCATCTACTGCATCATTACGTAGTACATGTATCACTAGCCACTTTAACTATGCCACTTTGTTTACATACTCATCTCATATGTATATACTGTACTCGATACCATCTACTGTATCATGCCTATGCTGCTCTGTACCATCACTCATTCATATATCTTTATGTACATATTATTTATCCCCTTACACTGTCTATAAGACAGTAGTTTTGGAATTGTTAGTTAGATTACTTGTTGGTTATTACTGCATTGTCGGAACTAGAAGCACAAGCATTTCGCTACACTCGCATTAACATCTGCTAACCATATGAATGTGACAAATAAAATTTGATTTGATTTGATTTGTTACATGACTAAAATGTAATCAGGCTTGACTTCCGTGCCCTGTTACTCTATCCTTCCAAAGCTCTGAGAGACCAGGGATCAAATAGTACTTGTTTTCTTTCAATATCATGTTTGATTTAGACTGCATGGAGTATCAGATGGGCAGGAATGCATGCACACAAACACACATATCTCATATCTCATAGCTACAGTCCTCTCTGTGACCTGCTATTGGCCAGCTAGTGCTTTTGGCACAGAACCTTACAAGACCTATCTGTTATGTCAGAGAAGTTCAGGTCTCAGCTGTCCAGACTCTTCGGGTGGTGTCAAAACATCATCGGGTTACAGCTATGTCTTCCAGTCCGTCATACGAGAGGTCATGTGACAAAAGAGAATGTGGGCACAGACTAGGGCAGAGTCACAAAATTTCATCAGCCGGTGATAACTGTCGCTCTCACTGTAATTGACCGTTAATTAACGTAAACACATTTAGCCTTTAATGACTTCTACACACAGTCTACAGGCCACTGATGCAGACCTTTGGAACATATACATTTTAACATGTCCAATAAATCCATGTAATATATTCTACACCTCCACAATTAATCCATGTAATATATTCCACACCTCCACAATACATCCATGTAATATATTCTACACCTTCACAATAAATCCATGTAATATATTCTACACCTCCACAATAAATCCATGTAATATATTCTACACCTCTACAATAAATCCATGTAATATATTCTACACCTCCACAATAAATCCATGTAATATATTCTACACCTTCACAATAAATCCATGATTTATTTTAGACAGGTCTAAAGAAACATGATATGAAGAAAATGTAGTCTATTTCAGAAGAACAGAATAGAATCCTCTGAGTCAATCCTTCTGTTAGGTCCTGATCTGGCTGTGCCATACGGCTGTGGGCTACACTAGTTCATTTAGCAGACAAGATTTGCTGAGAATTCTGTGGCATTATTTAATATAATTGTATAGTATGAAGAATACAATTGAACAAAGCTGAATAAAATAGACAGGAGCACATGGATTTATGTGTTGAGAGGTTCATAAATGGTACTCCTATATGCTTCATTTTAGAGTTGTTTGTGTACAAAGCTGTCATCAAGGCAAAAGGGTGGCTATTTTGAAGAATCTCAAATGTAAAATATGTTTTGTTTAACACTTTTTGGGGGGTTACTACATTTTCTTTGCTATTTCATAGTTTTGATGTCTTCACTATTATTCCACAATGAAAACAATTGTAAAAAAAAATCAAGAAAAACCCGAGAAGGTGTTCTGAAACTTTTGACTGGTACTGATATAAACTGATATAAACAATATGAGATAAACAATAATATTAACATTTCTATTGAAATGGTTACTTGCATAGTGGAGTCTTTATTTTATATATATATATATTAATCCTTTATTTAACCAGGCAAGCCCGTTAAGAACAAATTCTGATTTACAATGACGGCCTACCAGAATGCAAACGGCCTCCTGCGGTGACGGGGCTGGGATAAAATAAAATAAATAAATATAAATCAAAAATAAATATATATGTATATAAACTCAGAAAAAAAGAAACATCCCTTTTTCAGGACCCTGTCTTTCAATGATAATTCGTAAAAATCCAAATAATTTAACCCAGATGTTCATTGTAAAGGGATTAAACACTGTTTCCCCTGCTTGTTCAATGAACCAGAAACAATTCATGCACCTGTGGAACAGTCGTTAAGACACTAACAGTTTACAGACGGTAGGCAGTGAAGGTCACAGTTATGAAAACTTAGGACACTAAAGAGGTCTTTCTACTGACTCTGAAAAACACCAAAAGAAAGATGCCCAGGGTCCCTGCTCATCTGTGTGAACATGCCTTAGAAGGAGGCATGAGGACTGCAGATGTGGCCATGGCAATAAATTGCAATGTCCGTACGGTGAGACGCCTAAGACAGCGCTACAGTGAGGCAGGACAGACAGCTGATCGCCCTCGCAGTGGCAGACCATGTGTAAAAATACCTGCATAGGATCGGTAGATCCGAACATCACACCTGCGGGAAAAGTACAGGATGGCAACAACAACAACTGCCTGAGTTAGACATCACCAGCAACAACGCCGCCTACCCACCGTCGCTGGACCAGACAGGACTGGCAAAAAGTGCTCTTCACTGACGAGTCGCGGATGCTGGATCGATTTGGAGGTGGAGGCTCCGTCATGGTCTGGGGCAGTGTGTCACAGCATCATCAGACTAAGCTTGTTGTCATTGCAGACAATCTCAATGCTGTGCGTTACAGGGAAGACATCCTCCTCCTTCATGTGGTACCCTTCCTGCAGGCTCATCCTGACATGACCCTCCAGCATGACAATGCCACCAGCCATACTGCTCATTCTGTGCATGATTTCCTGCAAGACAGGAATGTCAGTGTTCTGCCATGGACAGCGAAGAGCCCAGATCTCAATCCCATTGAGCACTTCTGGGACCTGTTGGATGGGAGGGTGAAGGCTAGGGCCATTCCCCACAGAAATGTCCTGGATCTTGCAGGTGCCTTGGTGGAAGAGTGGGGTAACATCTCCCAGCAAGAACTGGCAAATCTGGTGCAGTCCATGAGGAGGAGATGCACTGCAGTACTTAATGCAGCTGGTGGCCACACCAGATACTGACTATTACTTTTGATTTTGTCCCCCCCTTTGTTCAGGGACACATTATTCCATTTCTGTTAGTTACATGTCTGTGGAACATGTTCAGTTTATGTCTCAGTTGTTGAATCTTGTTATGTTCATACAAATATTTACACATGTTAAGTTTGCTGACAATGTATGACATTTGTTTTGATTTACAATGGACCATTATCATGCTCCAGGAGCAGGGTAAAAATACATGTCATCAATGCACATAATTAGAGAATGAGGACTGTTTTTCCCCTGGTTCATTTTCATGCTCGCCAGGTAGGCTATACTACTTTTGTAAAGAGAAGCAATGTGCTTAATATTAGGACATTTGAGAAATAAATATAGTAGGCCTAGCCTATAGAAAGCTGATGGGATCCTCCTCTTTTTAATAGAGGCCATCACTCTGTTTTCTCATGCATTTATTATTTTCCATTTTTTATTTATCTGTTATTTTACCAGGTAAGTTGACACATTCTCATTTGCAGCAATGACCTGGGGAATAGTTACAGGGGAGAGGAGGGGGATGAATGAGCCAATTGTAAACTGGGGATTATTAGGTGACCGTGGTGGTTTGAGGGTCAGATTGGGAATTTAGCCAGGACACGGGGTTAACACCCCCACTCTTACAATAAGTGCCATGGGATCTTTAATGACCTCAGAGAGTCAGGACACCCGTTTAACGTCCCATCTGAAAGACGGCACCCTACGCAGGGCATTGGGATATTTTTTTTTAGACCAGAGGAAATAGTGCCTCCTACAGGCCCTCCAACACCACTTCCAGCAGCATCTGGTCTCCCATTCAGGAACTGACCAGGACCAACCCTGCTTAGCTTCAGAAGCAAGCCAGCAGTGGTATGCAGGGTGGTATGCAGGGTGGGATGCAGGGTGGTATGCAGGGTGGTATTGTTTATACCCTATATATAATTGTTTATAACCTATATAAAAATTGTGCAACACAAGCTCATTGGCTCGCATGAAGTGTTTGATTATATTTTCCATTACATTTGCATTGACGTCAGAGTGATTAGAGGGACAATAGAGTGCTGAGTACCAGGCAGTTAGCCAGTCTGGAGGCTACTAATGACCATCAGCAGCATTCGAGCTTGGAAGAAGCCTAATTACCGTGACTAAATGGTCTCATGGAATTTGACTACCTTCATGACTTGTGACCGCCGATGTGGCGGTAATACCGTAATACCGGTCACCGTAACAACCCATAGGCACCGGCTAGCCGTCCCAATAGGAAAACATTCACGTAACGACAAACAAACTGTACACTGTTGACCCACTGGTTACTTCTAGTGTTGAAATGTGTGATAATGTTGATATTGTTGATACAGTTGTATTTCTAAAAATCTTCCTCCTGTCACTGTATATGTCAATGTGTATGTCAGTGACGAGAGCTTAAGGATTCAGAGGAGGACGTACCTGGGTGAAGAGACAAAGCCTGTCTGGCTGGGTACCATTTGGGATCTGTAACCATCACAAATGACTTTATTCACTTCAGAAACATTATTAGGACATCATCAGGGTTGGGATCAATTCAGTCATTTCAGGAAGTAATGTGAAGTTCCGAATTCCTCATTTGGACAGGGCAGAGACTAGGCAGAGACCGGACAGAGACCGGACAGAGACCGGACAGAGACCGGACAGAGACAGGGCAGAGACTGGACAGAGACTGGACAGAGACTGGACAGAGACTGGACAGAGACAGGGCAGAGACTGGACAGAGACCGGACAGAGACCAGGCAGAGACCAGACAGAGACCGGACAGAGACAGGACAGAGACTGGACAGAGACTGGACAGAGACAGGGCAGAGACTGGACAGAGACCGGACAGAGACCAGGCAGAGACCAGGCAGAGACAGGACAGAGACAGGGCAGAGACCAGGCAGAGACCAGACAGAGACCGGACAGAGACAGGACAGAGACTGGACAGAGACAGGGCAGAGACTGGACAGAGACCGGACAGAGACAGGGCAGAGACCAGGCAGAGACCGGACAGAGACTGGACAGAGACCAGGCAGAGACCGGACAGAGACCTGGACAGAGACAGGGCAGAGACCGGACAGAGACTGGACAGAGACCGGACAGAGACCGGACAGAGACCGGACAGAGACCGGACAGAGACAGGACAGAGACCGGACAGAGACTGGACAGAGACAGGACAGAGACCGGACAGAGACTGGACAGAGACTGGACAGAGACTGGACAGAGACTGGACAGAGACTGGACAGAGACCGGGCAGAGACCGGGCAGAGACCGGACAGAGACCGGACAGAGACCAGGCAGAGACCTGGACAGAGACCAGGCAGAGACCAGGCAGAGACTGGACAGAGACTTGACAGAGACAGGGCAGAGACCTGGACAGAGACCAGGCAGAGACCTGGACAGAGACAGGGCAGAGACCAGGCAGAGACCGGACAGAGACAGGGCAGAGACCAGGCAGAGACCTGGACAGAGACAGGGCAGAGACCAGGCAGAGACCGGACAGAGACAGGGCAGAGACCAGGCAGAGACCGGACAGAGACAGGGCAGAGACCAGGCAGAGACCAGGCAGAGACAGGGCAGAGACCAGGCAGAGACAGAGACCAGGCAGAGACCAGGCAGAGACAGGGCAGAGACAGAGACCAGACAGAGACAGGGCAGAGACCAGGCAGAGACAGAGACCAGGCAGAGACCTGGCAGAGACCAGGCAGATACAGAGACCAGACAGAGACCGGACAGAGACTGGACAGAGACAGGGCAGAGACTGGACAGAGACTGGACAGAGACAGGGCAGAGACTGGACAGAGACCGGGCAGAGACCAGGCAGAGACCGGACAGAGACTGGACAGAGACCAGGCAGAGACCGGACAGAGACATGGACAGAGACCAGGCAGAGACAGGGCAGAGACAGAGACCAGGCAGAGACAGGGCAGAGACCAGGCAGAGACCGGACAGAGACAGGGCAGAGACCAGGCAGAGACAGGGCAGAGACAGAGACCAGGCAGAGACAGAGACCAGGCAGAGACCAGGCAGAGACAGGGCAGAGACAGAGACCAGACAGAGACAGGGCAGAGACCAGGCAGAGACAGAGACCAGGCAGAGACCTGGCAGAGACCAGGCAGAGACAGAGACCAGGCAGAGACCAGGCAGAGACCTGGCAGAGACAGGGCAGAGACAGGGCAGAGACTGGACAGAGACTGGACAGCGACAGGGCAGAGACCAGGCAGAGACCAGTGAGACTGGACAGAGACAGGGCAGAGACCGGACAGAGACCGGGCAGAGACAGGGCAGAGACAGGGCAGAGACTGGACAGAGACTGGACAGCGACAGGGCTGAGACCAGGAGAGACCAGGCAGAGACAGGGCAGAGACCAGGCAGAGACCAGGCAGAGACCAGGCAGAGACAGAGACCAGGCAGAGACCAGGCAGAGACCAGGCAGAGACCAGGCAGAGACCAGGCAGAGACCAGGCAGAGACCAGGCAGAGACAGGGCAGAGACCAGGCAGAGACAGGGCAGAGACAGAGACCAGGCAGAGACAGGGCAGAGACCAGGCAGAGACAGAGACCAGGCAGAGACCAGGCAGAGACAGAGACCAGACAGAGACCGGGCAGAGACCGGACAGAGACTGGACAGAGACTGGACAGAGACAGGGCAGAGACCAGGCAGAGACCGGACAGAGACACGGCAGAGACATGGCAGAGACAGGGCAGAGACCAGGCAGAGAACGGACAGAGACAGGGCAGAGACCAGGCAGAGACCGGACAGAGACTGGACAGAGACAGGGCAGAGACCAGGCTGAGACAGGGCAGAGACCAGGCAGAGACCAGGCAGAGACAGAGACCAGGCAGAGACCAGGCAGAGACAGAGACCAGGCAGAGACCAGGCAGAGACAGGGCAGAGACCAGGCAGAGACAGGGCAGAGACAGGGCAGAGACAGAGACCAGGCAGAGACCGGGCAGAGACCAGGAAGAGACAGAGACCAGGCAGAGACCAGGCAGAGACCAGGCAGAGACAGGGCAGAGACAGAGACCAGGCAGAGACAGGGCAGAGACCAGGCAGAGACAGAGACCAGGCAGAGACCAGGCAGAGACCAGGCAGAGACAGAGACCAGGCAGAGACCAGGCAGAGACCAGGCAGAGACAGGGCAGAGACAGGGCAGAGACAGGCCAGAGACTGGACAGAGACTGGACAGCGACAGGGCAGAGACCAGGCAGAGACCAGTGAGACTGGACAGAGACAGGGCAGAGACCGGACAGAAACCGGGCAGAGACAGGGCAGAGACAGGACAGAGACTGGACAGCGACAGGGCTGAGACCAGGAGGGACCAGGCAGAGACCGGACAGAGACAGAGACAGGGCAGAGACCAGGCAGAGACCAGGCAGAGACAGGGCAGAGACCAGGCAGAGACCAGACAGAGACCAGGCAGAGACTGGACAGAGACAGAGACAGGACAGAGGCAGGGTACTCACAGATCTTATATAATAGACACTTGATCTCTCCAATAGTGGCATTAGGTTCCACCTGACAGAATACACAGCTATTACACATAAACAAATTGACATTAAGTATCTACTGTCCCAAATCCTCAGTTTCACAAAATTAAAGGGATCTATTGAATCCTCATCCGGGAAGTTCAGCTTCACAGCATGAATGAAATGTAGCAGACTTCATTCCCAGATTAAATAGAGCCCTAAAATC
The DNA here is from genome assembly GCF_021184085.1 of Oncorhynchus gorbuscha. NCBI lineage: Eukaryota > Metazoa > Chordata > Actinopteri > Salmoniformes > Salmonidae > Oncorhynchus > Oncorhynchus gorbuscha. Next base: position 46,974,442 of record NC_060194.1, on the reverse strand, counting down.
AGTACCGTAGGTTGCCCCATAATACAGAATACAACTTGTGAGGACAAAAAGGGAAATGTCTGGTACAGTTACTACCTACTTTCTAAACAGGTGAATTACAGAGTTTTTACTTTAGCAGCCAATGAAATGAAATGAGAGAAGTTGTTTATATTTTTTTACTTACCTTGTCCAAGTAGCAAAGCTTCAACTTCTTGGAATCCTGAATCTCCACCTCATAGAAAATATAATTCTTATCCTTTTTGGCCTTTCCTGCCGTCATACCATGGGCACATCTTGTCTTTATAAACTGGGCTACCACAAAAAGGCTTTTTAAATCCATGCTTCTAATGCCTACCTTCCAGGTGTGTGGTTGTCAGGCCCTATCTGCCCTGTGGTGTGTGACTGTCGGGCCCTAGTTGCTGTCTGACAAGGGGGTTAAGATAACCTCGACATGACTAACCCTGTGGTGTGTGTGTGTGTGCGTGTGTATATGACCCTAATAATTATCTCAGTGAGAAATAGGTTTGAGCAACATGAGAGGATGTTAGGGGGATCTGATGTTAGACTACATTGTTCCTGATGCCAGCTATCTGCCATATCCTGTGGCCTTCACCGTCAATTATTTCCATATATGTTAGACCCATGAACACATCTCCAACCCATCTGACTAGTCTAAACATGATATGCCATCTGATAGAACGTTCTGGCGTCCCCTTGCTACATTCTGACACGGTGACATCAGGGCCGAGTCACAAAATGGCACCCGATCCCCTAGAAAGTGCACTACTTTTGATGATGACATTTGGGAGGCAGTTGGAGTAGCATGTCCCTGTTTAGCAGCATGGTGCTACTGTAGTAGCATGTCCCTGGCTAACAACATGGTGCTACTGTAGTAGCATGTCCCTGGCTAACAGCATGGTGCTACTGTAGTAACATGTCGCTGGCTAACAACATGGTGCTACTGTAGTAGCATGTCCCTGGTTAATAGCATGGTGCTACTCTAGTAGCATGTCCCTGGCTAACAGCATGGTGCTACTCTAGTAGCATGTCCCTGGCTAACAACATGGTGCTACTGTAGTAGCATGTCCCTGGCTAACAGCATGGTGCTACTGTAGTAGCATGTCCCTGGTTAATAGCATGGTGCTACTCTAGTAGCATGTCCCTGGCTAACAACATGGTGCTACTGTAGTAGCATGTCCCTGGCTAACAGCATGGTGCTACTGTAGTAGCATGTCACTGGTTAATAGCATGGTGCTACTCTAGTAGCATGTCCCTGGTTAACGGTATGGTGCTACTGTAGTAGCATGTCCCTGGCTAACAGTAGCGTGCTACTCTAGTAGCATGTCCCTGGCTAACGGTATGGTCCTACTGTAGTAGCATGTCCCTGGCTAACAGTAGGGTGCTACTCTAGTAGCATGTCACCGGCTAGCAGCATGATGCTACTGTAGTAGCATGTCCCTGGTTAACAGCATGGTGCTACTGTAGTAGCATGTCCCTGGCTAACAGCATAGGGGCTTTTCAGTGTTGAGGTTTCATTGATAACCATAGTGAAGTCTGAAATGTAACATTACTGGCATACAGTATCTTTCACCACCTGTACTGAACAGAAGCATCATCTAAATCACAGTAGGCCTACATTCAATCAGATGTACTTGTTTGTGCAGTCTGCATTTAAATATACTGAGTGTACAAAACGTTTGCCCTCAGTTCAGCCTCAATTCATCGGGGCATGGACTCGACAAGGTGTTCCATAGGGATGCCGGTCCATGTTGACTCCGATGCTTCCACACAGTTGTGTCAAGTTGACTGAATGTCCTTTGGGTGGTTGGACCATTCTTTAATTCACACGGGAAATTGTTTAGTGTGAAAACCCCCAGCAGCACTGCAGTTCTGGACACAGACAGGTGCGCCTGGCACCTACTACCCTGTTCAAAGGAACTTTAGTATTTTGCACACATACACAATACACGTCTCAATTGTCTCAAGGCTTAAAAATATTTTTAACCCATAAGACTCTAAGCCCTGTCACAGCTGGGGGGGAGGGTGGTTCTACTAAACTATATGGAATTGTTTTAAGAAGGGCATACCTAGGATCATTTTACTATTTGATTTTGAATTTTAAGACCCCTTGAAGTGTAAAAACAAATATATATATATATATACAAAAATGATTTGATAAAATAATGTATTTTGCCTTATTGCTATTAGCTCACACAAACATATTGAATAACAGATTCACAACATGGAGCAACAGATAGTCCCCCGTCCCCCTGTCCCCCGTCCCCCCGTCCCCCGTCCCCCCCCAAAGAAAATCTAAAGGAAGTTTGTTCGGAAGTGTCTGAGAGATATAAGAAAGATCAGGAAACATTTGTTAGCATTTTCTTTCTTCTCATGTATTTAACTCCTTATTTTTGGCACTAAACAGTCTCCATATATATTGTACTTCCTTTCATTTTTGTTCAACTGGTACCGGGGGACCTTCAGCATGTGGGGGCGACCTAGAGGACATACAACCGACATGTACTTCTTCGTGGGAGTCTCACCTTTACACAGAGGGGTCTTTAGTGTGTAGACCGAACTGTTTGGACGCTCCAGACAGATGTTGGCAGATCGGCTGTACCGACTTCAGATGAGTCCCACGCTTGTTCGTGAATCTCATCTTTCCATCGAGGGGGTCATCGTTTTTAGGCCAAACCTTTCGGACTTTACAGACTGATTTTCGAAATGCCTCTTGGTCTGACAAACAGAGCTCTAGCTCTGTCACCTTTCACCACAGAAGCAGAAGTGAGACATAGGTGGATCCGGTGGACTGAGACATCAAATGCAAAAAAACAACACATACCTCCAGATTAAACTGACAGATTTTTATGGGGATGTTTTTATTATGCTAATTCAATTTCTGTGGGGGTGCTGACATCAACCTTAGGGGTTAACCCGTCTCCTCCTCTTCATCTAAACTGATTGAAGTGGATTTAAACAAGTGACATCAACAAGGCATCATAGTTTTCACCTGGATTCACCTGGTCAAGCAGGTGTTCATAATGTTTTGTACACTCAGTATATAAGTGAGGTGAAGAGAACATTTAATTCAGCAACTCTTCAGTTCACTCCTTAAAGCCTCTTAATTCATGCACCTTTCCTTTGCGTTCAAATATAACTCTGATTTAAAAGAGTAAAGTGCTTTGAAAAAGTCTAATGAATTACTCTTACCTCAAAGAAAGCAATTCTGCTCAGCGCTCTGTCCTGTCTCCCCTGTCCCCTCAATGATCTTCTCAACAGCTCCTCGATGTCTGAATCTGAAACAAGCCTGGCATCAGCCTCCCGTTCCTCTCCATCTGTGTCTGAACCCGAACAGTCCCTCCAGTCACGCATCTCCTCAAAGTCCCGCAAGAAGTTCTGACACTATAACCATCTAGATAAATGGACCCATGCTGTCCGCGTAAGAGGATCTGACACTATAACCATCCAGATACATGGACCCATGCTCTCTCTGCAAGAGGTTCTGGACTGTACAACCTCAAATGGATCCATGCTCTGATAGAGGTGCTATACACAATCACAGCCACCTTGATACTGACTGAGGCACATTTAAATCAGGTGGCCATCAGAAGTCAGAACAGATCAGCTGTTTCCTGACTAGGTCTTTGCCCAAATAGCTCCCTATTCCCTTAATAGTACACTACTTTTGACCAGGGACCATGGGGCCTGTAGGGTACTAGTCAAAAGTAGTGCACTATATGGTGAATAGGGTGCCATTTGTGTGCGTAGATTTCCTCCGGGGACATTATGGAGTCTCATTAGTAAGACATCAATCACATCTATTGATTGGCTTCATTTAAAGTGCTGTACTGTACGTTCACAGTCAAAGGCTGTTTAATAATTGACCACTAGAGGGCAACACCAGTACATTGTCTACTTGGTGTTCTCAACTGTAGAGCAAGCCTGTTTTAGAATAGCAGAGAAGAAGAAGCAGTTAAAAAAAAAATATATATATGGCAATGTTTTCTTGTCTTTAGTGATTGAATGCAATCCAATAGCATGACTGTAAAAAACCGGTATAGGCTGTACAACCAATAGAGAGCTGAGAATAACACATGCTTCTTAGACACTGTTGAACTGCCAGAAGGTGAAGCATGACTCATCACTCCGGAGAACGAGTTTCCACTGAGTCCAATGGCGGCCATTTTTACACCACTCCAGCCGACGCTTCTCATTGCGCATGGTGAATCTTAGGCTTGTGTGCGACTGCTCGGGCCATGGAAACCCATTTCATGGAGCCCCTGACGAACTGTTCTTGTGGTGACGTTGCTTCCAGAGGAAGTTTGGAACTCGGAGTGTTGCAGATGTTTTTTTACAATCTTCAGTCCCGTTCTGTGAGGTTGTGTGGTCTACCACTTCACGGCTGAGGCGTTGTTGCTCCTAGATGTTTCCATTTCACAATAACAGCACTTACAAGTTTACCTGGGCAGAAATGTGACAAACTGACTTGGTGGTATCCTATGACGGTACCAGGTTGAACGTCACTGAGCTCTTCAGTACGAGCCATTCTACCGCCAATGTTTGTCTATGGAGATAGCAAGACTGAGTGCTCGATTTTATATACCTGTCAGCAATGGGTGTGCCTGAAATAGTCTAATCCACTCCTTTGAAGGGGTGTCCACATAATTTTGTATATATATATACAGTACCATTCAAAGGTTTGGACACACCTACTCATTCAAAGGTTTTTATTTATTTGTACTATTTTCTACATTGTAGAATAATAGTGAAGACATCAAGACTATGAAATAACACACTTGATTTGTTTAACAAGAAATTGTTAAACAAATCAAAATATATTTTATATTTGAGATTCTTCAAAGTAGCCACCCTTTGCCTTGATGACAGCTTTGCACACGCTTCACAATCTCTCAACCAGCTTCACCTAGAATGCTTTTCCAACAGTCTTGAAGGAGTTCCCACATATGCTGAGTACTTGTTGGCTGCTTTACCTTCACTCTGTGGTCCAACTTATCAAAAACCATCTCAATTGGGTTGAGGTCGGGTGATTGTGGAGGCCAGGTCATCTGATGCAGCACTCAATCATTCTCCTTCTTGGTCAAATAGCCCTTACACAGCCTGGAGGTGTGTTGGGTCATTATCCTGTTGAAAAACAAATTATAGTCCCACTATGCGCAAACCAGGTGGGATGGCGTTTCACTGCAGAATGCTGTGGTAGCCATGCTGGTTAAGTGTGCCTTGAATTCTAAATAAATCAATAACAGTGTCACCACAGTGTTACCAGCAAAGCACCATCACACCTCCTCCTCCATGCTTCACGGTGGGAACACACGCAGAGATCATCCGTTCACCTACTCTGCGACTCACAAAGCCACGGCAGTTGGAACCAAAAGTCTCAAATTTGGACTCATCACACGAAAGGACAGATTTCCACCAGTCTAATGTCCATTGCTCAAATTTCTCAGCCCAAGCAAGTCTCTTCTTATTATTGGTGTCCTTTAGTAGTGGTTTCTTTGCAGCAATTCAACCATTAGGGCCTGATTCTCCTTCTGTACAGTTGATGTTGAAATGTGTCTGTTACTTGAAGTCTGTGAAGCATTTATTTGGGCTGCAATCTGAGGTGCAGTTAACTCACTGGTATGAAGAGATTCGGGAGACAGGCGCAGGAATGCGTAATAGTTTTTTTTATTATACCCCGAATTTACGGCGTGCCGTGTAAAGGCACAGGGACAAAGACCAAACAAACACGTAACAAAAACACGGGGTTGAAACCCAAACAATAGATCTTTGGGATCGGTGTCCCTTCCACGGGACGGTTGAGCTCACGTAGGCTAATGCAATTAGCATGAGGTTGTAAGTAACAAGAACATTTCCCAGGACATAGACATATCTGATATTGGCAGAAAGCTTAAATTCTTGTTAAACCTGTTAAGCCTACCCCCTACTTTTTCGAACATTCTGTTAAAAATCGCGCAACATTTCAGCGTCCTGCTACTCATGCCAGGAATATAGTATATGCATATGATTAGTATGTGTGGATAGAAAACACTCTGACGTTTCTAAAACTGGTTAAATCACGGCTGTGACTATAACAGAGCCTGTGTTTCATCGAAAAGCGCAAGAAAAACTGATCACCGAAAACTGGGAAAAATATCCATGCGCCACTTGCATGTATTGTCTATGGGAAACGAAATTACATGGGGCTGAGATTGCAAGTCCTACAGCTTCCACACGATGGCGCCAGTCTTGTCAATTGCCTGGGCTTTGTTTCTTGGTCAAACGAGTAAGAGAGAGCCCATTCCTTCCGGTCTCCGACAGGATGTTTTGGAGGAGAAATTTTCAACCATGAGTTCAAGACGTGGAGCTATTGAATACACATCGCCCCGTGATCCATTTGATAGATTATTAACGTCTACTAATACCTAAAGTTGGATTACAAAAGTATTTCGAAGTGTTTTGTGAAAGTTTATCGTCAACTTTTTTTATTTAAAAAAATGACGTTGCGTTTTAAAACGTTGTTTTTTCCTGGATCACACACTTTTCATAGATCGATATTTAGGGTATATATGGACCGATTTAATCTAAAAAAAAGACCCATAAGTGATGTTTATGGGACATCTAGGAGTGCCAACAAAGAAGCTTGTCAAAGGAATGTTTTATATTTTATTTCTGCGTTTTGTGTAGCGCCGGCTATGCTAATTATTTTGTTTACGTCCCCTTCAGGTATTTCGGGGTGTTGCATGCTATCAGATAATAGCTTCTCATGCTTTCGCCGAAAAGCATTTAAAAATCTGACTTGTTGGCTGGATTCACAACGAGTGTGTTTTAATGAACGTTTGAGTTTTAACGAGTGCTATTAGCATTTAGCGTAGCGCATTTGCATTTCCAGATGGCTAGATGGCACGCCTGCGTGTTGGGTGCGCTTAAGAGGTTAATCTAATTGCACTGTCCAATTTACAGTAGCTATTACAGTGAAATAATACCATGCTATTGTTTGAGGAGAGTGCACAATTTTGAACATGAAAAGTTATTAAAAAACAAATTAGGCACATTTGGGCAGTCTTGATACAAAATTTGGAACAGAAATACAATGATTCATTGGATCAGTCTAAAATGTTGCACATACACTGATACCATCTACTGGTCAAAATTGAAATTGCACCTGGGCTGGAAAAATACATTATGGCCTTTCTCTTGCATATCAAAGATGATTGTACAAAAAAAATACAAAAGAACGGTTGTTTTTTTCTTTGTATTATATTATACCAGATCTAATGTGTTATATTCTCCTACATTCCTTTCGCATTTCCATAAACTTCAAAGTGTTTCCTTTCAAATGGTACCAAGAATATGCATATCCTTGCTTCAGGTCCTGAGCTACAGGCAGTTAGATTTGGGAATGTCATTTCCAATCCAGGTGGGACGCCGGTGCCCCTGGGGGGAGGTACTGTCACGTCTGTGCCCCCTCTCCCCCCTGGCGCTCAAGGGCGCCAGGCTGCCCAGCACTATGTACTCCTGCCACCATCATTACGCACACCTGTTTCCCTCGTCACGCACATCAGCGCTTCATTGGACTCACGTGGACTCAATCACCTGCTTTCATTACCTTCCCTATATCTGTCTGTTCCCAAGGTTGTTCCCTGCTTCAGCATTATTGTCGTCATGTCGTTTTGTTCTTCATTACCTCCCCTATATCTGTCTGTTCCCGAGGTTGTTCCCTGCTTCAGCATTATTGTCGTCATGTCGTTTTGTTCTTCATTACCTCCCCTATATCTGTCTGTTCCCGAGGTTGTTCCCTGCTTCAGCATTATTGTCGTCATGTCGTTTTGTTCTTCATTACCTCCCCTATATCTGTCTGTTCCCGAGGTTGTTCCCTGCTTCAGCATTATTGTCGTCATGTCATTTTGTTCTTCATTACCTCCCCTATATCTGTCTGTTCCCGAGGTTTTTCACTGCTTCAGCATTATTGTCGTCATGTCGTTTTGTTCTTCATTACCTCCTCTATATCTGTCTGTTCCCGAGGTTGTTCCCTGCTTCAGCATTATTGTCGTCATGTCGTTTTGTTCTTCATTACCTCCCCTATATCTGTCTGTTCCCGAGGTTGTTCCCTGCTTCAGCATTATTGTCGTCATGTCATTTTGTTCTTCATTACCTTCCCTATATCTGTCTGTTCCCAAGGTTGTTCACTGCTTCAGCATTATTGTCGTCATGTCGTTTTGTTCTTCATTACCTCCTCTATATCTGTCTGTTCCCGAGGTTGTTCCCTGCTTCAGCATTATTGTCGTCATGTCGTTTTGTTCTTCATTACCTCCCCTATATCTGTCTGTTCCCGAGGTTGTTCCCTGCTTCAGCATTATTGTCGTCATGTCATTTTGTTCTTCATTACCTCCCCTATATCTGTCTGTTCCCAAGGTTGTTCCCTGCTTCAGCATTATTGTCGTCATGTCGTTTTGTTCTTCATTACCTCCCCTATATCTGTCTGTTCCCAAGGTTGTTCCCTGCTTCAGCATTATTGTCGTCATGTCGTTTTGTTCTTCATTACCTCCCCTATATCTGTCTGTTCCCGAGGTTGTTCCCTGCTTCAGCATTATTGTCGTCATGTCGTTTTGTTCTTCATTACCTCCCCTATATCTGTCTGTTCCCGAGGTTGTTCCCTGCTTCAGCATTATTGTCGTCATGTCGTTTTGTTCTTCATTACCTCCCTATATCTGTCTGTTCCCGAGGTTGTTCCCTGCTTCAGCATTATTGTCGTCATGTCGTTTTGTTCTTCATTACCTCCCCTATATCTGTCTGTTCCCGAGGTTGTTCCCTGCTTCAGCATTATTGTCGTCATGTCGTTTTGTTCTTCATTACCTCCCCTATATCTGTCTGTTCCCAAGGTTGTTCCCTGCTTCAGCATTATTGTCATGTCGTTTTGTTCTTCATTACCTCCCCTATATCTGTCTGTTCCCAAGGTTGTTCCCTGCTTCAGCATTATTGTCGTCATGTCATTTTGTTCTTCATTACCTTCCCTATATCTGTCTGTTCCCAAGGTTGTTCCCTGCTTCAGCATTATTGTCGTCGTGTCGTTTTGTTCTTCATTACCTCCCCTATATCTGTCTGTTCCCAAGGTTGTTCCCTGCTTCAGCATTATTGTCGTCATGTCGTTTTGTTCTTCATTTACCTCCCCTATATCTGTCTGTTCCCAAGGTTGTTCCCTGCTTCAGCATTATTGTCGTCATGTCGTTTTTTTCTTCATTACCTTCTCTATATCTGTCTGTTCCCAAGGTTGTTCCCTGCTTCAGCATTATTGTCGTCATGTCGTTTTGTTCTTCATTACCTCCCCTATATCTGTCTGTTCCCGAGGTTGTTCCCTGCTTCAGCATTATTGTCGTCATGTCGTTTTGTTCTTCATTACCTCCCCTATATCTGTCTGTTCCCCAGGTTGTTCCCTGCTTCAGCATTATTGTCGTCATGTCGTTTTGTTCTTCATTACCTCCCCTATATCTGTCTGTTCCCAAGGTTGTTCCCTGCTTCAGCATTATTGTCGTCATGTCGTTTTGTTCTTCATTACCTCCCTATATCTGTCTGTTCCCCAGGTTGTTCCCTGCTTCAGCATTATTGTCGTCATGTCGTTTTGTTCTTCATTACCTCCCCTATATCTGTCTGTTCCCAAGGTTGTTCCCTGCTTCAGCATTATTGTCGTCATGTCGTTTTGTTCTTCATTACCTCCCCTATATCTGTCTGTTCCCAAGGTTGTTCCCTGCTTCAGCATTATTGTCATCATGTCGTTTTGTTCTTCATTACCTTCCCTATATCTGTCTGTTCCCCAGGTTGTTCCCTGCTTCAGCATTATTGTCGTCGTGTCGTTTTGTCCTTCATTACCTCCCCTATATCTGTCTGTTCCCCAGGTTGTTCCCTGCTTCAGCATTATTGTCGTCATGTCGTTTTGTTCTTCATTACCTTCCCTATATCTGTCTGTTCCCCAGGTTGTTCCCTGCTTCAGCATTATTGTCGTCGTGTCGTTTTGTCTTCATTACCTCCCCTATATCTGTCTGTTCCCCAGGTTGTTCCCTGCTTCAGCATTATTGTCGTCATGTCGTTTTGTTCTTCATTACCTCCCCTATATCTGTCTGTTCCCCAGGTTGTTCCCTGCTTCAGCATTATTGTCGTCGTGTCGTTTTGTTCCTCCTGTTCTGACACTGTCCCTGTTCAGTCACTTTGTCCGTTCATTAAAATGTTCAACTACCTGAACCTGCTTCTCATCTCCAGCGTCGGTTCTTACGTCACCTGGTTGTCCAGGTCTTAATTGAAAGGACACAGACACTAGGCCCTCCGTGGAATGAGTTTGACACCCTGCTGTACAGTATTTCACAACAGTAATAATGATGCGCGTCACAATGGGAGAGAGTGAGATGGTTGCTGACAGAGAGTCCACAGAAAGAGTTATAGATGCTGTCAGGATAACCATCGCACCCTATTCCCTATATAGTGCTGTCTCAGATGACACCCTATTCCCTATATAGTGCTGTCTCAGATGACACCCTATTCCCTATATAGTGCTGTCTCAGATGACACCATATCCCTATATAGTGCTGTCTCAGATGACACCATATCCCTATATAGTGCTGTCTCAGATGACACCATCTTCCCTATATAGTGCTGTCTCAGATGACACCATATCCCTATATAGTGCTGTCTCAGATGACACCATATCCCTATATAGTGCTGTCTCAGATGACACCCTATTCCCTATATAGTGCTGTCTCAGATGACACCATATTCCCTATATAGTGCTGTCTCAGATGACACCATATCCCTATATAGTGCTGTCTCAGATGACACCATATTCCCTATATAGTGCTGTCTCAGATGACACCATATTCCCTATATAGTGCTGTCTCAGATGACACCATATCCCTATATAGTGCTGTCTCAGATGACACCATATTCCCTATATAGTGCTGTCTCAGATGACACCATATCCCTATATAGTGCTGTCTCAGATGACACCATATTCCCTATATAGTGCTGTCTCAGATGACACCATATCCTATATAGTGCTGTCTCAGATGACACCATATTCCCTATATAGTGCTGTCTCAGATGACACCATATCCCTATATAGTGCTGTCTCAGATGACACCATATCTCTATATAGTGCACTACTTTTGACCAGAGTTCTAAGGTGACATTTGGGATGAAAGCCATAGAGAGTTCTAGATGCTATGAGGACATTCAGGACACCTGTTATGGGCTCACACAACAGACTGAATAAAAGCATACTCCTATTGATACTGTTGCTATGGATACAAAAGCTACAGAGGCATGATACCCAAGCCCACCCAATCAGAGGCATGTTACCCAAAACCACCCAATCAGGGTTGGGGTCAATTGTAATTGAAGTCAGTCAATTCAGGAAGTGTTTTAAATGTACAAATTCCAAAACTTTTACACCTTTTCAGCTTATTGAGATATTCTCAAAAATAGATGCCTTTTTTTTTCAATTATTCAATAGGAATTTCAGTTTACTTCCTGAATTGACTGGCTTGAATTAAAATTGACTAACCCTACACCAAATCTCTCATGGTCTCAGACTTACAGGGTCCAGTGTAGAGCAGCTGAGAGTTTGTCAGGCTTTTTGGAGGCCAAACTACTATTACAATACATATACATTCGACAGGAAGTGTGCTGAGACTTTATCCAGTTTTTCCAGAGTTTGCAGGCCAAAGTCTTCGATACCCAGGCCATCCAGGAAACTATCCATGTTAAGCCTTGCATTAGGAATTTGAAAAGAAAACAAGAGGGCCAAAGATGGATTGTCAAAAGAAGAGAGCAAAAAAATCAAATGGAGAGACACAACAATAGAACTCCAACAATGACTGGCGGAACACCAGAACACCGGAACACCAGAACACTGGAACACCAGAACACCAGGAATGTTAGTCAGTGTTCCAGTGGGTTCCTCTGAGATCCTATCAGTTCTTCCTCCTCAGGATTCATCCTCTGTCTTGATGATGTGGAACAACGTGACGTTGAACAGAACCTGGTGTCCGTTGTTCCAGCCGTACAGAGCCCGGTCCCTGGCGTTGTAGCCCAACATGGACATGTGGAAGTACTGGTTATGGAAGGGGATGTCTGTGTACTCATAGCTGGATGTCTTGGTGGAGTACGAGTAGTAAACCTTAGCACCAGTCAGGTGAGAGTTAGTGATGTAGAGTGTTCCGCAGATCATAAAGGACTCCCCCGCGTTCCGTTTGGAATATTCCGTGTTCCATGTTCCGAGGATTTGTAGTGTCTCCGGGTTGAGCTGGCTGATGACGATGTTTCCGGCGTTCTGATTGGTGGCGTAGACGGCCCACAGACCCAGCTCGTCGGCCATGAGGTCTATGTCGGAGAAGCCTCCCCAGGTGTAAGGGTAGACGTTGTGGAAGCCGGCGTTCTCCAGGGCTCTCTGGGTCACAACGCGCCCTGTCTCGAAACAGTAACACACCACGATGTTGCTCTGGACCTTGTTGTAGTACAGAGAGCCGTTGTGCACCACGTGGTTGGTCCCGGCCCACTTGAACGGCAGGTTGTAGGTTCGAGACTCGACCCCGGAAACAAAGTCTGCTATGGACTTGTACTCTTTGACGATCTTGTTGTTGGTGTAGCTATCCATGTACCAGACCTGGGTTGGAACACAATACCATCATTAACAATGTAAAGGTTTAATTTAAAACCTTTTATCTACAGAGGGAAAAACATAGTGGAAGAGGTAGAACCTTGCTACAAACTCTTTGGTGTAAAATGCTCTATTGGCTGTCTGAAATGCTTTTTTTGGCTGTCTGAAATGCTTTTTTGGCTGTCTGAAATGCTTTTTTTGGCTGTCTGAAATGCTTTTTTTGGCTGTCTGAAATGCTTTTTTTGGCTGTCTGAAATGCTTTTTTTGGCTGTCTGAAATGCTTTTTTTGGCTGTCTGAAATGCTTTTTTTGGCTGTCTGAAATGCTTTTTTTGGCTGTCTGAAATGCTTTTTTGGCTGTCTGAAATGCCTTTCCATCACTGGATACAGCAGTACAGTATGATGTAGTTAGACCACTGGTGGCCTCCCCTCCTCTTGGAGAGTCACTAGGTTCTGATGAGCAACTGATGAGCAACCCCCCCCTCAACCCTCCCTCCCTCCCCTCATCCCTCACTCCCCTCCCTCTCCTCAACCCCCCTCAACCCTCCCCCCACCCCTCCCTCCCCTCATCCCTCCCTCCTCCCTCCCTCTCCTCACCTTATTGTTTGTAGGGGAGGCCTGTGGATCTGTCATCCAGGCTCCAAACCTTGTCCCAGAGGTCTTCACCGTCTCCGGTCCAGCGATCTTCATCAGTTTACCACAGGCTGTTTACGCACACAACACACACACACACCCCACAGTACTCAGATAGATATATCCAGGCTGTTTATGCACACAACACAACACACACAAAAAACACAACACACACCCCACAGTACTCAGATAGATATATACAGGCTGTTTACGCACACAACACAACACACCCCACAGTACTCAGATAGATATATCCACCCCTGACTGTGTTAGCTCTTAATAGTTTATTAACTCTAACCAATGGAATAATCCACCCAGATCTGTTATTATGTTACTAATGGTGGCAGGGTAGCCTAGTGGTTAGAGTGTTGGACTAGTAACCGCAAGGTTGCAAGTTCAAACCCCCGAGCTGACAAGGTACAAATCTGTCGGTCTGCCCCTGAACAGGCAGTTAACCCACTGTTCCTAGACCAGTTAACCCACTGTTCCTAGACCAGTTAACCCACTGTTCCTAGACCAGTTAACCCACTGTTCCTAGACCAGTTAACCCACTGTTCCTAGACCAGTTAACCCACTGTTCCTAGACCAGTTAACCCACTGTTCCTAGACCAGTTAACCCACTGTTCCTAGACCAGTTAACCCACTGTTCCCAGGCCGTCATTGAAAATAAGAATTAGTTTTTAACTGACTTGTCAAGTTAAATAAAGGTAAAAATATAAAAATGGCACCCTGTTTTTTTGTCTTCCATATTGTCAGAATAGTAGGCTTAGTTCTGTCATATTTTTTTGCAGAAAAGGTCGGAGGCCAGTTGCGTCCCGACTCGCCTAAGCCTGGGGCAGGAGGAAGGTTTGGTTTAGAAAAACATAGGGTAAGGGGAGGAGTCATAAACGCAAGGGGCGATAACCACACATTCCTCACTGGGCTTAAGGAATTAGGGTGTAAATGCTGGAATCTTTTTTGTTGACATCTTTTGGCTCACTAGAAGAACCTCTTACCTGAAGAAGAAGATAGCTGTAGATCTTTAGCTTATATATACACACACACACACACACACATTGATATTTATTACATTTATATTGTTATTATCAAGTGTTAAAGTAAAGTTCTAGAAGGAATCCTCAAGGCTGCTTAGAGTCTTTAAGTAGCCGTTAGAGTTTCATCAACAACTGAAGGACTGATCACCCTGAGGGGGGAGAGAGAAAAAATAAACGCTTAATAGTTGTAGAGGTACGAGACCGTATCTTCTCGTAAATGCGGTACTTCTCTTATCTATTGTCATAGATTTAAAAAATTGCATTGGTAGTCTAATGGGGAGTTAGAAAAGGATGCTGGAGGTATCTTATTGGTGATTTATTGGCTTGTCATACAACCGGTGGGTCTAACTCTGAATGCTGATTGGTTAAAATATGTTCATAATTGCTTTAAAAACCTTTTTTTTGCCCGTTTCTGGCATTTAGAATAAACCTGATTTATTGATCTGAAACCCCGTGTCATCAACCCTGTGCTCTGACCTCTTTCTCCCCTCTCTCTCCAGATGAAATCTCGCGTCTTGTGACGGCCGGCCGCCCAACAACCTGCCCGCTCGACCCTATCCCCTCCTCTCTTCTCCAGACCATTTCCGGAGACCTTCTCCCTTACCTCACCTCGCTCATCAACTTATCCCTGACCGCTGGCTACGTCCCTTCCGTCTTCAAGAGAGCGAGAGTTGCACCCCTTCTGAAAAAACCTACACTCGATCCCTCCGATGTCAACAACTACAGACCAGTATCCCTTCTTTCTTTTCTCTCCAAAACTCTTGAACGTGCCGTCCTTGGTCAGCTCTCCCGCTATCTCTCTCAGAATGACCTTCTTGATCCAAATCAGTCAGGTTTCAAGACTAGTCATTCAACTGAGACTGCTCTTCTCTGTATCACGGAGGCGCTCCGCACCGCTAAAGCTAACTCTCTCTCCTCTGCTCTCATCCTTCTAGACCTATCGGCTGCCTTCGATACTGTGAACCATCAGATCCTCCTCTCCACCCTCTCCGAGTTGGGCATCTCCGGCGCGGCCCACGCTTGGATTGCGTCCTACCTGACAGGTCGCTCCTACCAGGTGGCATGGCGAGAATCTGTCTCCTCACCACGCGCTCTCACCACTGGTGTCCCCCAGGGCTCTGTTCTAGGCCCTCTCCTATTCTCGCTATACACCAAGTCACTTGGCTCTGTCATAACCTCACATGGTCTCTCCTATCATTGCTATGCAGACGACACACAATTAATCTTCTCCTTTCCCCCTTCTGATGACCAGGTGGCGAATCGCATCTCTGCATGTCTGGCAGACATATCAGTGTGGATGACGGATCACCACCTCAAGCTGAACTTCGGCAAGACGGAGCTGCTCTTCCTCCCGGGGAAGGACTGCCCGTTCCATGATCTCGCCATCACGGTTGACAACTCCATTGTGTCCTCCTCCCAGAGCGCTAAAAACCTTGGCGTGATCCTGGACAACACCCTGTCGTTCTCAACTAACATCAAGGCGGTGGCCCGTTCCTGTAGGTTCATGCTCTACAACATCCGCAGAGTACGACCCTGCCTCACACAGGAAGCGGCGCAGGTCCTAATCCAGGCACTTGTCATCTCCCGTCTGGATTACTGCAACTCGCTGTTGGCTGGGCTCCCTGCCTGTGCCATTAAACCCCTACAACTCATCCAGAACGCCGCAGCCCGTCTAGTGTTCAACCTTCCCAAGTTCTCTCACGTCACCCCGCTCCTCCGCTCTCTCCACTGGCTTCCAGTTGAAGCTCGCATCCGCTACAAGACCATGGTGCTTGCCTACGGAGCTGTGAGGGGAACGGCACCTCAGTACCTCCAGGCTCTGATCAGGCCCTACACCCAAATAAGGGCACTGCGTTCATCCACCTCTGGCCTGCTCGCCTCCCTACCACTGAGGAAGTACAGTTCCCGCTCAGCTCAGTCAAAACTGTTCGCTGCTCTGGCTCCCCAATGGTGGAACAAACTCCCTCACGACGCCAGGACAGCGGAGTCAATCACCACCTTCCGGAGACACCTGAAACCCCACCTCTTTAAGGAATACCTAGGATAAGGATAAAGTAATCCTTCTCACCCCCCCTCCCCCCCTTAAAATATTTAGATGCACTATCGTAAAGTGGTTGTTCCACTGGATGTCATAAGGTGAATGCACCAATTTGTAAGTCGCTCTGGATAAGAGCGTCTGCTAAATGACTTAAATGTAAATGTAAATGTAATGCTTCCGACTTCAACTGTATTCTATATTTCTATATTTATTTACAGTACATTTAAACCTTACTTTTAAACACTTTTTCGTGTACTATGTCTGGGAAGGACGCATGTATCTTTGCAGTGACTGGGTGTATTGATACACCATAATAATTAATATCTTCACAAGGCTCAATGGGATATTTTACTCATCTTCCAATAGGTGCCCTTCTTTGTGAGGCATTGGAAAACCTCCCAAGTTTTTGCAGTTCAATCTATGTTTGAAATTCACTGCTGGACTGAAGGACCTTACAGATAATTGTATGTGTGGGGTATAGAGATGAGAGACCTTACAGTATGTGTGGGGTACAGAGATGAGAGACCATACAGATAATTGTATGTGTGGGGTACAGAGATGAGGGACCTTACAGATAATTGTATGTGTGGGGTACAGAGATGAGGGACCTTACAGATAATTGTATGTGTGGGGTACAGAGATGAGGGACCTTACAGATAATTGTATGTGTGGGGTACAGAGATGAGGGACCTTACAGATAATTGTATTTGTGGGGTACAGAGATGAGGGACCTTACAGATAATTGTATGTGTGGGGTACAGAGATGAGGGACCTTACAGATAATTGTATGTGTGGGGTACAGAGATGAGGGACCTTACAGATAATTGTATGTGTGGGGTACAGAGATGAGGGACCTTACAGATAATTGTATGTGTGGGGTACAGAGATGAGGGACCTTACAGATAATTGTATGTGTGGGGTACAGAGATGAGGGACCTTACAGATAATTGTATGTGTGGGGTACAGAGATGAGGGACCTTACAGATAATTGTATGTGTGGGGTACAGAGATGAGGGACCTTACAGATAATTGTATGTGTGGGGTAGAAATATTAAAAATCATGTTTAAACACTATTATTGCACACAGAATGAGTCCAGGAAACGTGTGTGACTTGTTAAGCAAATGTTTACTCCTGAACTTATTTAGACTTGACAAAGCAAACGGGTTGAATACTTATTGACTGAAGAAATTTCAGCTTTTCCTTTTAAAATCAATTAGTAAACCTTTTCAAAAAACACAATTTCACATTGACATTACGGAGTATTGTGTGTAGGCCAGTAACACACACATATATATATATACTGTATATATATATATAAATCATTGTTAATCAGGCTGTAACAACAAAATGTGGAAAAAGTCAAAGGGTGTGAATACTTTCTGAAGGCCATGATAAGTCCTGTATATGTCTATGATAAGTCCTGTATATGTCTATGATAAGTCCTGTATATGTCTATGATAAGTCCTGTATATGTCTATGATAAGTCCTGTATATGTCTATGGTAAGTCCTGTATATGTCTATGATAAGTCCTGTATATGTCTATGGTAAGTCCTGTATATGTCTATGATAAGTCCTGTATATGTCTATGATAAGTCCTGTATATGTCTATGATAAGTCATGTATATGTCTATGATAAGTCCTGTATATGTCTATGATAAGTCCTGTATATGTCTATGATAAGTCCTGTATATGTCTATGATAAGTCCTGTATATGTCTATGATAAGTCCTGTAGTCCTGTATATGATAAGTCCTGTATAAGTCCTGTATATGTCTATGATAAGTCCTGTATATGTCTATGATAAGTCCTGTATATGTCTATGATAAGTCCTGTATATGTCTATGATAAGTCCTGTATATGTCTATGATAAGTCCTGTATATGTCTATGATAAGTCCTGTATATGTCTATGATAAGTCCTGTATATGTCTATGATAAGTCCTGTATATGTCTATGATAAGTCCTGTATATGTCTATGATAAGTCCTGTATATGTCTATGGTAAGTCCTGTATATGTCTATGATAAGTCCTGTATATGTCTATGGTAAGTCCTGTATATGTCTATGATAAGTCCTGTATATGTCTATGATAAGTCCTGTATATGGCTATGATAAGTCATGTATATGTCTATGATAAGTCCTGTATATGTCTATGATAAGTCCTGTATATGTCTATGATAAGTCCTGTATATGTCTATGATAAGTCCTGTATATGTCTATGATAAGTCCTGTATATGTCTATGATAAGTCCTGTATATGTCTATGATAAGTCCTGTATATGTCTATGATAAGTCCTGTATATGTCTATGATAAGTCCTGTATATGTCTATGATAAGTCCTGTATATGTCTATGATAAGTCCTGTATATGTCTATGATAAGTCCTGTGTATGTCTATGATAAGTCCTGTATATGTCTATGATAAGTCCTGTATATGTCTATGATAAGTCCTGTATATGTCTATGATAAGTCCTGTATATGTCTATGATAAGTCCTGTGTATGTCTATGATAAGTCCTGTATATGTCTATGATAAGTCCTGTATATGTCTATGATAAGTCCTGTATATGTCTATGATAAGTCCTGTATATGTCTATGATAAGTCCTGTATATGTCTATGATAAGTCCTGTATATGTCTATGATAAGTCCTGTATATGTCTATGATAAGTCCTGTATATGTCTATGATAAGTCCTGTATATGTCTATGATAAGTCCTGTATATGTCTATGATAAGTCCTGTATATGTCTATGATAAGTCCTGTATATGTCTATGATAAGTCCTGTAAGTCGCTCTGGATAAGAGCGTCTGCTAAATGACTTAAAATGTAAAATGTAAATAAGTCCTGTATATGTCTATGATAAGTCCTGTATATGTCTATGATAAGTCCTGTATATGTCTATGATAAGTCCTGTATATGTCTATGATAAGTCCTGTCTATGTCTATGATAAGTCCTGTATATGTCTATGATAAGTCCTGTATATGTCTATGATAAGTCCTGTATATGTCTATGATAAGTCCTGTATATGTCTATGATAAGTCCTGTATATGTCTATGATAAGTCCTGTATATGTCTATGATAAGTCCTGTATATGTCTATGATAAGTCCTGTATATGTCTATGATAAGTCCTGTATATGTCTATGATAAGTCCTGTATATGTCTATGATAAGTCCTGTATATGTCTATGGTAAGTCCTGTACATGTCTATGATAAGTCCTGTATATGTCTATGATAAGTCCTGTATATGTCTATGATAAGTCCTGTATATGTCTATGGTAAGTCCTGTACATCTCTATGATAAGTCCTGTATATGTCTATGATAAGTCCTGTATATGTCTATGATAAGTCCTGTATATGTCTATGATAAGTCCTGTATATGTCTATGATAAGTCCTGTATATGTCTATGATAAGTCCTGTATATGTCTATGATAAGTCCTGTATATGTCTATGATAAGTCCTGTATATGTCTATGATAAGTCCTGTATATCTCTATGATAAGTCCTGTATATGTCTATGATAAGTCCTGTATATGTCTATGATAAGTCCTGTATATGTCTATGATAAGTCCTGTATATGTCTATGATAAGTCATGTATATGTCTATGATAAGTCCTGTATATGTCTATGATAAGTCCTGTATATGTCTATGATAAGTCCTGTATATGTCTATGGTATGTACTGGTACATGTCTACGATAAGTCCTGTATATGTCTATGATAAGTCCTGTATATGTCTATGATAAGTCCTGTATATGTCTATGATAAGTCCTGTATATGTCTATGATAAGTCATGTATATGTCTATGATAAGTCCTGTATATGTCTATGATAAGTCCTGTATATGTCTATGATAAGTCCTGTGTATGTCTATGGTATGTACTGGTATATGTCTATGATATACTGTATATTTCTTTGGTATGTAACTGTATATTTGTATAATACTGTATATTTCTATGATATGTACTGTATATTTGTATAATACAATGGGACGGCAGGGTAGCCTAGTGGTTAGAGTGTAGAGGCGGCAGGTAGCCTAGTGGTTAGATTGTAGAGGTGGCAGGGTAGCCTAGTGGTTAGAGTGTAGAGGAGGCAGGGTAGCCTAGTGGTTAGAGTGTAGAGGCGGCAGGGTAGCCTAGTGGTTAGAGTGTAGAGGCGGCAGGGTAGCCTAGTGGTTAGAGTGTAGAGGCGGCAGGGTAGCCTAGTGGTTAGAGTGTAGAGGCGGCAGGGTAGCCTAGTGGTTAGAGTGTAGAGACAGCAGGTAGCCTAGTGGTTAGAGTGTAGAGGCGGCAGGGTAGCCTAGTGGTTAGAGTGTAGAGGTGGCAGGTAGCCTAGTGGTTAGAGTGTAGAGGAGGCAGGTAGCCTAGTGGTTAGAGTGTAGAGGCGGTAGGGTAGCCTAGTGGTTAGAGTGTAGAGGCGGCAGGGTAGCCTATTGGTTAGAGTGTAGAGGTGGCAGGGTAGCCTAGTGGTTAGAGTGTAGAGGCGGCAGGTAGTCTAGTGGTTAGAGCAGGGGTGTCAAACATACGGCCCGCGGGCCGGAACCGGCCCCCAAGGAGGTTCGATCAGGCCCGCAGGATAATTTGAAAGTGGAAAAAATGCATAAAAGACATGGAATTAATATTTTTAATTCGCTGCAATTCATGGATTATCCGCTAAGGGGCGTACTCTTTCCATCAGAGTAGAAGACAAGCCGCATCACTGAGACAGACTGAAAACAGCAGACGGTATCAATGCGCCATCTGCTGCTTGTTACGACGTTGTTAATACCTTGGTCTCTACCTCTCCGCTACACCCTCATTAGCCAAAATGTCGTTATCCAAACGGAGAAAAGTAGATAAGGAGTGTAGAATTTTCAAAGAAAAATGGACCACGTCCTATTTATTTACAGAGATGCACGGAAAACCTTTGTGCTTGGTGTGTTTGCAACAAGTTTCGGTATTGAAGGAATATAATATTCGACGCCACTACGAGACTCATCACAGTGAAAAATATGACGGCTTGCAAGGACAACTGAGAAGAGATAATATTAACGAATTGCTGGCGGGTCTGAGGAAACAGCAGTCAACTTTCATCCAGAGCCGAGAAGTCAGTGAAGCAGCGGTAAAAGCCAGCTACCTAATTGCTAGCGAAATAGCATTAGCATCGAAGCCGTATTCCGACGGTGACTTTGTTAAACGATGCATGATGAAGGCGGCTGAACTTGTATGTCCCGAGAAGCGACAAGCTTTTGCCAATATTAGCCTGACGAGGAATACTATAGCAGAGAGGATTTCGGAACTATCGGCAGATTTAGACAGTCAATTGAAACAGAGAGTCAAGTCATTTATTGCATTTTCCGTGGCAATTGACGAGAGCACTGACATCACAGACGTGGCCCAACTGGCCATATTTATTTGAGGAGTTGATGAGACATTGACTGTTACTGAAGAGTTTCTTGAGTTGGTGCCAATGATGGACACCACAACAGCCGAGGACATTTTCGGCTCTGTCGTTGCTGCATTGGACAGAGTTGGAGTGGACTTGTCCCGCGCTGTCAGCCTGGCTACAGACGGCGCGCCATCCATGGTCGGAAAGAAAGCAGGTGTCGCGACAAAGTTCAAAGACAAAGTACAAGCCCTTAATGGAAGAGATCGTTTCTGGACATTTCACTGTATTTTGCACCAGGAGGCATTGTGTTGCAAGTCGCTGAAAATGGACCACGTCATGGAGGTGGTTGTTCGCACTGTAAATTTCATCCGGTCCAGAGGTCTGAACCATCGTCAGTTTGACAAACTTCTCAGCGACAGCAACATTACCCACAGCCTGCCATACCACACT
Organism: Oncorhynchus gorbuscha; assembly: GCF_021184085.1. NCBI lineage: Eukaryota > Metazoa > Chordata > Actinopteri > Salmoniformes > Salmonidae > Oncorhynchus > Oncorhynchus gorbuscha. The sequence continues at coordinate 46,952,307 of NC_060194.1, read as the reverse complement.
GAAGTGAGATGGTTAAGCCGAGGCGCTGTGCTGAGTCATTTCTTTGATCTACGAGAGGAAATCGGACAGTTCATGGAGAAAAAAGGAAAACCGGTGTTGGAATTACAATCTCAGGAATGGCTACGGGACCTTGCATTCTTGGTTGATATTACTGAACACTTGAACAATCTGAACAAAATGTTGCAAGGCCGCAAAAAGTTGTCACACAGTTTTCTGACAACATACATGCATTTAAGTTGAAGCTGACTTTGTGGGAGATGCAACTGGCAAATGGCAACCCTGCTCATTTCCCCTGTCTGAGAGATGTGTGTGTGACCAGACCTGATGCGGACATGAAACGGTACAAAGACAAAATTGCAGGACTACTGCGGGAGTTTGAGAAACGTTTTCAGGTATTTGGTGAACTTGAGACAGAATTTTCAGTTTTTCGCTCACCTTTCACAGTTAAAGCTTCTGATCTGCCGGTCGAAATTCAGCTAGAGATAATTGATTTGCAGTGTGATGCAGATTTGAAGGGCAAATTTGCCTCTGTAGGTCTGGACAGATTTTATCAGATTTTATCAGTATCTAGTAGCTGTTAATTTGGGTACCCCAAATTAACAGCCCTGGCTGCTAAAATTTTGTGCATGTTTGGGACAACCTACCTTTGTGAACAAATTTTCTCAGTGATGAATATCAATAAAACAAAAATGCGTTCAAGGCTCACAAACAAGCACTTAAATGACATTCTGAAAGTGACAGCTAGTCAGGACATGACACCTGGTGTTGATGCACTTGTACAGGCCAAAAGATGCCAAGTTTCAGGTACAAATACAAGTCCAGACTAGACTAACACCTTTAAAATGCTGCCTTAGATACTGTTTGCATTGAAAGAATACAGCTCTGTGAAGATGAATCCTTACTGTGGTGATTTAAAAAATGTGCACTTTAATGTTAGTCAGCAGCTTCAAAACAAAAGTTGTGTGATGGAATTCTACTGTTCATACAACTCCATAAATTTTCAGTATGTATTGTATGTGTATCTATGTTTCATGTATGAAGTTTACAGATTTACAGGACAGGCGAACACTTTCTTCATTACACATTTAAAATCACTCTCCTTAGTTTGTAAGGTGTACGCAGGGATTACATTTAGATTTTATATACGTATGTGTAAGTGGTTTAAAAATTCCTTTCTTTAAAAGTCTCATTTAATCTTAAAGTGCATTACTATATTTTTCAGTACCAATTAAAGTTTTGTGCCTTTGTACAATCAGTGGGATCAGTTGCAATGCATATTTGTGAATGATAAAAGTAAATTGCACATTTGTCTAAGGAAATATGAGGTGTTTCATGAAATGTTTTGTAAAAGGATAGTTCATTAAATTTCAATATTTTCCTAATGTTCTTGTGCTTCTTTACACCAAAACAAAGGAAAGACATGATATTTTGGTTATTTATAGCAGAGTATGGTATAATTTTAATGGTCCGGCCCACTTGACATCTCCCTAGGCCGTATGTGGCCCACGATGCGAAATGAGTTTGACACCCCTGGGTTAGAGCATTCTACTTGTAACCGGAAGGTTGTGAGTTCAAACCCCCGAGCTGAAAAGGTACAAATCTGTCGTTCTGCCCCTGAACAGGCAGTTAACCCACTGTTCCCAGGCCGTCATTGAAAATAAGAATTTGTTCTTAACTGACTTGCCTGGTTAAATAAAGGTTAAAAAATACTCTATATTCATATGATATGTACTGTATATTTGTATAATACTGTATATTTCTATAATACTGTATATTTCTATGATATGTAACTGTATATTTGTATAATACTGTATATTTCTATGATATGTAACTGTATATTTGTATAATACTGTATATTTCTATGATATGTAACTGTATATTTGTATAATACTGTATATTTCTATGATATGTACTGTATATTTGGCTGGGGCAAATTGTAAGTGTAAACACGTAAACCCTCATCAATTTGTGGCGCAGAAGCTGTGTCAATTTGGAACTTAGAGGCTGGCATTTTGTTCCGGGGTCCTTGTTGGTCCCCGGTTTTATGGGGGGGGGGGGGTGTGACGACCCTCCCACTCTGTCTGCCGTATTCTCTCTCTGATATTTCCTTATTAGGATGCTGGTGGGCGGAGTTGGGAGGGTCGTCAGCTACATGGGAAACACCTGGGCCCGGTGTCTCCCAGGATAAATACACCACTTCCCCATTCATGGAGGAGACTCTCTCCATGCAGACACACCTGGGCCCGGTGTCTCCCAGGATAAATACACCACTTCCCCATTCATGGAGGAGACTCTCTCCATGCAGACACACCTGGGCCCGGTGTCTCCCAGGATAAATACACCACTTCCCCATTCATGGAGGAGACTCTCTCCATGCAGACACCTTTATAGATTTGGTTGTTTTTCTTGGTGGTATTTTTGGTTGTTTGCTTTGGCATCTTTCAACACCCTGCATTATCACATTCATGTAAAACACTCACTGACACTACTGACTACTGATTACAGACACCATTGTATACTATACTTAGTTACTTATTTAATAAATATATATTTTGTTACTCCTTATCTCCACGTTGTCTCCCTTTTGTTACGGGCTTTGAGCCGGTTCGTGACAACTGGATATTGGTATAATACTGTATATTTGTATAATACTGTGTATTCATATGGTATGTAACTGTATATTTGTATAATACTGTATATTTCTATGATATGTACTGTATATTTGTATAATACTGTATATTTCTATAATACTGTACATTCATATGGTATGTGACTGTATATTTCTATAATACTGTATATTTGTATAATACTGTATATTTCTATGATATGTAACTGTATATTTGTATAATACTGTATATTCATATGGTATGTAACTGTATATTTGTATAATACTGTATATTCATATGGTATGTAACTGTATATTTGTATAATACTGTATATTTGTATAATACTGTATATTCATATGGTATGTAACTGTATATTTGTATAATACTGTATATTTCTATAATACTGTATATTCATATGGTATGTAACTGTATATTTCTATAATACTGTATATTTCTATAATACTGTATATTCATATGGTATGTAACTGTATATTTGTCTAATACTGTATATTTCTATAATACTGTATATTCATATGGTATGTAACTGTATATTTCTATAATACTGTATATTTCTATAATACTGTACATTCATATGGTATGTGACTGTATATTTGTATAATACTGTATATTTCTATAATACTGTATATTCATATGGTATGTAACTGTATATTTGTATAATACTGTATATTTCTATAATACTGTATATTTCTATGATATGTAACTGTATATTTCTATAATACTGTATATTCATATGGTATGTAACTGTATATTTCTATAATACTGTATATTTGTATAATAGTGTATATTTCTATAATACTGTATATTCATATGGTATGTAACTGTATATTTGTATAATACTGTATATTTGCATAATAGTGTATATTTGTATAATACTGTATAATACTGTATATTTGTATAATACTGTATATTTGTATAATACTGTATATTCATATGGTATGTAACTGTATATTTGTATAATACTGTATAATACTGTATATTTGTATAATACTGTATATTTGTATAATACTGTATATTTGTATAATACTGTATATTTCTATAATACTGTACATTCATATGGTTATGGATACAAGGGTGCATGTCTGTGTGTAATTCCCTGAGTTTGCTCCTCTCCGGTTCCTGCCTGTGTTTATATACAGTATGTACATATTACCTCAACTACCACAACCCCATGGACATTGACTTGGGTTCTTGGCCTTGTATACAAGCCTTGTTATTTTATATTACTGTGTTATTATTTCTTTTTTTTAAATTGAGCAAATGTTTCTTACTTTTTAGCATCGTTGGGAAATGGCTCCCCAGTAAGCGTTTAGCGGTAAAGTAATGTCTACACCTGTTGTAATTTGGCGCATGTGACAAATAACATTTGATTCGATTTGTGTGTGTGTGAGTGTGCCTAAATGCATCTGTATGTGACTCACTGAGTCTGCTCCTGCAGTTGCGTAGCCTGCTCTCCAGACTCAGGACCCTCTGTTGTAGTTCCTCAGAGTCGTAGGCTCCTATCTCCTCCTGGATGGCTGTGAGCACCATGGAGAGGTTCCTGATCTCCTGTTTAAACTGGACGATGAGCTGGGCATCTGTCTTGTACTGTTCCAACACCGGGATCAGAGGCTGTAGGGTCTCCATCTTACCCTTCAACTCCTGGAGGAGAGGAGGACACACAGGGTTTAGTTTGATTCAGTTCGATTTGTTTCCATTTAATGACATTTTTGTTTCAAGACGTTATAATGTTCTTCCTAAAGATGTTATAATAACGCAGCCAGGAGTCAGGTAGCCTGGAGTCAGGTAGCCTGGAGTCAGGTAGCCTCATTGGGACAGTAACCGTGTCACACCCTGATCTGTTTCACCTGTCTTTGTGATTGTCTCCACCCCCCTCCAGGTGTCGCCCATCTTCCCCATTATCCCCTGTGTATATATACCTGTGTTCTCTGTTTGTCTGTTGCCAGCTCGTTTGTTTTCGTAGAACCTACCAGCGTTTGTTTCCCTGCTCCTGCCTGTTTCTTGCTCCTGTTTTCTAGTCTTTCAAGGTTTTGACCCCTGTCTGCCCTGACCCTGACCCTGAGACTGACCCTGACCCTGAGACTACCTGTTGTTCTTACACCCTCCCTGGATTACTGACCCCTGCCTGCCTTGACCCTGACCCTGAGACTGACCCTGAGACTGAGACTGAGACTGCCTGCAATTCTGTACCTTACCCCACCTGTCTGGATCATTGACCCCTGCCTGCCCTGATCCTGACCCTGACCTTTACACCCTGTCTGGATCATTGACCCCTGCCTGCCCTGACCCTGACCCTGACCCTGACCCTGAGACTGAGACTGCCTGCCATTCTGTACCTTACCCCACCTGTCTGGATCATTGACCCCTGCCTGCCCGGACCCTGACCCTGACCCTGACCCTGACCCTTACACCCTGTCTGGATCATTGTCCCCTGCCTGCCCTGACCCTGACCCTTACACCCTGTCTTGATCATTGACCCCTGCCTGCCCTGACCCTGACCCTGACCCTTACACCCTGTCTGGATCATTGAACCCTGCCTGCCCTGACCCTGACCCTGACCCTTACATCCTGTCTGGATCATTGACCACTGCCTACCCTGACCTGTCGTTTTCCTGCCCCTGTTTAAGGAATAAATGTTTGTTTCTGCATCTGGGTCACACCTTAAACGTGATAAACCCGACTGGGTGAAAAATCTGTCTGTGTGTCCCCGAGCAAGGCGCTTAACCCTAATTGTTCGTGGTAGTCGTTCTGGATAAGAGTGTCTGCTAAATTCCTATAATGTAATGCTCTGGTTAAAGGCGTTATAATAAGGTCATGTTCTGCTTAAAGCTAGGTCAGAACAACCAGAAACAAATCTGTATTTTTCACACCTGGAAGTTTCTGTTGACCTGTGTCTTCCCGTCGGCCTCTACCTGTCTGAACTTTGACCTTAGCCCTTTGAACTGGCCCTCCATCCTCATGATGTACTGGAAGTCTCTCTGAGTCCGCAGGTTCAGTACCTCAATGGACTGGGACATGTTCTGGACCTACGGGACAAGAATGGAAGACCATGGTTAGTCGGCACCATAGGAGAGGAAGAGGAGCATGATTATTCTGCCACCCCCCCCCCCACACCAGATGAAGCATCACTTTTTCCTTTTTCCATCAAGGGGAACACTATTTCTAATGAGGGTTACATGGAGAAAATCAGACCTCTCTGAAATAAGAAATGAATGGCCCTCCATTCAGCACAATATATTTGACCTAAACTCCCCTTGAACACTTAAAAACAAACCGTGAGCCCCTCCTATACCCAACATAAAAAAATGTAAAACAAATTGCATAGAGGATAACATGTCTACCGTTTACCCTCACTTCTTGGACAGAACAGAGCCTTAGAAATGCCGTTTTAGAAACTGTTGTTCGTCCTGCACTCATTGCAAGGCAAAATTTTTTTTTATAGCGCATAGGGCTTCGGGGCAGAAGGTTCTGGGTTCGCAGACCACCGTGGACAAGAGTAGGGGTGGAAATATCTACTTCGTAGTAAAAATAGTATTTTATAATTTCATGCAATACTACTGGATTTTAGCTGGAATATTGTTTTTATTCCACACAAATTACCAAAATTACAGGCTAAGAATGGACAGAGAGATAGGAGGCCTATGAGTTAATCTTATCATATTTTCCAATGCCAAATCGGTGTGTCTTGTTTGCAATGAAAATGTCCCACTTTACAAATAATTAACTCTCATTAGGAACGTGAGCATGGTACCATCAAAAGTTAGGCCTACCTTTCCACCCCAGACAGAGTAGGACCTACCTTTCCACCCCAGACAGAGTAGGCCTACCTTTCCACCCCAGACAGAGTAGGCCTACCTTTCCACCCCAGACAGAGTAAGCCTACCTTTCCACCCCAGACAGAGTAGGTCTACCTTTCCACCCCAGACAGAGTAGGGCCTACCTTTCCACCCCAGACAGAGTAGACCTACCTTTCCTCCCCAGACAGAGTAGGTCTACCTTTCCACCCCAGACAGAGTAGGGCCTACCTTTCCACCCCAGACAGAGTAGGTCTACCTTTCCACCCCAGACAGAGTAGACCTACCTTTCCACCCCAGACAGAGTAGGTCTACCTTTCCATCCCAGACAGAGTAGGCCTACCTTTCCACCCCAGACAGAGTAGACCTACCTTTCCACCCCAGACAGAGTAGGTCTACCTTTCCACCCCAGACAGAGTAGGACCTACCTTTCCACCCCAGACAGAGTAGGTCTACCTTTCCACCCCAGACAGAGTAGGGCCTACCTTTCCACCCCCCTACCTTTCCACCCCAGACAGAGTAGGGCCTACCTTTCCACCCCAGACAGAGTAGGTCTAACTTTCCACCCCAGACAGAGTAGGACCTACCTTTACACCCCAGACAGAGTAGGTCTACCTTTCCACCCCAGACAGAGTAGGGCCTACCTTTCCACCCCCCTACCTTTCCACCCCAGACAGAGTAGGGCCTACCTTTCCACCCCAGACAGAGTAGACCTACCTTTCCACCCCCCTACCTTTCCACCCCAGACAGAGTAGGTCTACCTTTCCACCCCAGACAGAGTAGACCTACCTTTCCACCCCAGACAGAGTAGACCTACCTTTCCACCCCAGACAGAGTAGGGCCTACCTTTCCACCCCAGACAGAGTAGACCTACCTTTCCACCCCAGACAGAGTAGGCCTACCTTTCCACCCCAGACAGAGTAGGCCTACCTCTCCACCCTAGACAGAGTAGGCCTACCTTTTCACCCTAGACAGACTAGGCCTACCTTTCCACCCCAGACAGAGTAGACCTACCTTTCCACCTCAGACAGAGTAGACCTACCTTTCCACCCCCCTACCTTTTCACCCCAGACAGAGTAGACCTACCTTTCTACCCCAGACAGAGTAGAACCTACCTTTCCACCCCAGACAGAGTAGGACCTACCTTTCTACCCCAGACAGAGTAGAACCTACCTTTCCACCCCAGACAGAGTAGGACCTACCTTTCCACCCCAGACAGAGTAGGCCTACCTTTCCACCCCAGACAGAGTAGGACCTACCTTTCCACCCCAGACAGAGTAGGACCTACCTTTCCACCCCAGACAGAGTAGGACCTACCTTTCCACCCCAGACAGAGTAGGACCTACCTTTCCACCCCAGACAGAGTAGGACCTACCTTTCCACCCCAGACAGAGTAGGCCTACCGACGTAGAAACATGTAAGATTTAACTGCTGGCTACTCTTCTTCTGTGGTTTAACCCAACGAGAGAAGGTCACACGTGTTTCCCTAAAAGCAGTCTGAGTTGAAACATCAAAAAAATATTACAGAGAGTGAATCGCTTAATCAAATGATAGTGACAGAATTAGATTACTTCCCAAGCAAACTCAACCTCTTCCCATAATGCATCTGAGTCACGGTCCTTTCCAGGTATTTCACAGCTTGTTTCGCGAACCAAAGCGCTGTTATAAATCACTTTATATAATCTGATCTGTTTTATTTTCTTCAAAATCTTAAACTAAAAACGGGTAGACCTCTGGTTTTTGCCATTTTCATTAATTATAGGTAAGCCTGTGGCAATACCCCCTCAATTCGAGTCCTGGTTTAAACTTTAACAGCCCTTCACTGACACTGAGGTAGGCTATTTAAAGAGTGCATGGTGGGTGGAGGAATTAACTGATCAAATCTATGGATATAGCAGCCTATAGCCGGATTTCTTCTGTCAAACAGGTAGGCCTACAGCTTATTTCTACAAACAGGAAGAAATAGGCTCCGACACAAAGCCCTCTTGTTGTTAGTAAGTCTAATTCAAATGAAGTTGAAAGTCATTAATGTCTACTCTCAGCACTATGAGCTGTCCGTTTCTGATTAATTGGTAACCCCGGCTACTGCTTCAAGTTCCAGCACCAAAATGTAAATTACTAGACTTTGGCTTATCGTGAGGACAAATAACTCTTGATGAATAAATATATTGTTTTTAATAAATGCAATTATAGTAGTAGAAAACTATCGAAGTTGACCTCCGGTCCTCCTCATCTTCGCATGCTCCTTCTCAAACTGAACAGAACAGTTTGTCCGTGCGCAAGATAGTGCAGTTATTTGGACATTGTAGTAATACAGTTTTATTTACACCATCCCAGCAACGCAGAAGACTTGGGAAGGAAGGACATTTTCGTAAATATATAACTTTGCTCTGTGCTTCTCCGAGCACTTTATAGCCGACTGTAGAGCCTCCATACTCTACCGAGATCGGATCCGGACCAAGAACAGGCTCAAGACAGACCCCTGGAATCATATAAACACACATAAGACATGAAAGAAAGCATATAATTGCAGGAGATGAGCTTTAAAACCAGCCCCATTAAAAATGTGTAGAATTGCTGGAAATTATCTTTAAAAACAGCAAAACAAATCTCTGCCCCATTAAAAATGTGTAGAATTGCTGGAAATTATCTTTAAAAACAGAAAAACAAATCTCTGCCCCATTAAAAATGTGTAGAATTGCTGGAAATTATCTTTAAAAACAGCAAAACAAATCTCTGCCCCATTAAAAATGTGTAGAATTGTGGGAAATTAGCTTTAAAACTACAACATGTTTTATTTCTGCCAACAACAGGTGTGTGAACAGTTTGGGGTCAAGGTGGGTGGTTTGTTACTAAGCCAATAAATTACATTACCCAGCTGGACCTTTGCCATCCAGGAAATGTTATAGGCTATAGATCATTTGATTGAGACCACACTGAATAGGCTATGGGTGCAATTGATATTGCCACCCAGCAGAGAATCAGAATCAGATGAGGCGTGAGCATCAGACACACGTAGATATATATTCTAAAAATAAACTAATTGTAAAACACTGAGACAAATTGAAATGTAAATTAGATTACTATATTTGAAAAAAATATAAACACTAAACCCTCTCCTTTGTCACGCCCTGGTCGAAGTATTTTGTGTTTTTCTTCATGTATTTGGTCAGGCCAGGGTGTGGCACGGGGTTTTTGTATTGTGGTGTGTTTTGTCTTGGGGTTTTGGTATATAGTGGGATTGTAGCTAGTGGGGTGATCTAGCAGAGTCTATGGCTGTCTGAAGTGGTTCTCAATCAGAGGCAGGTGTTTATCGTTGTCTCTGATTGGGAACCATATTTAGGCAGCCATATTCTTTGGTTGTATTGCGGGTGATTGTCCTGAGTGTCTTGATGGCCTTGTTCGATGTTAGTTGACACAAGTATATGCGGTTTTTGTTTCGTTTATTGTTTTTGTAGTGTTTACGTTTGTTTAAATAAACATGGATCGCAATCGACACGCTGCAGTTTGGTCCGACTCTTCTTCACCATATGAAAACCATGACATCCTTGAATGAAATTGGAAAAAGCTCCCATTTTCCCTCCATTCTGTACATTTCAATCTGTCCCTGAATTTTAGAGGGAACAGACAGTGTTTTCTAGAGTCAAGTAAATGGCTCATCCAAACATCCCGTAGTTCAACGGTTGTTGTGGAACGGTGTAACGGGTATCTGGACCGAGCTAACAGTTACAAGTCTTCCTCTATCCTGTTATGATAACTTACCAACATCACCATGATGTTTCCACCAGCATCACACTCAAACTCTGTTATGTTTCGATCAACAAATGGCAGCCTATTCCCTATATATATAGTGCACTACTTTTGACATAGGACTGGGAGAAAGTAGTGCACTATATAGAGAATAGGGTGCCATTTGCGACTCTCACGGCACATCACACAGGATTATGGTGTCCATCATACTCCCTCTGATTCCAATGGTGAAACGGCCTGGTTGAAATTCCCCTCAGAGATGCTTGTACATCAGGGTTAACTTTACCACGCTGGACCACAGTGAATTACATAGAGAAATGCCCCTCTGACTCCCTCTACACGTGGAATACATTCAAGAGTGGGCCCATGTTTCATACATTATTATCATAGATGAGTAATGCTAGTGACGTTGGTTCACAATGAGAGTGTGTGTGTGAGTAGGTGAGTGTGTGTGTGTGTGTGTGTGTGTGTGTGTGTGAGTAGGTGTGTGTGTGTGTGTGTGTGTGTCTAAGTCCAGTACCTTCTCCAGTAGCTGACGGAGCTGTCCCTCCTTGGCGTCTCTGGAGCAGAGGTTCTGTTCAGGAGCCACCACTGTACAGATACACCTCCCCTCTGCATCCTGGGCCGAGCTGTACACCTTCCAACCATCCTTCGGCCTGACTGTCTACACACACGCACACGCACACACACACACACACACACACACACACACACACACACACACACACACACACACACACACACACACACACACACACACACACACACACACACACACACACGCACACACACACACGCACACACACACACACACACACACACACACACACACACACACACACACACACACACACACACACACACACACACACACACACACACACACACACACACACACACACACACACACACACACAATATGTACGGTCAGCAGGCGACCTGTCAGGTAACATGGGGGCCATCTTGAATAGGTACTTTGACACTCTGGCCTCATACCAAACACTTAAAAGACACACCCTCTCCCCTCAACCCTCAAATGAAGTGGACACTTTGGCCTCATACCAAACACTTAAAAGACACACCCTCTCCCCTCAACCCTCAAATGAAGTGGACACTTTGGCCTCATACCAAACACTTAAAAGACACACCCTCTCCCCTCAACCCTCAAATGAAGTGGACACTTTGGCCTCATACCAAACACTTAAAAGACACACCCTCTCCCCTCAACCCTCAAATGAAGTGGACACTTCTGATGACGCATCTTCTGACGAGTTGACAAAGTGAAGAATAAATACATTTTAAATGTAACGCTCTTGTCCCGGAAATGTGTCGCTCGTTCGTCCCACGGTTGTGTTTTCAGTCATCGTGGAACCACCGGTAGCTGTTGTGTGTGCTTTATATTGGCTACAGTCAATTATTATGACTGCATTTCATATCTTGGTTAGGAAGACAAAACGCATCCGCAGACATGGAATGTTAGCCATCCGACTATATCAGGTCAATCGGAAATGACAACGTCGGGGAAAGCTGTGTGCGCAAGCGAACGTTTTCAAAAGATACTGTTATGATACGTGTTTGAGTCGTCATGTGCATTATTAGCACAATTTCTCATTTATTTACAAATCGTTTTTTTTATTTTTAACTTTCACTTTGTATCTTGACTAATGTTGGTTTTAGGTTTTGGCAGAAGGTACGATCATCGAGAATTGAATTATGGGTTGTTTCAGGCCCCCGGAATGAAAATAATTTTACACTCGCAAACTCGATCAAAAACCTGAGGGCTGAGGGGGTTACGTTGCCAACTTCCCTTGCTTGGCTAATCATTTGGACCAATGACAAAGATGGCAGCTGGGATTCCCCTACAGGCATAAGGCGAAGGGTAAATGGAGGAGGGGGAGTCTTTTGTGTGTTTGAAACGCAGCCTTTGACAGTGATTTTTTTTATTGAATGTAGGATAATCTGCAACAGTCTCTGATGGATATTCCTCCTAACATTAAATCATGTAGCCATCGGACAAACAGACACACGGTATCTGTGCGGTTATGGTTATGGTTATGTCTAAGATGATTTTTTAGGGTTATGTCTAAGATGATTTTTAAGGGTTATGTCTAAGATGATTTTTTAGGGTTATGTCTAAGATGATTTTTAGGGTTATGTCTAAGATGATTTTTTAGGGTTATGTCTAAAATGATTTTTTAGGGTTATGTCTAAGATGATTTTTTAGGGTTATGTCTAAGATGATTTTTTAGGGTTATGTCTAAGATGATTTTTTAGGGTTATGTCTAAGATGATTTTTAAGGGTTATGTCCAAACCCCTTGTCTGTCCACACTCCATTTTAGCTACAGAAGCTTTTAAGGACCAGTCAGAGTTTGACCATCTGAAGGGCGAAGACATTTTCCACCTCTTTTTGTCGCTTTCAAGTTCACAGATGTGGTGTAAATGGACATTCAGACTGAATGGAGATTAGCGGACATTCAGATGTAATGGAGATTAGCGGACATTCAGATTAAATGGAGATTAGCGGACATTCAGATTGAATGCAGATTAGCAGACATTCAGATTGAATGGAGATTAGCAGACATTCAGATTGAATGGAGATTAGCGGACATTCAGATGTAATGGAGATTAGCGGACATTCAGATTAAATGGAGATTAGCAGACATTCAGACTGAATGGAGATTTGCGGACATTCAGACTGAATGGAGATTAGCAGACATTCAGACTGAATGGAGATTAGCAGACATTCAGACTGAATGGAGATTAGCGGACATTCAGATTGAATGCAGATTAGCAGACATTCAGGCTGAATGGAGATTAGCAGACATTCAGACTGAATGGAGATTAGCGGAGATTCAGATTGAATGGAGATTAGCAGACATTCAGACTGAATGGAGATTAGCGGAGATTCAGATTGAATGGAGATTAGGGGACATTCAGACTGAATGGAGATTAGCGGATGTTCAGATTGAATGGAGATTAGCAGACATTCAGACTGAATGGAGATTAACGGAGATTCAGAATGAATGGAGATTAGGGGACATTCAGACTGAATGGAGATTAGGGGACGTTCAGACTGAATGGAGATTAGGGGACGTTCAAACTGAATGGAGATTAGGGGACGTTCAGATTAAATGGAGATTAGCAGACATTCAGATTAAATGGAGATTAGCAGACATTCAGATTAAATGGAGATTAGCGGAAAATAGAGGATAGAAAAAATACCGTCTCTGAAAGAGTTCAGTCCGTTCATTGTGATGCCGCTTCAGTCATTCAGGACGATTAAATTGGGAGTGAAAAAAGTAAGTTATTCTGGTATTGTGTAGCAGGTGGTGAAATCTGGATCTCTTCTCAAGGATAAGTTATTTTCAGTGTGGTTTATAAAGCTCAATCGGAGGCAAGATCCTCAAGTCTCTATGGATGAATTGAATCAAGTTGAAAACAGTTTATTGATCGATAGAGGAAGAGGAGGAATTGGGTACGTCACCAAAATAGTATCTCTTCCTCCTTGTGTGGTACATACATCCTGCTGACACATCTCCCCTCATCCCTTCATATTCCCATGCAGCTGTACCAGATCCACGCCGGATGGCCTGACATGCTGCCACTCCACTACACCCTCCATGACAATGCTTTATGTTCTGATGGATAGAAAGTTCTGCTCATAAATTACAAACGACCAGAGTTCCAGTCCGTGGAATAAGAATGAAACACTTAACGAGTCTAAAGATCCGAATGACTCTAATGATTCCATCTCTGTGTTCTATTCATTCTAGTTCTATGGTTCTGCTCTGTCACGTTGCCCGGCAGCAGCTGTTCTGTTCCTCTGACTTCAGCAACAGTTGAGTTTATTTAGGCTCTGAGACCCAGGATGCTAATCTGCCCTGCCACTGGCCTCGACTGCCTGTCTGTGTGCCATGAGTAATCACACAACATTAATTCATTACAGAAGTTTCAATTACCCCAAATTACCCCTAACCCGTCAGGGACAAGAGAGTCAAAGACCGACACACAGTCCGCATCCCAAATGCCACCCTGTTCACTTTCTGGTGCACTACGTTTGACCAGGACACATAGGTCACTACACACTATATAGGGAATAGGGTACCATTTGGCACACAAATAGACAGCCAGACAGTGGGTAGGTTAACAGACAGCCAGACAGCCAGACAGTGGGTAGGTTAACAGACAGCCAGACAGACAGACAGTGGGTAGGTTAACAGACAGCCAGACAGTGGGTATGTTAACAGACAGCCAGACAGCCAGACAGTGGGTAGGTTAACAGACAGCCAGACAGTGGGTAGGTTAACAGACAGCCAGACAGCCAGACAGTGAGTAGGTTAACAGACAGCCAGACAGTGGGTAGGTTAACAGACAGCCAGACAGTGGGTAGGTTAACAGACAGCCAGACAGTGGGTAGGTTAACAGACAGCCAGACAGTGGGTAGGTTAACAGACAGCCAGACAGCCAGACAGTGGGTAGGTTAACAGACAGCCAGACAGTGGGTAGGTTAACAGACAGCCAGACAGTGGGTAGGTTAACAGACAGCCAGACAGTGGGTAGGTTAACACACAGTAAAAACCTAGATGTATTAATGATTTCTCTGTGTAAAACCTAGATGTATTAATGATTTCTCTGGGAGGGAGGAGGATATATAGAGTTTTGCAAAAAAAACATGATTATTCGTCTCTCTGAAATGAAGCTTTCAAGTGATAGATTTTAAACAAATGCATGTTTGTCATTGAACAACCCCATGTCATGAAAAAACACACCAATCTCTTCCATAATTTCTTTAAACACGTAGTACAGTAGTATTTATTTATTTTATTTTATTAATTCGACCATTTAAAAAAGAAACAAGCACACGAAATGCAAATTAATTACTTAAAAATCATACAATGTGATTTTCTGGATTTTTGTTTTAGATTCCGTCTCTCACAGTTGAAGTGATACCTATGATAAAAAATTACAGACCTCTACATGTTTTGTAAGTAGGAAACCCTGCAAAATCGGCAGTGTATCAAATACTTGTTCTCACCCACTGTGTTAGATATGAAGTTGATGATACTCAATGAGACAAGATGGCCAAACAAGGTCGAACACAGTATGGCAGTGAAATAATATTATTGTTGCGTCCGTCGTTAGAAGGAGACCAAGGTGCAGCGTGGTAGACATACATTTTACTTTGTTTTTAAATTCTTAAAACAAACAAACAAAAAATTACAACAAGAAACAAACGTAAAGCTCTGCATCGCTTAACAGCAACTATACAAAGACAAGATCCCACAAACTAGGCTGGAAAACAGGCTGCCAAAGTATGATTCCCAATCAGAGAGAACGATAGAGAGCTGCCTCTGATTGGGAACCACACCCGACCAACAAAGAAATATAAAAACTAGAATGCCCACCCAAATTACACCCTGACCTCACCAAATAGAGAAATGAAAAGGCTCTCTAAGGTCAGGGCGTGACAATTATTATTCTATAGTATTATTGCATAGTGTTGTAATATCTATAGTATCATACTACAGATCTATCGATTTCAGTTACTTCCGGCGCCGACAGAGATGGCCGCCTCGCTTCGCGTTCCTAGGAAACTATGCAGTTTTTTTTTTTTACGTGTTATTTCTTACATTAGTACCCCAGGTCATCTTAGGTTTCATTACATACAGTCGAGAAAAACTACTGAATAAAAGATCAGCGTCAACTCACCATCAGTACGACCAAGAATATGTTTTCCGCGACGCGGATCCTGTGTTCTGCCTTACAAACAGGTCAACGGAATGGATCGCATGCAGCGACCCCCCAAAAAAACGAATTCGTAAAAGAGGGAAACATAGCGATCTTCTGGTCAGACTCAGGACATGGGCACATCGTGCACCACTACCTAGCATTCTTCTTGCCAATGTCCAGTCTCTTGACAACAAGGTTGATGAAATCCGAGCAAGGGTAGCATTCCAGAGGGACATCAGAGACTGTAACGCCCTCATCTTCACGGAAACATGGCTCACTGGGAAGACGCTATCCGGGGCGGTGCAGCCAACGGGTTTCTCCACGCATCGCGCCGACAGAAACAAACATCTTTGTGGTAAGAAGAGTGGCGGGGGCGTATGCCTCATGACTAACGAGACATGGTGTGATGAAAGAAACATACAGGAACTCAAATCCTTCTGTTCACCTGATTTAGAATTCCTCACAATCAAATGTAGACCACTTTATCTACCAAGAGAATTCTCTTCGATTATAATCACAGCCGTATATATCCCCCCCAAGCAGACACATCGATGGCTCTGAACGAACTTTATTTAACTCTTTGCAAACTGGAAAACATTTATCCGGAGGCTGCATTCATTGTAGCTGGGGATTTTAACAAAGCTAATCTGAAAACAAGACTCCCTAAATTTTATCAGCATATCGATTGCACAACCAGGGGTGGTAAAACCTTGGATCATTGTTACTCTAACTTCCGTGACGCATATAAGGCCCTGCCCCGCCCCCCTTTCGGAAAAGCTGACCATGACTCCATTTTGTTGATCCCTGCCTACAGACAGAAACTTAAACAAGAGGCTCCCATGCTGAGGTCTGTCCAACGCTGGTCCGACCAAGCTGACTCCACACTCCAAGACTGCTTCCATCACGTGGACTGGGACATGTTTCGTATTGCGTCAGATAAAAATATTGACGAATACGCTGATTCGGTGTGCGAGTTCATTAGAACGTGCGTTGAAGATGTCATTCCCATAGCAACGATAAAAACATTCCCTAACCAGAAACCGTGGATTGATGGCAGCATTCGCGTGAAACTGAAAGCGCGAACCACTGCTTTTAATCAGGGCAAGGTGTCTGGTAACATGACCGAATATAAACAATGCAGCTATTCCCTCCGCAAGGCTATTAAACAAGCTAAGCATCAGTACAGAGACAAAGTAGAATCTCAGACACATGAGGCATGTGGCAGGGTCTACAGTCAATCACGGACTACAAGAAGAAACCCAGCCCAGTCACGGACCAGGATGTCTTGCTCCCAGGCAGACTAAATAACTTTTTACAGTGCCACTGACACGGCCTGCAACGAAAACATGCGGTCTCTCCTTCACTGCAGCCGAGGTGAGTAAGACATTTAAACGTGTTAACCCTCGCAAGGCTGCAGGCCCAGACGGCATCCCCAGCCGCGCCCTCAGAGCATGCGCAGACCAGCTGGCCGGTGTGTTTACGGACATATTCAATCAATCCCTATACCAGTCTGCTGTTCCCACATGCTTCAAGAGGGCCACCATTGTTCCTGTTCCCAAGAAAGCTAAGGTAACTGAGCTAAACGACTACCGCCCCGTAGCACTCACTTCCGTCATCATGAAGTGCTTTGAGAGACTAGTCAAGGACCATATCACCTCCACCCTACCTGACACCCTAGACCCACTCCAATTTGCTTACCGCCCAAATAGGTCCACAGACGACGCAATCTCAACCACACTGCACACTGCCCTAACCCACCTGGACAAGAGGAATACCTATGTGAAAATGCTGTTCATCGACTACAGCTCGGCATTCAACACCATAGTACCCTCCAAGCTTGTCATCAAGCTCGAGACCCTGGGTCTCGACCCCGCCCTGTGCAACTGGGTACTGGACTTCCTGACGGGCTGCCCTCAGGTGGTGAGGGTAGGCAACAACATCTCCTCCCCACTGATCCTCAACACGGGGGCCCCACAAGGGTGCGTTCTGAGCCCTCTCCTGTACTCCCTGTTCACCCACGACTGCGTGGCCACGCACGCCTCCAACTCAATCATCAAGTTTGCGGACGACACAACAGTGGTAGGCTTGATTACCAACAACGACAGGGAGGAGGTGAGGGCCCTCGGAGTGTGGTGTCAGGAAAATAACCTCACACTCAACGTCAACAAAACTAAGGAGATGATTGTGGACTTCAGGAAACAGCAGAGGGAACACCCCCCTATCCACATCGATGGAACAGTAGTGGAGAGGGTAGCAAGTTTTAAGTTTCTCGGCATACACATCACAGACAAACTGAATTGGACCACTCACACTGACAGCGTCGTGAAGAAGGCGCAGCAGCGCCTCTTCAACCTCAGGAGGCTGAAGAAATTCGGCTTGTCACCAAAAGCACTCACAAACTTCTACAGATGCACAATCGAGAGCATCCTGGCGGGCTGTATCACCGCCTGATACGGCAACTGCTCCGCCCTCAACCGTAAGGCTCTCCAGAGGGTAGTGAGGTCTGCACAACGCATCACCGGGGGCAAACTACCTGCCCTCCAGGACACCTACACCACCCGATGTTACAGGAAGGCCATAAAGATCATCAAGGACATCAACCACCTGAGTCACTGCCTGTTCACCCCGCTATCACCCAGAAGGCGAGGTCAGTACAGGTGCATCAAATCTGGGACCGAGAGACTGAAAAACAGCTTCTATCTCAAGGCCATCAGACTGTTAAACAGCCACCACTAACATTGAGTGGCTGTTGCCAACACACTGTCATTGACACTGACCCAACTCCATCCACTTTAATAATGGGAATTGATGGGAAATGATGTAAATATATCACTAGCCACTTTAAACAATGCTACCTTATATAATGTTACTTACCCTACATTATTCATCTCATATGCATACCTATATACTGTACTCTATATCATCGACTGTATCCTTATGTAATACATGTATCACTAGCCACTTTAACTATGCCACTTTGTTTACTTTGTCTACATACTCATCTCATATGTATATACTGTACTCGATACCATCTACTGTATGCTGCTCTGTACCATCATTCATTCATATATCCTTATGTATATATTCTTTATCCCCTTACACTGTGTATAAGACAGTAGTTTTGGAATTGTTAGTTAGATTACTTGTTGGTTATCACTGCATTTTCGGAACTAGAAGCACAAGCATTTCGCTACACTCGCATTAACATCTGCTAACCATGTGTATGTGACAAATAAAATTTGATTTGATTTGATTATATTGCTCTGTGAAAAGAGTGCACTAATTTTAATTTCTAAAGGACAATCTATTGTAGTACCATCTAGTATTTACACAACATTTGTTCATGGACGATTAAGCATCGTACACACCATGGAAATCGCCACATTTTAATTTCTCAGTATAGAGCTGGTCTAAATCAATTGCTCTATGAAAAGCCAACTAGTCAAACTGCATTTCCATTTGTCAGATGGCTTGTCCTCCTATTACAGCCAGTAGGGCAATAACATTGTGTGTATAATGACTGAACCAACCATTAACAGAGAGTTACTTCTCTGGCAACATCCAAGGATCAATATCAGAATATAGAGAGAAGGAAAGAGAGAGAGCGAGAGAGCGAGAGATTGAGAGAGAGAGAGAGGAAGAGAGAGAGAGAGAGAGAGAGAGAGAGAGAGAGAGAGAGAGAGAGAGATTGAGAGAGAGAGAGAAGAGAGAGAGAGAGAGAGGGAAAGGGAGAGAGAGAAAGATGAGGTAGAGAGAGTGAGGAGGTAGAGCGAGTGAGAGAGGAGGTAGAGAGACAGAGAGGAGGTAGAGCGAGAGAGAGAGGAGGTAGAGAGAGCGAGAGAGAGACAGAGAGAGAGAGAGAGAGAGAGAGAGAGAGAGAGAGAGAGAGAGAGAGAGAGAGAGAGAGAGAGATAGAGGTAGAGAGAGCGAGATGAGGTAGAGAGAGGGAGAGAGAGGACAGAGAGAGGGACAGAGAGAGACAGAGAGAGGACAGAGAGAGAGAGAGAGAGAGACAGAGAGAGAGGACAGAAGAGAGGGATAGAGAAGAGACAGAGAGAGAGGGACAGAGAGAGAGGGACAGAGAGAGAGAAGCAAAGAGAGAGAAGTACAGAGAGAGAAGGACAGAGAGAGAAGGACAGAGAGAGGAGGACAGAGAGAGAAGGACAGAGAGAGAAGGACAGAGAGAGAAGGACAGAGAGAGAAGGACAGAGAGAGATGGACAGAGAGAGGGACAGAGAGAGAAGGACAGAGAGAGAAGGACAGAGAGAGAGGGACAGAGAGAGAAGGACAGAGAGAGAAGGACAGAGAGAGGGACAGAGAGAGAAGGACAGAGAGAGAGGGACAGAGAGAGAAGGACAGAGAGAGGGACAGAGAGATAGAGAAGTGTTGGAGACTGGACAACCTGTCTGACATCAGTGTAGTTTAAACAGTATAGAATAGGGGACATTATAATTATAATATATTTATGAGTTCTATGTTTAACTACATTTAACCCCAAATGTATGACAGAGAAATTAATTTAAAACCAATGCAACAGTTAACAGAATGGAAAAGCATTTATGTTTCTTTGTAGCTGTCTTTAGAGCTGTCACAGATAGCTGTCAGATGTTGTGAACAAATACATCTAGTTTCTTGATTCACTCAGATGTATGGCTTTTGTAAGACATACACACACACACATCAACTTCATTACCCCTGCCCAGTCCAACATCAACTACATCACCCCTGCCCAGTCCAACATCAACTACATCACCCCTGCCCAGTCCAACATCAACTACATCACCCCTGCCCAGTCCAACATCAACTACATCACCCCTGCCCAGTCCAACATCAACTACATCACCCCTGCCCAGTCCAACATCAACTACATCACCCATGCCCAGTCCAACATCAACTACATCACCCCTGCCAGTCCAACATCAACTACATCACCCCTGCCCAGACCAACATCAACTACATCACCCCTGCCCAGTCTAACATCAACTACATCACCCCTGCCCAGACCAACATCAACTACATCACCCCTGCCCAGACCAACATCAACTACATCACCCCTGCCCAGTCTAACATCAACTACATCACCCCTGCCCAGACCAACATCAACTGCATCACCCCTGCCCAGTACAACATCAACTACATCACCCCTGCCCACATCACCCCTGCCCAGTCCAACATCAACTGCATCACCCCCGGCCCAGATCAACATCAACTACATCACCCCCTGCCCAGTCCACATCACCCCTGCCCAGTCCCACATCAACTGCATCACCTCTGCCCAGTCCAACATCAACTACATCACCCCTGCCCAGTCCAACATCAACTACATCACCCCTGCCCAGTCCAACATCAACTACATCACCCCTGCCCAGTCCAACATCAACTACATCACCCCTGCCCAGTCCAACATCAACTACATCACCCCTGCCCAGTCCAACATCAACTACATCACCCCTGCCCAGTCCAACATCACACAACCATCAACTACATTACCCCTGCCCAGTCCAACATCAACTACATCACCCCTGCCCAGTCCAACATCACACAAACATCAACTACATCACCCCTGCCCAGTCCAACATCAACTACATCACACCTGCCCAGACCAGCATATATCACACCACACATTTGAATACGAACTTCAAATCCCATCAGTCCATCTATCTAAAAGTATAGTAATGCAATTGTTTTAATCTAATCTCTGAAGTACAGGGCTGGTGTCTTGCAGATGTAAAGGGCATTCAGTGGAATTCAACTCACCACAGAAGGGTAATAGTAGCCAAACAGCAGTAGAAACAGCAGAGGATTCAGCACCACGGACAGCGCTCGCATTCTGCCCCGCGAACCGGTCACCCTTGTCCTCTCTCTATCTGTTTCAACACGTTACTCAGTCAGTGTGGAGAATATGGCTTGAGGTTCTGCAGGTTAAAATGACGCTAAAATGCCTGTCGTTGTTTTTAAAAAAAAATGTAAATATCAAGACTCCAGATAGAAAGAGAGCGAGGGTAGATCCGTGCGGACGAGTCATCACATTCATCACCGTTCAGTACGCGCCATGTGGGCACCACACCACCAGCTGCTCGTGACTGAGTGTGAGATGGGGAAAGTATGTGGCATCGGGACCAGAACGGGGGGGCACCACACCACCAGCTGCTCGGACTGAGTGAAAACATCAGCAATGTACAGGGACCCGCAGAGCGGAGATGACGTCATTTAGCGATACTCGCCTCATCGGTCCGTTCACAGACAATTTGCAATCTGAATTTGAACACCCGGCAGTGTTAAAATGTAACATGTCATCTCAAATAGTGTTAAATTAACACTATACAAAGTGTTGATAAACTAACCGTTTCAGAGTGATATGTCTCTCTTCCGACTTAAATTAACACTCTATTAGTGTTAGGGAATTAACACCTGTGGTGTTTCAGTAACTCGTTTTGGATGTTGTTTTTGCATTGTACGGTGTAAAGCCTAAATTTGCATATTTATTTCCCAGGATACCTTTCGAGTGATTTTTTTGAGTTACCAACCCATGACTGTGTTTGCTAGTGAATCAAATCAATATTTGATCATACACATGTAATTATTTTATGATAATGACATTACTTTGTTTCACAATACCATACTCCATACAGCTAGGTTTTACCCTAACACAGGGATCTGAAACTCCTGGTTTGCAGGCCACATCAGCAAGTCACATTATGCTGGCTTGCAAAAGTGTTTTAGAATTTCCTATTGGAATCCAGCCAGAGTTAGGGTGTCTGACAATTGGACCTTTTTATCAGCTGTAATCTGCAGTTAGAATGACTGCTAAGGAAGGGAAGATTGATAGATGAGACCATCTAAACTGGAAAAAATAGATATTAAAACAAACTATTCTAAAAAATAAGCCTGCAACAAAGCATGCTGGGAAATATGATAATTAAGGCCCCTCCCATGTCTTTTTCCCTCTGAGAGAGTTCACGGAAATCAACACCGGGTGGTGTTGATTCCACTCTGATTCAAATAACACTTAGTTTATTCACCACAGGTGGTGTCATTTCAAATCCCTCTGATGTTGTTAACATTCATATAACACTATTTACCTCAACACTGAGATTTTAACACCCACAAATATGCTGAGTGTCTGTCTGTCTGTCTGTCTGTCTGTCTGTCTGTCTGTCTGTCTGTCTGTCTGTCTGTCTGTCTGTCTGTCTGTCTGTCTGTCTGTCTGTCTGTCTGTCTGTCTGTCGAACATTTACAACAATCACCAATTAAAAAATAAATAATAATATTTGAGACAAGAGGCAGGAAGTGTCAGGTTTCTTATCAGCATAATCAACCGTGTTCTTCTGATGTTGGGATCCGACTGTTTGTCAGAGGTAACGCCAGGCGTCTTCAGGTTGAGGGATTAATAGTGGACATGGATGGATCAGCTGAAAGAGGCTTAATGTATTTCTCATATTAACACGAAGACCTTTTACTGAAGTTAACGTAACGTCATAGCAACGAGACATGTTTGGTTCAAACCATACAAAGAAATATAGAGACGCAGTTAAACTATTATAACTAAACAAATATTAGATAACAAAAACTGAAACTGAAATTGTTGTTGTTGACTGTGGAGAATTCACAGTTCTGTCATGGCTGTCTCTATGAAGCTCAATATCTGATGATTCATCTGCCTCATCAGTAACACAGTCCAATGTTTGTTTGTGTGTGTCTGTGAGAGAGAGAGAGAGAGAGAGAGAGAGAGAGAGAGAGAGAGAGAGAGAGAGAGAGAGAGAGAGAGAGAGAGAGAGAGAGAGAGAGACAGAGACAGAGACAGAGACAGAGACAGAGACAGAGAGACAGAGACAGAGACAGAGACAGAGAGACAGAGAGACAGAGACAGAGACAGAGAGACAGAGACAGAGACAGAGACAGAGACAGAGACAGAGAGACAGAGACAGAGACACAGAGACACAGAGACACAGAGACACAGAGACACAGAGACACAGAGACAGAGAGACAGAGACACAGAGACAGAGAGACAGAGAGACAGAGAGACAGAGAGACAGAGACAGAGAGACAGAGAGACAGAGAGACAGAGAGACAGAGAGACAGAGAGACAGAGACAGAGAGACAGAGACAGAGAGACAGAGAGACAGAGACAGAGACAGAGACAGAGACAGAGAGAGAGAGAGAGAGAGAGTGTGTGTGCACAGTGTGTTGCTGTCTTGAGCCTTTAGTCCCACACAGAAACAGGACTAATTATGTAGGAAAATAATTGTTTGTTCGTCTTCTGAAACCCAGTCCTTGAGTAGTAGGCCCCACACGTCAGGGGCCAGTTTCCCCAGACACATATTAAGCTTAGTCCTTGACTAAAAAGCATTTACTGATTCTCCATTAAAAATAGCGTTTTTTAGTTAGCCACGTTGGCCCATCATGATCATCCATTCGGTGTGATGTGAAGTAAATCAAGAGGCTCAGAATGGTACACCGGGATACTTTAATCCAGGACTGTGTCTGGGAAACCGGCTCCATGTGTTCTTGCCTTGTGTGGGGCTCTCCCAATGTAAAATCTTGGGGGTCAAAAGGACTGTCTGCTGTACACTGTTAGATTCTGGAGAGCAGAGCCTTTACAACAATAGATTGCAGTTTTGAAACCTCGTTAAAAGTGCAGTAAGTGCATTCGACCGTGGGATTTTGGAGGCTGTAATTGCAGAATAACTGCAGTAAAAAAAACAGTGTTATTTTGGATGCAGTATTAGGAGCATATTGCAGTTATACAGCACTGTAACCTCAATCTGTTTTGTAAGGGTGGACGCCAGAGCGGAGACGAAGTGGATTGTATCACTTCTATCAACCCTCACGGTTACGGTTCAGCAAAATGTATTTATATTATAATGTCAGAGAGAGAGAGAGAGACAGAGAGAGAGAGAGAGAGAGAGAGAGAGAGAGAGACAGACAGAGAGAGAGAGAGAAAGCGAGAGGGACAGAGAGAGAGAGAGAGAGACAGAGAGAGAGAGACAGAGAGAGAGAGACAGAGAGAGAGAGAGACAGACAGAGAGAGAGAGAGAAGAGAGAGAAGAGCGAGAGGGACAGAGAGAGAGAGAGAGAGAGAGAGAGAGAGAGAGAGAGAGAGAGAGAGAGAGAGAGAGAGAGAGAGAGAGAGAGAGACAGAGAGAGAGACAGAGAGAGACAGAGAGACAGAGAGACAGAGAGAGACAGAGAGACAGAGAGACAGAGAGACAGAGAGAGAGAGAGAGAGAGACAGAGAGAGAGAGACAGAGAGAGAGAGAGAGACAGACAGAGAGAGAGAGAAAGCGAGAGGGACAGAGAGAGAGAGAGAGAGAGAGAGAGAGAGAGAGAGAGAGAGAGAGAGAGAGAGAGAGAGAGAGACAGAGAGAGACAGAGACAGAGACAGAGAGAGAGAGAGAGAGAGAGAGAGAGAGAGACAGAGAGAGAGAGAGAGAGAGAGAGAGAGAGAGAGAGAGAGACAGAGAGAGACAGAGAGACAGAGAGAGACAGAGACAGAGAGAGAGAGAGAGAGACAGAGAGACAGAGAGACAGAGACAGAGAGACAGAGAGAGAGAGACAGAGACAGAGAGAGAGAGAGAGACAGAGAGACAGAGAGAGACAGAGACAGAGAGAGAGAGAGAGAGAGAGACAGAGAGACAGAGAGAGACAGAGACAGAGAGAGAGAGAGAGGGAGAGAG
The DNA here is from genome assembly GCF_021184085.1 of Oncorhynchus gorbuscha. Lineage (NCBI taxonomy): Eukaryota > Metazoa > Chordata > Actinopteri > Salmoniformes > Salmonidae > Oncorhynchus > Oncorhynchus gorbuscha. Next base: position 46,926,731 of record NC_060194.1, on the reverse strand, counting down.
GGAGAGACAGAGAAGTTTCTCACACTCGTTCCACATTATTTAAAATATGTCTTCAAGCATTTTGTCAAGTTCCCTAAACATTTATTTCAGATTTTTACATTAAACTGTAAACATCATGTCACAGGTTTGAAAGGGTTTATTTACTCTCTCGTTAAACTGTTACCATGACGAAGGGAAGGAGAAGGAGATGCTAACATCAAAGTCAGAGAAAGAGAGAGGCACTTGAAGAGACAGGACCCCTAGGGGTGCAGCTCGGCATTGTGGGTAGAACAGTAGCGATAGACAGGTTGGTTGTTTAGCAACAAAACCCGAGTGCGCAACTATAGGGAAAAACAGACAAGGTTGGCTGAGATTGTTGATAACATGTAAATTACATATTTAGTCTCCATTGTTTATTGAAAACATAAATACATTTTCACAATGAACACTTGTCGTCTCTCGAATACATTGTTACAGTTGTTGGTTTAGTTAGCAAATTTGAGCCATATTATCATAGATGTGACATCAGTCAAAATACCAAAAAAAAGGCTTGGTATCAAGAACAAGATGAAAGTAGCTCAATCAAATGAAATGTATTTATAAAGCCCTTTTATTTTACATCCGTCGATGCCACAAAGTGCTGTACAGAAAACCCCCTAAATCCCCAAACAGGAAGTAAGGCAGATGTATCTGAAACAAACCACCTACGATTCCCCACAATGGCTTCTTGTCATCCAGAATCACAACAACACGGGCACTTCTGTCCCATTGAAGTTTACGCATTGTCCCCCCCCCCCCTGACTTTGTCAGCTAACCCCTCTATAAAGACCCATCACACCATAGTTCAGCCTAATCTGACAAAGATTAGGATTTAGGATTATTTGATCTTTTGCGGAAGGGAAAAATCATCTGTCAAAATAAAGCAACGTGGAATCATCCCTCGAGAGAGAGAGAACTCTCTAGAACAATACAGAGGGTCAAGTCAACGCTTTTGTTCAGAATCCAGTTTTAATATGAATCAACCATCAAAAGCACATGAAAACACTTCCTCATTACTGTTACAGGAAAACACTTCCTCATTACTGTTACAGGAAAACACTTCCTCATTACTGTTACAGGAAAACACTTCCTCATTACTGTTACAGGAAAACACTTCCTCATTACTGTTACAGGAAAACACTTCCTCATTACTGTTACAGGAAAACACTTCCTCATTACTGTTACAGGAAAACACTTCCTCATTACTGCAACAGAAACGGTCTAATTTATTTGTCATCATTCACAAACTGTTAGGAAATAGACGAGAAGTTAGAATTCCACTAGCCCAAATATATTAACTCAATTGTACAAATCAAGGTATATACAGGGTTTCTTATCGATCCTATAGCATCTCAACATTAATGTACATAGAGCGATTGAGGTATACCATTCTGTGGGATAAAAATCTATCTGGCATAGGAAGCTTGTCGAGTGCAATATGTAAAACTGGCTTTGTGGACATTTTCACATTACTCATTTTTAAATTACTCTGCAATCTTACATTCCTGATTTAGTGGGCACAAATAATCAAAACCTGGAAGTAATAGTTGAAAACAATAACACAAGTCAGTTATAAGACATAACCTTTACTGTATATAGGCCTACTATGTACATAACCTTTTACTGTAGACTATAGTCTTGGAAGGGGAGAATAATGTTGTAAGTGCTTTATAATGGTCAATATTTACAAAGGAGATTCTTCATAATTAATTGTATTGCTGATATTACACTGTATCCCAAACACAACAACCTAGTATTACTTACCCATTCGTTTCTCAACAGATATTTAACACAAACAAATATATTTATTGCAAATTTATTTTCTATATAGTTTAAAACCAACATTTATTAAAACATTAATATTAAGAGCTTTGGTACACATGCAAGTTTCTTTTTTTGAAGAGTGGATTCAGAAAGAGAACAGTATTGTACAAAATAAAAATAATAATAATTACAGTTTTTTGCAAAATTCACTTTTTTTTGTAGCACCTTTGGTGTTCTGTGTTCCGCACAAAAGCACCTCTGTGGTTGTATCTGGAGCAACACTGGAGCCAGGGAGGCTGGGCTGGGGAAGGGACAAGGAGACTGGAGCTACCAAACAGGGAGACTGGGCTGGGGAAGGGACGAGGAGACTGGAGCTACCAGACAGGGAGACTGAGCTGGGGAAGGGACGAGGAGACTGGAGCTACCAGACAGGGAGACTGGGCTGGGGAAGGGACGAGGAGACTGGAGCTACCAGACAGGGAGGCTGGGCTGGGAAAGGGACAAGGAGACTGGAGCTACAAGACAGGGAGACTGGGCTGGGGAAGGGACGAGGAGACTGGAGCTACCAGACAGGGAGGCTGGGCTGGGGAAGGGACGAGGAGACTGGAGCTACCAGACAGGGAGACTGGGCTGGGGAACGGACGAGGAGACTGGAGCTACCAGACAGGGAGGCTGGGCTGGGGAAGGGACGAGAAGACTGGAGCTACCAGACGGAGGCTGGGCTGGGGAAGGGACGAGGAGACTGGAGCTACCAGACAGGGGGGCTGGGCTGGGGAAGGAATGAGGAGACTGGAGCTACCAGACAGGGAGACTGGGCTGGGGTAGGGACGAGGAGACTGGAGCTACCAGACAGGGAGACTGGGGAAGGGACGAGGAGACTGGAGCTACCAGACAGGGAGACTGGGCTGGGGAAGGGACGAGGAGACTGGAGCTACCAGACAGGGAGACTGGGCTGGGGAAGGGACGAGGAGACTGGAGCTACAAGACAGGGAGACTGGGCTGGGGAAGGGACGAGGAGACTGGAGCTACCAGACAGGGAGGCTGGGCTGGGGAAGGGACGAGGAGACTGGAGCTACCAGACAGGGAGACTGGGCTGGGGAATGGACGAGGAGACTGGAGCTACCAGACAGGGAGGCTGGGCTGGGGAAGGGACGAGGAGACTGGAGCTACCAGACAGGGAGACTGGGCTGGGGAAGGGACGAGGAGACTGGAGCTACCAGACAGGGAGACTGGGCTGGGGAAGGGACGAGGAGACTGGAGCTACAAGACAGGGAGACTGGGCTGGGGAAGGGACGAGGAGACTGGAGCTACCAGACAGGGAGGCTGGGCTGGGGAAGGGACGAGGAGACTGGAGCTACCAGACAGGGAGACTGGGCTGGGGAAGGGACGAGGAGACTGGAGCTACCAGACAGGGAGGCTGGGCTGGGGAAGGGACGAGGAGACTGGAGCTACCAGACGGATGCTGGGCTGGGGAAGGGACGAGGAGACTGGAGCTACCAGACAGGGAGACTGGGCTGGGGAAGGGACGAGGAGACTGGAGCTACCAGACAGGGAGACTGGGCTGGGGAAGGGACGAGGAGACTGGAGCTACAAGACAGGGAGACTGGGCTGGGGAAGGGACGAGGAGACTGGAGCTACCAGACAGGGAGGCTGGGCTGGGGAAGGGACGAGGAGACTGGAGCTACCAGACAGGGAGACTGGGCTGGGGAACGGACGAGGAGACTGGAGCTACCAGACAGGGAGGCTGGGCTGGGGAAGGGACGAGGAGACTGGAGCTACCAGACGGAGGCTGGGCTGGGGAAGGGACGAGGAGACTGGAGCTACCAGACAGGGGGGCTGGGCTGGGGAAGGAACGAGGAGACTGGAGCTACCAGACAGGGAGACTGGGCTGGGGTAGGGACGAGGAGACTGGAGCTACCAGACAGGGAGACTGGGGAAGGGACGAGGAGACTGGAGCTACCAGACAGGGAGACTGGGCTGGGGAAGGGACGAGGAGACTGGAGCTACCAGACAGGGAGACTGGGCTGGGGAAGGGACGAGGAGACTGGAGCTACCAGACAGGGAGACTGGGCTGGGGAAGGGACGAGGAGACTGGAGCTACAAGACAGGAAGACTGGGCTGGGGAAGGGACGAGGAGACTGGAGCTACCAGACAGGGGGGCTGGGCTGGGGGAGGGACAAGGGACGAGACAGGGTAGGAAGAGTGGTTGGAGGGAAAAGGGGAAAGGACGAGGGGTGAGATGAGGGGTGGAAAGGGGGCTTGGGTGGGGTGAGTGGATCCTCCCTCTAATCAAGGTAAAGGGTGAGGAGAGGGGAGACGAGGGGGAGAAAAGGAGGTTTTGAGGGTTGGGGCGAGTGGGTCCTCCTCTCTGTTTGCTGAAAGTGTGCCACTGTCCGCCCACGGCATCAAACGTCCTTTGTTCCTGATGTCACTTCCTCTCGTTACAAGTTAAAGTCATTATGTGATTGGCCCTACAAGGGCGAGGAGTATTCCCCTGGGACAATGCTTCTATGACAGGGCAGAGGGGGCATGTTGTGCTATAGGGGGTAGGGAAGAGGAGGGGGACATGTTGTGCTATAGGGGGTAGGGCAGAGGAGGGGGGTGTTGTTCTATAGGGGGTAGGGCAGAGGGGAGGCCTGTTGTTCTGTAGGGGGTAGGGCAGAGGGGGGTTCAGGGGATGGTCAGGTCCTAGCCCATGAAGCAGACGGGGCCCACCTCGAACCCGAACCGCTGGCTGGGGTCGCCAAAGTCATTAAACATGACGTCGATGATGGGCACTTGGTCGACACGAGGAGTGTTGATCTCCATCACCGTCTTGGAGTAGCCCGACTTCAGCTGGAGAGGGGAGGGAGAGAGGGAGAGGGGAGGGAGAGAGGGAGAGGGGAGGGAGAGAGGGAGAGGGATGGAGTGGAGGAGGAAGGGAAGCAAGAAGTTATTGTGGTGTCAAA